>NC_086447.1:494295352-494641352 GCF_028390025.1 Pseudophryne corroboree
GAACCTCTCGGATGAACGGACAGCAGACTGCATGCATATTCTTCTCAGTCATCTGTATTAATATAATAATATCACTGTGATGATAGATGTTAACTAACTTTGTTAGAAATTGGTATAATTGGACAGACTATATATTATGACCATCAAATAATATATGTAGATACTTTATAAGTGGACTACTCTAAATTTTACAATACATTTCCAAATTGTATAATTACTATAAACAGTATACTGATCAATTATTATTAGAAGCACATACAGGCGCTACTCCTGTTTTTTTTAATATATATATATATATATATATATATATATATATACACACACACATATATATATATATGTATATAGTTTGTATATTAGACAGAATAGTAACCAGAGAGTAGCAGCAAAACATATTCATTATGATATGTACGGTGTGACGGAATGGTCAGTGTCAGGCACAGGACACTGCAGGGAAGTAACTCTTCCTCCTTCCCCCTGTGCAGATAGTTCCCAAGTGCTGTAACATAAGAGCAGAGGACGCACAGCAGTAACATGAGGAATAGGATTTACTTACAGCACAGGACCAGATTCTTACCCAAAGTGCAGTGCAGCGATGATAACTTGGGGCAACTGCATCTTGCATAGTGTATTGGGGACATTATTCTGATACAGTATGATGTCTGAAGGCATTTTCTGCTAGTTTAATGTGGCTCCTGCTGCATACTACTAGTCCTGTACGGATTACCCAACATGTGACAGATTAAGTGTAAATGAAGGGTTAGCTGCTTGGAATCACCTCTAGCCAGTGATAATATTGTAATGATTATATATTGCTTGCCTTGTGATTTTATACTATGGTTTTAATATCCAAATGACACAATTAATAAGATTTTACACTTACCGGTAAATCTATTTCTCGTAGTCCGTAGAGGATGCTGGGACTCCATAAGGACCATGAGGAATAGACGGGCTCCGCAGGAGACATGGGCACTTTAAGAAAGACTTTAGACTCTGGGTGTGCACTGGCTCCTCCCTCTATGCCCCTCCTCCAGACCTCAGTTAGAGAAACTGTGCCCAGAGGAGATGGACAGTACGAGGAAAGGATTTTTTTTAATCCAAGGGCAAGATTCATACCAGCCACACCATTCACACCGTATAACCTGTGATAAACTACCCAGTTAACAGTATGAAGAAATAACATAGTCTCGGTCCAAACCGATGAACTATAATATAACCCTTATGTAAGCAATAACTATATACAAGTCTTGCAGAAGTCCGCACTTGGGACGGGCGCCCAGCATCCTCTACGGACTACGAGAAATAGATTTACCAGTAAGTGTAAAATCTTATTTTCTCTAACGTCCTAGAGGATGCTGGGACTCCGTAAGGACCATGGGGATTATACCAAAGCTCCCAAACGGGCGGGAGAGTGCGGATGACTCTGCAGCACCGATTGAGCAAACAGGAGGTCCTCCTCAGCCAGGGTATCAAACTTATAGAACTTTGCAAAAGTGTTTGACCCCGACCAAGTAGCAGCTCGGCACAGCTGTAGTGCCGAGACCCCTCGGGCAGCCGCCCAAGACGAGCCCACCTTCCTAGTGGAATGGGCCTTAACCAATTTCGGTAACGGCAATCCTGCCGTAGAATGCGCCTGCTGAATCGTGTCACAGATCCAGCGAGCAATAGTCTGCTTTGAAGCAGGGCCGCCAACCTTGTTGGCTGCATACAGGACAAACAGTGCTTCTGTTTTTCTGATCCTAGCCGTTCTGGCCACGTAAATTTTCAAAGCCCTGACCACATCAAGGAACTCGGAATCCTCCAAGTCACGTGTAGCCACAGGCACGACAATAGGTTGGTTCATATGAAAGGATGAGACCACCTTAGGTAGGAATTGAGGACGGGTCCGCAACTCCGCTCTATCCATATCGAAAACCAGATAGGGGCTTTTATGTGATAAAGCCGCCAATTCCGAAACTCGCCTAGCCGAAGCCTAGGCTAACAACATGACCACCTTCCAAGTGAGATATTTAAACTCCACTGTTTTAAGTGGTTCAAACCAATGTGACTTAAGGAAACTTAACACCACGTTAAGGTCCCAAGGCGCCACCAGAGGTACAAAAGGAGGCTGAATATGCAGTACTCCCTTCACAAAAGTCTGTACTTCAGGTAAAGAGGCAAATTCCTTTTGAAAGAAAATGGATAAGGCCGAAATCTGAACTTTAATGGAGCCTAATTTTAGGCCCAAATTCACTCCAGTTTGTAGGAAGTGAAGAAAACGGCCTAGATGGAATTCTTCCGTAGGAGCATTCCTGGCCTCACACCAAGAAACATATTTTCGCCATATTCGGTGATAATGTTTAGACATCACATCCTTCCTAGCCTTTATTAGCGTAGGAATGACTTCATCCGGAATACCTTTTTCCGCTAGGATCCGGCGTTCAACCGCCATGCCGTCAAACGCAGCCGCGGTAAGTCTTGGAACAGACAGGGACCTTGTTGTAACAGGTCTTACCTTAGAGGAAGAGGCCACTGATCTTCTGTGAGCATTTCTTGCAGATCCGGATACCAGGTCCTTTGTGGCCAATCTAGAACAATGAGAATTGTTCTCACTCCTCTTCTTCTTATTATCCTCAACACCTTGGGTATGAGAGGAAGAGGAGGAAACACATATACCGACTGGAACACCCACGGTGTCACTAGGGCGTCCACAGCTACCGCCTGAGGGTCTTTTGACCTGGCGCAATACCTTTGTAGCTTTTTGTTGAGACGGGATGCCATTATGTCTATTTGGGGTAGTCCCCACCGACTTGCAATGTGCGCGAAGACTTCCTGATGAAGTCCCCACTCTCCCGGATGCAGATCTTGTCTGCTGAGGAAGTCTGCTTCCCAGTTGTCCACTCCCGGAATGAACACTGCTGACAGAGCGCTTACATGATTCTCCGCCCAGCAAAGAATCCTGGTGGCTTCCGCCATTGCCACTCTGCTCCTTGTGCCGCCTTGGCGGTTTACATGAGCTACTGCGGTGATGTTGTCTGACCGCATCAGAACTGGTTGATTGCGAAGTAAGATCTCCGCTTGATGTAGGGCGTTGTATATGGCCCTTAGTTCCAGGATGTTGATTTGAAGACAAGTCTCTTGACTTGACCAAAGTCCTTGGAAATTTCTTCCCTGTGTGACTGCTCCCCAACCTCGGAGGCTCGCATCCGTGGTCACCAGGATCCAGTCCTGAATGCCGAACCTGCGGCCTTCCAGGAGGTGAGCACTGTGCAGCCACCACAGGAGAGATATCCTGGCTCTGGGAGACAGGGTGATCCTATGATGCATTTGTAAATGAGACCCGGACCATTTGTCCAGTAGGTCCCATTGAAAAGTCCTCGCATGGAACCTGCCGAAGGGGATGGGCTCGTACGATGCCACCATCTTCCCCAGGACCCGGGTGCAGTGGAGCACTGAAACCTTTTTTGGCTTTAATAGGTTCCTGACCAGAGCTATGAGCTCCTGAGCCTTTTCCATCGGAAGAAAAACCTTTTTCTGTTCTGTGTCCAGAATCAGGCCCAAAAAGGTCAGACGCGTTGTAGGAACCAGCTGGGACTTCGGAATATTGAGAATCCAGCCGTGCTGTTGCAACGTCCTCACTGACAGTGACAAGCTGTCCAGTAACTTCTCTCGAGATCTCGCCTTTATGAGGAGATCGTCCAAGTATGGGTTCATTGTGACACCCTGCTTGTGCAGGAGCACCATCATTTCCGCCATTACCTTGGTGAAAATTCTCGGGGCCGTGGAAAGCCCAAACAGCAACGTCTGAAATTGGTAATGACAGTCCTGTACTGCAAATCTCAGGAACGCCTGGTGAGGAAGAAAAATCGGAACATGAAGGTAAGCATCCTTTATGTCCAGGGAAACCGTCCAATCCCCCCCCCCCCCCCCCCCCTCCAGGCTGGCGATGACCGCTCTGAGCGATTCCATCTTGAACTTGAACTTTTTCAAGTACAGGTTCAGGGATTTCAGATTCAAAATGGGTCTGACCGAACCGTCCGGTTTCGGAACCACAAACAGGGTTGAGTAGTACCCCTTTCCTTGCTGGAGAAGAGGAACCTTGACTATCACCTGTTGCAGGTACAATTTTTGAATTGCAGTTAACACTAACTCCCTTTCTGACGGAGAAGCTGGCAGAGCCGATTTGAAAAACCGGCGAGGAGGCATCTCTTCGAATTCCAGCCTGTATCCCTGAGAAACAATCTCTATTGCCCGGGGATCCACCTGTGAGTGAACCCAGACGTGGCTGAAAAATCGAAGACGTGCCCCCACTTGATCTGGCCCCCCCCCAGGGAAGCCCCAGTGTCATGCGGTGGATTTTGCAGACGTAGGGGGGGACTTCTGCTCCTGGGAACTAGCTGTGTGCAGCTTTTTTCCCTTGCCTTTACCTCTGGCAAGAAAGGACGATCCCCGTACCTTTTTGCTTTTATTTGAACGAAAGGTCTGCATTTGGTAATGAGGTGCCTTCTTAGTATGTTGTGGGGGAACATTAGGTAAAAAATTCGATTTACCAGCCGTAGCAGTAGAGACAAGGTCCGAGAGGCCTTCTCCAAACAACTCCTCCCCCTTGTAAGGCAACGACTCCATATGCCGCTTTGAGTCGGCATCCCCCGTCCACTGTCGGGTCCATAAGAGTCGCCTAGCAGAAATAGACATAGCATTTATTCTGGAGCTTAGTAAACAAATGTCTCTTTGAGCATCCCTCATATATAACGCAGCATCCTTGATATGCTCTAGGGTCATTAGAATGGTATCCTTATCTAGGTTCTCAATCTCCGTAGATAAGGAATCTGTCCATGCTGCGACAGCACTACAAACCCAGGCCGATGCCATAGCCAGCCTAACAATAGTACCAGAATGTGTGTAAATGTACTTCATGGTAACTTCCTGCTTACGATCCGCAGGATCCTTGAGGGTAGCAGTATCCTGGGAAGGCAGTGCCACCTTCTTGGATAAGCGTGTCAACACCTTGTCTACTTTAGGCGAAGATTCCCATCGTATCCTGTCCACGGATACGCCATAAGAATCCTTTTGGGAACTTGTAGTCTCCTGTCTGGAGATTCCCAAGCCTTTTCGCACAATTCGCTTAGCTCAAATGAGGACGGAAAGGTGATCTCAGGCTTTTTCTCTTTATACATGTGTACCCTCGTGTCAGGGACAGGGGGTTCCTCAGTAATATGCAAAACCTCTTTAATAGCAATGATCATGTAACGAATACCTTTAGCCACTCTTGGCTGTAATTTTGCATCCTCATAGTCGACACTGGAATCTGAATCCGTGTCGGTATCTGTGTCAGTGATCTGGGATAATGTGCGTTTCTGAGACCCAGAAGGTCCCGTTGCCACTGGGACAGGCATGGTCTGACTACCTGACTGATCCCTAGCCTCAGTCTTGTCTAATCTCTTATGCAATAAATTTACATTAGCATTCAAGACATTCCACATATCATACCTCCCAACTGTCCCGATTTTCGCGGGACAGTCCCGGTTTTTGGGGACTGTCCCGCTGTCCCACCCGCGGGCCGCAGTGTCCCGCAGTGGGGGGGGGGGGGGGAGGCAGTCGGGAGGCTCCTGTCATCGCTGCCCTGCTTAGCAGAGCAGCGGTAAATAGACGCTGTGCGCGTGCGCACAGCGTCTATTCACTTGAAAGAGGAGGAGAGGGGGCATGCCAGCAGCTCACGGAGCGCTGGGCATGCCCCCTCAGTGACCAAAACGGGGGCGTGGCTTGCGATTGCGGTCCTCCCGTGAAGCCACGCCCCTTCTCAATAAACCACACCCCTTTTCGGGAGCGCGCCCCGCTTAGCCGCACGTGCGTCCCTCTTTCAATATTTAGAAAGTTGGGAGGTATGCACATATCCATCCAGGCCGGTGTCGGCGTTGCCGACGGCGACCTGACAATCATGCACTCCCCCCTCCTCCTTAGGCGAGCCTTCGTCAAACATGTCGACACACGCGTACCGACACACTCCACACACACAGGGAAACTCTTTTCTGAAGACAGGTTCCCCTTTAGGCCCTTTGGAGAGACAGAGAGAGAGTATGCTAGCACTTACCCCAGAGAAAAACACAGAATGTTTACTCAGTAGCGCTGCTGTAATGTATAATCGCCAATTATGTGCCCCCCCCTCTACTTTAAAACCCTCTTTCACCGTGTGTAAAAGCAGGGGAGAGTCCGGGGAGCTTCCTCTCAGCGGTGCTGTGGAGAGAAAATGGCGCTGGTGAGTGCTGAGGGAGAAGCCCCGCCCCCTCGGCGGCGGGCTTCTGTCCCGCTCAAACTTAATAAAATATGGCGGGGGCTCTTTTATATACATGTACAGTGCCCACCTGTACATGTATATAGTCATTTGCCATAGGAGAGGTATTCTATTGCTGCCCAGGGCGCCCCCCTGCGCCCTTACAGTGACCGGAGTGTGTGAGGTGTATGGGAGCAATGACGCACAGCTGCAGTGCTGTGCGTTACCTCAGTGAAGCACTCGAGGGCTTCTGCCGCCTCAGTAGTCTTCTTTCTTCGTTTCTTCCGGCTCTGTGAGAACGGCGGCGCGGCTCTGGGATGAACGCCCAGGACGAACCTGTGTTCCACTCCCTCTGGAGCTAATGGTGTCCAGTAGCCGAGAAGCAGAGCCTATCATTTAAGTAGGTCTGCTCCTCTCTCCTCAGTCCCTTGATGCAGGGAGTCTGTTGCCAGCAGAGCTCCCTGAAAATAAGAAAAAAAACTACCAAAATGCTTTCTTAGCAGGAAACTCAGGAGAGCTCCCTGCAGTGCACCCATCTTCCTCTGGGCACAGTCTAAAACTGAGGTCTGGAGGAGGTGCATAGAGGGAGGAGCCAGTGCACACCCAGAGTCTAAAGTCTTTCTTAAAGTGCCCATGGCTCCTGCGGAGCCCGTCTACTGCCCATGGTCCTTACGGAGTCCCAGCATCCTCTAGGACGTTAGAGAAATTAAATATAACCTGTTCCCAAAAGAGCTACAGTATCATCACTGGAAGCCATCATGGCACTAAGACCCAGAGTAGTTACACCGATGACTGGCAGAAACGTTGCAGTAGTAGCTGTTCTGAAAGCACAGTTCCCTCCAAGACAGATATCTGTGGCATGTAAAATGTATAGATGCCAAAGTAATAATGTCTGTTGCCAAATGAAGTGCCAGATGCTACATGAGGTACGTGTGCTGGTGAGGTAACATCCCCAATTAATAGGTACCAATTCAGCAGGGAAACAGTGTTTAAATTATAACACCCTGAAGCCACACGACATTCTGAAAACAGATGAGGGATAAAATATGGCATTGTCCTGTCATCTAAAGTTGTACGTTAAGTTATGGTTCCTGTTGGATTGTGTCAGTGACTGGGTTTTCTAAGCCTCTGCAGACAGTGGGAAGACAGGCCTCAGGGGGATATTCAATTTGCCTCCGAAGAGACATCAGGAGTAAAAACCCCCGATGTTCTTCGGGTGCTGCGGTCAGGCTATTTAATTCGCTCGGCCAGTAACAAGTGCAGTTACACCCGTAAACACACAGGTTCAGTGAAACCTGTGTGTTTTCGGGTGAAATAGCCTCATTTTCAGATGAAAACGGGTCTGTTAACGGGCATTTTGCTTCGCCTGCCGTAGGCAGGTGAAGCAAAATCCGGATAAGCCGCGGCACACGCCGGCTTATCTGGGCTAATTAGATAGCCCTGGCGGCGACACTTTACACCCGCAATCGTTGCGGGCAATTTGAATATCCCATTTAGTCTCTACCTTGATGGAAGAGCAGATAATTGTGTCTCTGCACCTGGGTCAACCCTGGGAGTAATTCAGTGACTACAGTCCCATTAGGTTAACAGGGTTGTCTAGTAGGCTCTTTGTGCCATGAAGAACCTGGTTCTTCTTCAGTAAAGCATTATAAGTCAGGAAGTTTTTTTTCTGGAATAAAACCTGTTTGTGCTTTTCATCACCTATTTGCAAAATTACTGCAAACCTCCTAAAGATATCGGGTGTGCTAGGCACATAAGGGAGCCAGACAAACAGCTGGTTTGGTAAAAGAGCTAAACATTAACCTGGTATCCTCACAGGGGGAAATGAGAAATTGGACCTTACTGTATATTGTGGGAATGTATTAGAACTACTCTACATCATGGCATTGTGAAGCATTTGTAGTTTCTCCTTGTATGTGTTTTTTTTTCTGGGTACTGTAATTTTCTTCTACAGTGTAAAAACATAGTGGGTCATTAATATCAGTGCATGTGGCAGATCATCTAAACTGTAAGCGCTACTGGGGAAATAGATGATTCAAAAACCCTGTAGAGTGCTGAGTAATATACAGCCACTATATTAATACAGGTTGAGTATCCCTTATCCAAAATGCTTGGGACCAGAGGTATTTTGGATATCGGATTTTTCCGTATTTTGGAATAATTGCATACCATAATGAGATATCATGGCGATGGGACCTAAGTCTAAGCACAGGATGCATTTATGTTACATATACACCTTATACACACAGCCTAAAGGTCATTTTAGCCAATATTTTTTATAACTTTGTGCATTAAACAAAGTGTGTCTACATTCACACAAATCATTTATGTTTCATATACACCTTATACACACAGCCTGAAGGTCATTTAATACAATATTTTTAATAACTGTGTATTAAACAAAGTTTGTGTACATTGAGCCATCAGAAAACAAAGGTTTCACTATCTCACTCTCACGCAAAAAAGTCTGTATTTCGGAATATTCCGTATTTCGGAATATTTGGATATGGGATACTCAACCTGTAAATATTACTGTAGTGCGCTGGTCAATGTATGCAAAATATGCCGGTCATTCCTAGACCTTTTTACTTTTGTTGCAATGTTTGTATCACTTTTACTCTTCCTATTCTTCTTTTGATCCTCAATACAAATGTAATGCCCTTCACAAACTTATTCATAGTCATCAACTTAATAAATATTCATTAACTTGGGCTTACCCTTGGTAACTCATCGTACCAACTGAAGACATCAACTCCTATCAGCGAAAAGATCCTATTTAGTGGCGGCAGTATCTGCTTGGTGATGTAGTAGGTTGCATTCAGCCTTAGATTGTGATCTTGGAGGACATCAATGGGCCGTCTCACAAGCTGGATAAGGGGCACTCCAGGTGTACCGTATACTATCACATATGGCACTCGTTCTCCAACACGTGGCTCAGAGCGGCGGTCATACGCTACCATCTTCCTGTTTAGGAAGAACAACAGTCATTGGGTCTGCTTAATCATAATGTCAACATGACCTATAAAATCCACACATACAGTAGCCACTGCAGGTAAAAATGCATAATGTATAACAAGTTACATTTATTATTGTATATTACCTAGCTTTTGAATTCCACTAAAAGATACTGAAAGACATTGGCCATAAATAAATAAATTATGTATCCTCTGCTTCAGCACAGCAAGCTCAGTACAATACTCATGAAGACACTACTTCTCAGAAAGCCAATACCACTGACCAATGAGAAGGACCACAGTGCCACCAAAAAAACAAAACAAAAAAAAAACCACTGCTGTTTTTTAACCTGCAACCAATATCAGAGGTGAGATTGCCCCATGAGGAATACTTATATGCAAGTGCTATTTTTAGTGGTAAATGCACTATTAGTATTTGTTTCTCTGTATTTGGTTACCCTGTGTACCCCATTTGTGGACATACTAAGCCTAACCATGGAGGACTGGGTCATATTATAGGCCCACTCCCCTCTGCATATTACTGCAATGTTGCACCAATCCAGCGGTATTAAAGAAATCTTTTGATGCTCAAGTTTAGCCTTTATTGGGTTAGTGCATTAAGGTAAAACAGTGCTTTATTCCCAGTTTAAGTAAGGATATCACACCATTTTTTTGTTTTCTTCTCTTTCTTACATGCTAACTTGTGGAAAGAGGAAAAAGAAAAGGGAAGACGTCTACACTATGTGGGTCTCGATCTATGGTATGTTCTACAGACTCTTCTTAGCAATAGAGCTCACTGTTCTGGTCCTTCTTATTGGTCAGTAGTATTAGAACTTTGGGAAGTTATGGTCTCTGCTTATTAAATATTATAATTGTTTAATAAAATAGGTAGCTATAAAGATAATTTCGGCACACTTAATTTGAAAACCACTGCTTATTCTGTAAAAATACAACATTGCTTTACATGTAAAATCAATATAGAGTATATAATATATTGCATTAAGAAAGCAGAATTATATATTGTGGAATCCAGAAACATGTTGAAATAACACATGGCAACAATAGAAGGCAAGTAGATATGTACAAAAGCAGTAAGTGTCAGACACCCTCCTTACCACCTAAGTTTGATCAAGAAAAATTCTAGCTTCCACTGGACTTAAAAAAGGGAAGAATTTTTATTTTACATTTAATAAAGTGATAAATGCATTTATGGGGGAACTCCTAGCTCATGGGTTCCCTGTTAGTGGCAATCAGGCCAGGCTGACTAGCACTGGCGAAGGTTAAAGAATATATTAGAATGAAAGAATATAGAAAGATGGGGTGAGGATTGATTAACTATGGTAATCTAAGTAAACGGAATGCCCCACTAATGGTAAACAGGATCTCTAGGGTCGGATTCTCTACATGTTTGTGAAGACTGAGTTGAGAGTAGTCTTTGTAAAAAGGTGTCCTCTCCTCTGGAGAGCTGACAGAGTAGCAGTCGAGTCGTCCAGGACGACTATTGTGTGCTGCAAGCTCAGCTAAACCATCAGAGGCATCTCAACACAAGTAGTGAAAGGCAAAGGTCTTAAAAACAAAAAAAACAAAACTTCTACTGAGTATGTATATCTTAAAGGAAGGAATATGCCAAAAGGAGATTTATGTTCTTACCTGTTAAATCCTTTTCTTTAAATCCATAAGGAAACACAGGGATAACGCTGGGGTATAGCCTAGTGAGCTGCAGTCTGGAAATCAAATAGTTAAGTTTTCTCTCCAAGAAGCCCAGGCTCACATCTCCTCTTTACCGCGTCCCCAGCCTCAGACAGCCAGTTAGGTTAACAGAGGCAAAGAGTGAGCAAAAAGAAGGGGAAAGAAGACCAGCACCAACTCAGGTCCTAACAAACAGTGGATGTGAATAGGGGAACTGGTAGCAGAGCAAAACCCAACAAGCAAGGAGCATCAGGGTGGGCGCCCTGTATTCCCTATACATTTTAAGAAGAGGATATAACAGGTAAGAATATAAATCTCCTTTGCGTCTTACGGACACAGGAATTATGCTGGAACGTCCCAAAGCTATCCCGTAAGGGAAGGGACGTTTCTGAGCTGTGCTGAGAACCCTTCGCCCAAAAGCTGTGTCTGAAGCTGTGTCTGAAGAAGCAAAGGTGTCAAAGTTATAGAATTTTATGAATGTGGGTGCTTTACAAAGCTGCTCTGTAGAAGTGCCACATCTAGCTGCCCAAGAGTTTCTCACTGACTGGGTGGAATGAGCAGTCACCACAGCAGTGGCAGGAAGGTCCACCGCAGAATAAGTCTGGCAAATAGTCAAACAAAGCCACCTGCCCATAGTAAAATAAACAAATCGTCTTAAGGAAATCCCTAGTCCTGTCCACATGAATCTGGAGAGACCTAAACATCTAAAGAGGTCTCCTTTGGTTTAGAGTCTCATACTCTGAAAGAAACGACATTCTCCTGATTAATTTGACACATAGAAACCACCTTAGGAAGGTAACCCAATCATGTCTGAAGAACAGCCCAGTCCGAGTGAAAGATAAGAAATGGGGAGCAAAAGGACATCGTGTTCAAGTCAGATATTCTCTGGGTCAATGCGATTGCAAGAAGGAAGACAGTCCTTCACATAAGCAAAACGAATATCTACAATCTCCAAGGGCTCAAAGGGAGATGACTGAATAGCCCAAGAACCAAAGATAAAGTTCTATGGAGCCACTGGAGGTACAAACGGAGGTTGCACTTGGAGGACGCCTGAAGGGAAGCCCGTACATCGGGCAACAACGAAATCTGCCTCTGGAAGAGAACAAAAAGGGCTTTGTGCCCTCAATGAAGAAAGCCGGAGGCCAAAATCTAGACCACTTGCGAGAATGACCGGTCCAAGACCAGACTTGCGACTGGTGGAACAATCTGGAGTTGAAGCTTCTAGCCAAACACTAATCAAAGTCGTCCTCCAAACTCAGTAATAAATTGCAACAGAAGGACGCTTCCAGGCATTAAGCATGGTAAGAATGACCTTTCTTGAAAACCCCTTCACTTTCAGGATGTATGTCTCAAGAGCCACCCCGTCAAAGCAAAGTGGGCCAGATCCAAATGGAAGCATGGGCCCTGAGATAAATCCGGCTGTAGAGGAAGACGCAGCTAAGCGGTGATGGAAAGGCCTAGAAGATCCACCTACCAAGCTCTACATGGCCAATCTGGAACCACGAGGATCACAGTGCCTGCTTTTAACTTCAACTTACGGAGGCTCTGCAAAATCATAGAGGTTGGAGGGAAGATGTATGAGAGTGGGAATGTCCGCCATACTGCTAGGGCGTCCACCAGGAGAGCACCAGGATCTCTGGTGCGGAAACATTATCTTGGCAGCTTGTGGTTGTGCCAAGACGCAAGCATATCAATGTCTGGGAAGCTCCAATAGAAGACCAGTAGTTGAAAGACATCCAAATGTAGGGCCCACTCGTCAGAGTAGTCTGCCTCCCAATTTTGGACCATGGGAATGTAGACTGCCCTGAGTCGGGGTATGACACTCTGCCCAATGAAAAATATGAATAATCTCTTTGATGGCACCGCAACTGTAAGTACCTATGGCACTGCAACTGTAAGTACCGCCCTAGTGGTTTATGTAGCCAAAAGCGGTTTCATTGTTCGACTGCACCATGACCAGGCTATTCTAGAGGAGAGGGTGTGATAGGAAGAAAGCCTTGTACACTGTTCTGAGCTCAAGCATATTGATGGATAGACAGCTCTCCTGAGCCGTCCACTGACCCTGGAACATCTGATGACAAGTCACCCCCTACCCGCAAAAGACTTGGGTTGCGGTGAGAAAAACCCAGTCCTGGATCCAAAAGGGGTGACCCTTGTCTAGGTGGGACCAGTGAAGCCACCACAAGAATGAGGAACAACCCTCTCAAGCGATAATGATTGTCTGTGCCTTCAGGTGCAGATAGAACTTGTACCACCGGGCTAGAATTTCCAGCTGATGAGGATGGGAGTGAAACTGGGCATACTCCACCATGTCTAAGGTGGAGACCAAAGTGCCCAAGATCTACATGCAGGAGTGGATCGACACCCGATGGTGACTTAAAAATGTGTGACTCCTGGATTGTAAGGCCTGAAGCTTGCCCGTGGGAAGGAACACCTGCCGAACCCTGTTTTACAGTAAGGCCCCTAAATGTAACATCTCTTGAGATGAGTCAAGGTGGATTTCCACCAATTGAGCATCCACCCTCAGATAGATTTGATACCAGAGTAGAGTACATCCGGAGAATGCGCCAGCAGAAAAAAGTCATCATGTTAAGGCAGTATTCAAACACCTCTGCATCAAGAATGTGCTTCTGTCAATGACTTTGTGAAAACATAAGAAGCCATGTAAAGTCCAAATGGCAATGCCTGAAAATGTAATCGATCCTCTTGCACCGCAACCTGATGAAGGGTTGGTGACTGACTTGAATGGGAATATGTAAATTGGTATCCTGCATATCTAAGGATGTCATGAAATCCTCCAGTTCCTGAGCCAGAATGCTGGAGCGAAGAGACTTCATGTCGAATTTGGGAACCCACAGGTACCTGTCGAGCACTTTCAGGTTGAGGATGGGTAAGAACAGGCCCTCTGGCATCTGAACCAGGAAGAGGTTGGCATAGAAACTTGTGTCTCTCTGAGATGTGAAAACCACAATGATGACCTTGGAGGCCAGTAGAGAGTGAATGTACTGCCTGAGAGCTCTTGCTTTTCCTGGATCTGCTGGAAAGTAGGTTGAAAAATACCAGGCTAGAGTATGCTTCTGAAAAGTTAGGGCATAGCCTTGGGAAACTACACCCCTGATTCAGCATCTGTTGTGGTCACCATCCATGCACCGTAGAAAAGCAGAAGCCAGCCACCCACGCTGGGGTCCCCCAGGCGGAGGTTCATCCCACCATGCGGTAGGCTTGTCAGCTGGCTTTGTGGTGGGATGTCTAGTGGACCAGGGCTGTCTATCCCGAAACTTGGAGCCTTTTCAGGAGGAACCCTGGAATCTAGAAAAAGAATGACCACTGGCTTTCCCCCATGTGGATGAAAGGAGCTAAAATTTAACATTCATGACCTGGAAACTGCCGCAGATGGACGGAAAGCCATTTTTCCACCATAGCCACTATCTTGTTTAACGCTGGACCAAAGAGAACCTCGCCCTGAAAACAAAAGAGCACCCATTCTTACAGTCCGTGTCAGTGGGCCAGGAACCCAGCCAGAGGGCTCTCCTGGCCACCGCAGCACACATAGGTACACCAGAACTGAGGCCGTCTTCTAGGGCATCTGCACAGTGGCCAATGGCCTTAGCCACCCAAGTGGACGCGAGTGCTGCTTAAGCAAAAATACCCCCACTGGCATAGATTGTCTTGATAAAGATTTGAAAGCAGAGCGCTTGAAATTATGTATCTATTATCTATTATATATGTGTTGCAACTAATGTTGCTATATGAGGATGTTTTTATAAATACCTGTAAAAAAAGAGTCTGGTTAATACAATGTTAACAGCCCTTTTGTCCAGTTGCTGCAGTCCTCAGGTGATAAGGGTTTCGTTTTTAATGCTGGAACCCTTATCACCTGAGGACCGCAGCAACTGGACAAAAGTGCTGTTAACCAAACTCTTTTTTACAGGTATTGCACTAATAAAAACATCCTCATATAGCAACATTAGTTGCAACACATATAATAGAATAGATACATAATTTCAAGCGCTCTGCTTTCACATTTTTAACATTAATCTACCATTTCAGAGCAGCTCAAACACTTAAAAATCCCAGCGGCAGTGCATTTATTTTCTTTTTATTCTCTTTACTAATAGATTGTCTTGAGGAAGGTCTCCAGTTCCTTATCCATTGGATCCTTAAGGGAAGCCTTGTTAGGAAGAGGGCGAGTAGTAGATCTAACAAGTCGGGCAATGTTAGTATTAACTGGAGGGGCTCCCACAGCTAGTAGAGGATAAAAGGAGCAATGCGCTTAGAACCTGGAAGCACCTATTAGGGTGAGCCCATGCCTCTGCAAGAAGGTCCTTAAGCTGCGCAGAAGAAGTGAATTCAGCAGGCACCTTCTTCTGATGCTTAAATATCGCTGCTTTGTACTTAGGAGTCTGCTCGGAATCCTCAATCAAAAATGCAGATTTTACTGCCTTGATCAGGGCCTCTACATCCACCTGTGGCAGGGAGTCCTCCTTTGAGGAGGTCTCAACGTCTGAGGTAATAGAAAAATCAGCCTCATGTTCTGAGGAAATGTACAAGTCTGATTCATAAACAGACAGGCGTAGAGCTGTCTCGCCTGCAAGGTCTGTGTTTAGATGCACAATCTCTGTCTAGCATCTGCTGGAAAGATGTCAACACTGCACTGATGGAGTGAAGGCCTGCATCCACGGTGGCTCTATGGTAAATTGCCCTGAGCAGGAAGTGTGCTGGTAACCTGGGCCGCACCTGTAGATAGAGCTGCCCTCGGGGTTCCAAGCTGGTTAGCTAACTGCAACATTACTTGTGAAAGCGTGGAAGCCCATGCCAGTTCTCATCTGGAAGCAGTGGCCTAAAGAACCTCAGACTGTGCAGCTGTGAAGCAACGGACACAGATGCCATCGAAGTCCGAACCCCATGGAGGAAGGGGATGTAGTCAGGAGACCGCAGGTCACAATACCGGCACCTCAATCCCGAACCCTCACTATCCCGATGGTTGGCATGCTGACCAACTGGGACTATTCCCACTTGTGGGTGTCCACGACACCCATAGAGTGGGAATAGAACCTGTGGCTTTGTTCCCCCCCCATCCTCCGGGCATCTAAATGCCGGGATCCCAATGTCGGTATTGTGACCGCCGGTCACACATACCCAACCCGGAGAAAGCACTTCAGCACAGGTCCTACCGCTACACAAAACAGGAGAGCCCACCTCTCCGATTGCTTTGCTCTAGGAAGTCATTGTGATGCAATCTAAAGATGTCTCCACACACAAAAGTAAAAAAAAAATAAAAAAAAAAGCAGTGGTGTACAATTAACGGGACAGAGCAATGAGTGGTAAAGCGCTATAAATAAGTGGGGCTATAAAAAGATTATTATACATTGGTGAATGCCAAAAAACAGACTAGTGTTCACTCCAGTGTGACCACTAACAGCAGCAATTATTCAGATAGACTATTAAACATAACAAGCTGAAAGGTACACAAAGGATTTGTGACAGAGAGAAACAAAGTACTCCTATACAATTTACATACACACAGAACATTAAATGCACAGAAAAAACAAATAAGCAATATTGCTCAACAAACCAGCCCCAACAGCGGAGGAAGGAGCTAATTGGATAACCTGACTGCTGACAGTGAGGTATACAAGGAGACCAAACTTCTCTTCGGAGATGTGCTGAGGAAGGCAAGTGTGTAAAATGGTTGCACAGCAAGTCTCTGTAGGAGGGGAGATAGGAGGAGAAACCCTGTGGCATGCTGCCTGCTGAGGGGGGGTGGGGGGGATGTGGGTGGGGGGGGTGGAGCTAACAGGAAACCCCGTCTGGCTTGGACCCCAGAGCAAATGGTTGCCACCATACCAGTCCCCTGTTGCCATAAAACTGCCCTCGTGGTCTAGTGGGGATGCGGATACGACGAAGCTCTTACTTCTTCCAGCACCACTGCCTTACATGTCCCTCTTTTGCATCCGGCTGAGGCTGCTGCTTCAGGAGGTGTGCTGAGGAGCTCCGGTTGATGTCACTGATCCAGTCCCCACAGCTACGGCCACCGGCGCTGGGGGGCGGCAGAGTGGCAGTGAGGGTGTCCTGTAGGATGCCTTTCACTGACCACTCAAAACAAAAAAAGCAAAGCAAGAAATTATAAAAGGTTCTGCTAAAAAGAAGCTCCCAACACAGTGCCCACTTGCAGGCACCAAACTAAAACTGTGTGCCCTCTGGGGGCAAGGTAAAGGAGAAGGTGCCTGGGCTGCTGGGAGAGAAATCTTATCTACTTGGCGCCAAGACTCCAGCTCAACAGGCTATACCCCAGGTTTATCCTTGTGTCCCCTGTGGAAGAAGAAACATTTTTAAATTTCTAGAACAAGTTAACACACTTTAAAATTGGAGGAAACAGTGTAGCCTCTAACTGGAGAAACCCACAGCTACCCTAATCTTCTGCTGTGTCTGGAAAATGTACCATATGAACTATATATCGCCATTTGACATGAATGACCTAATAAGTTCTCTTGTAATTTGGCTCCGTGGGCTTCCTATAATGAGGCTTCTACTTCATCTTAAAACTGCCCTGTTGCCATACTGATTTCATTTGTCTACTTGCTCCCCAGCAGTTTCCTTTCCCCACTCCCACCTCCCCATCTCCATCACTAACTTCCCACTTGTCTCTACCTCCCTTCTTCGTCCTCTCCCTTCCCTTTTTTGAGCTCTTTTTTTTTTAGTACAGCAATCGTTACTGGTCCTGTGCAATGCTCCTCCCTCTCAAGTTATCCTATAATAGCATATTTGTCGAACTGACTTCTGCTTATGGACTTATGTGTTTCAAAAGGTTTCTAACTTCTAATTCGCATTTTAGATTATGCATTTCTTGATGCTGTAGCAATCCTGTTTGAGTTTACCATTTTTCCTCCTCTTTCTGTTTTGTTGTTCTTGCATAAAACATTGTAAAAAGAAATAAAAAAATAAGATTTTAAACCTACTGGTAAATCTTTTTCTCGTAGTCCGTAGAGGATGCTGGGGACTCCGTAAGGGCCATGGGGATAGACGGGCTCCGCAGGAGACATGGGCACTTTAAGAAAGAACTTTAGGTATGGGTGTGCACTGGCTCCTCCCTCTATGCCCCTCCTCCAGACACCAGTTAGAGAAACTGTGCCCAGAGGAGACGGACAGTACGAGGAAAGGATTTTTGTTAATCCAAGGGCAAGATTCATACCAGCCCACACCATTCACACCGTATAACTTGTGATATACTAACCAGTTAACAGTATGAAAACAACATAGCATCAGTCCGAGACCGATGAAACTATAACATAACCCTTTAGTAAGCAAAACTATATACAAGTCTTGCAGAAGTAGTCCGCACTTGGGACGGGCGCCCAGCATCCTCTACGGACTACGAAAAAAAGATCTACCGGTAGGTTTAAAACCGTATTTTCTCTTACGTCCTAGAGGATGCTGGGGACTCCGTAAGGACCATGGGGATTATACCAAAGCTCCCAAACGGGCGGGAGAGTGCGGATGACTCTGCAGCACCGATTGAGCAAACAGGAGGTCCTCCTCAGCCAGGGTATCAAACTTATAGAATTTTGCAAAGGTGTTTGAACCCGACCAAGTAGCAGCTCGGCACAGCTGTAGTGCCGAGACCCCTCGGGCAGCCGCCCAAGAAGAGCCCACCTTCCTAGTGGAATGGGCCTTGACCGATTTTGGTAATGGCAATCCAGCCGTAGAATGAGCCTGCTGAATCGTGTTACAGATCCAGCGAGCAATAGTCTGATTTGAAGCAGGAGCGCCAACCTTGTTGGCTGCATACAGGACAAACAGTGCTTCTGTTTTTCTGACTCTAGCCGTTCTGGCCACGTAAATTTTCAAAGCCCTGACCACATCAAGGGACTCGGAATCCTCCAAGTCTCGCGTAGCCACAGGCACCACAATAGGTTGGTTCATATGAAAACATGACACCACCTTAGGCAAAAATTGAGGACGGGTCCGCAATTCCGCTCTATCCACATGGAAAACCAGATAGGGGCTTTTATGAGACAAAGCCGCCAATTCCGACACTCGCCTAGCCGAAGCCAAGGCTAACAACATGACCACCTTCCAATTGAGATATTTTAACTCCACCGTTTTAAGTGGTTCAAACCAGTGCGACTTAAGGAAACTCAACACCACATTAAGGTTTCAAGGCGCCACCGGAGGTACAAAAGGAGGCTGAATATGCAGCACTGTACTTCTGGGAGAGAAGCTAATTCCTTCTGAAAGAAAATGGATAAGGCCGAAATCTGAACCTTAATGGAGCCTAATTTTAGGCCCAAATTCACTCCAGTTTGTAGGAAGTGAAGGAAACGGCCCAGATGGAATTCTTCCGTAGGAGCATTCCTGGCCTCACCCCATGAAACATACTTTCGCCATATACGGTGATAATGTTTAGCTGTCACGTCCTTCCTAGCCTTTATCAGAGTAGGAATGACCTCATCCGGAATGCCCTTTTCCGCTAGGATCTGTCGTTCAACCGACATGCCGTCAAACGCAGCCGCGGTAAGTCTTGGAACAGGCAGGGCCCCTGTTGCAACAGGTCCTGCCTTAGAGGAAGAGGCCACGGATCTTCTGTGAGCATCTCCTGCAGATCCGGATACCAGGCCCTTCGCGGCCAATCTGGAACAATGAGAATTGTCTGTACTCCTCTTTTTCTTATTATTCTAAACACCTTTGGGATGAGACGAAGAGGAGGAAACACATAAACCGACTGGAACACCCATGGTGTCACTAGGGCGTCCAGCGCTACCGCCTGAGGTTCTCTTGACCTGGCGCAATACCTCTGTAGATATTTGTTGAGGTGGGACGCCATCATGTCTATCTGGGGCAGTCCCCACTAACTTTCAATCTGTGCGAAGACTTCCTGATGAAGTCCCCCCTCTCCTGGATGCAGGTCGTGCCGGCTGAGGAAGTCTGCTTCCCAGTTGTTTTCCGCCCAGCGAGGAATCCTGGTGGCTTCCGCCATTACCACTCTGCTCCTTGTGCCGCCTTGGCGGTTTACATGAGCCACTGCGGTGATGTTGTCTGACTGAATCAGAACTGGTAGGTCGCGAAGTAAGGTCTCCGCTTGACGAAGGGCGTTGTATATGGCCCTCAGCTCCAGGACGTTGATGTGAGGACAAGTCTCTTGACTTGTCCAAAGTCCTTGGAAGTTTCTTCCCTGTGTGACTGCTCCCCAACCTCGGAGGCTCGCATCCGTGGTCACCAAAACCCAGTCCTGAATGCCGAACCTGCGGCCCTCTAGAAGGTGAGCACTCTGTAGCCACCACAGGAGAGATACCCTGGCCCTGGGGGACAGGGCGATCAACTGATGAATCTGTAGATGTGACCCGGACCACTTGTCCAGTAGGTCCCTTTAGAAGGTCCTCGCATGGAACCTGCCGAAGGGAATGGCCTCGTATGATGCCACCATCTTTCCCAGGACTCGAGTGCAGTGATGCACTGACACCTGTTTTGGCTTCAATAGGTTCCTGACCATGGTCATGAGTTCCTGAGCCTTTTCTATCGGAAGATAAACCCTTTTCTGGTCCGTATCCAGAATCATACCCAAGAAGGTCAGACGAGTCGTAGGAACCAAATGCGACTTCGAGATATTGAGAATCCAGCCGTTTTGCTGTAACACTTTCAGTGAAAGTGACACGCTGCTCAGCAACTGCTCTCTTGATCTCGCTTTTATGAGGAGATCGTCCAAGTACGGGATAATTGTGACACCCTGCTTGCGCAGGAGCACCATCATTTCCGCCATTACCTTGGTGAAAATCCTCGGGGCCGTGGAAAGCCCAAATGGCAACGTCTAAAATTAGTAATGACAATCCTGTACCGCAAATCTCAAGGAACGCCTGATGAGGTGGATATATGGGAACATGAAGGTATGCATCCTTTATGTCCAGGGATACCATAAAATCCCCCCCTTCCAGGCTGGCGATGACCGCTCTGAGCAATTCCATTTTGAACTTGAACCTTTTCAAGTATAGGTTCAGGGATTTTAAATTTAAAATGGGTCTGACTGAACCGTCCGGTTTTGGTACTATAAACAGGGTTGAGTAATAGCCCCTCCCTTGTTGAAGTAGGGGAACCTTGACCACCACCTGTTGAAGATACAATTTGTGAATTGCATTTAACACTAACTCCCTTTCTGGGGGAGAAGCCGGCAGGGCCGATTTGAAAAACCGGCGAGGAGGCACCTCTTCGAATTCCAGCTTGTAACTCTGAGAAACAATTTCTATTGCCCAGGGATCCACCTGTGAGTGAACCCAGATGTGGCTGAAAAGTCGAAGACGTGCCCCCACTGGGAGCCCCAGCGTCATGCGGTGGATTTTGTAGAGGCCGAGGAGGACTTCTGTTCCTGGGAACTAGCTGTGTTGTGCAGCTTTTTCCCTCTGCCCTTACCTCTGGCAAGAACGGACGCACATCGTACTTTCTTGTTTCTCTGTGACCGAAAGGACTGCATTTGATATTGTGGCGCTTTCTTAGGCTGTGAGGGAATATAAGGCAAAAAATTGGATTTACCAGCTGTAGCTGGAGATCAGGTCCGAGAGACCTTCTCCAAACAATTCCTCACCCTTGTAAGGTAAAACCTCCATATGCCTTTTTGAGTCGGCATCACCTGTCCATTGCCGGGTCCATAGGACTCGTCTAGCAGAAATCGACATAGCGTTGACTCTAGAACCCAGTAAACCAATGTCTCTTTGAGCATCTCTCATATATAAGACAGCATCTTTTATATGTCCTAGGGTCAATAAGATGGTATCCTTATCCAGGGTCTCAATCTCCGCTGATAAGGTATCTGTCCACGCTGCTATAGCGCTACCCAAGCCGACGCAATAGCCGGTCTGAGTAAAGTACCAGAATGTGTGTAAATGGACTTCAAAATAACCTCCTGCTTGCGATCAGCAGGATCCCTTAGAGTAGCCGTATCTTGGGATAGCAGCGCTACCTTTTTGGATAAGCGTGTCATCGCTTTGTCCACCCTAGGGGAGGATTTCCACCGTATCCTGTCCTTTGCCGGGAAAGGATACGCCATAAGAATCCTTTTGGGAATCTGCAGTTTTTTGTCTGGAGATTCCCACGCTTTTTCACACAACTCGTTCAGCTCATGAGAAGGGAGAAAGGTTACCTCAGGTTTCTTTCCCTTATACATGTGTACCCTCGTGTCAGGGACAGGGGGTTCCTCTGTGATATGCAAAACATCTTTTATTGCAATAATCATACATCGAATACATTTAGCCAATTTTGGCTGTAACTTTGCATCATCGTAGTCGACACTGGAGTCAGAATCCGTGTCGGTATCAGTGTCTACTATATGGGATAGTGGGCGCTTTTGAGACCCCGAAGGTCCCTGCGACAGGTTGACTCCCTGGCTGTTCCCTAGCCTCAGCTTTGTCTAATCTTTTGTGCAATAAATTCACATTAGCACTTAAAACATTCCACATATCCATCCAGTCAGGTGTCGGCGTTGTCGACGGAGACACCACATTCATTTGCTCCACCTCCTCCCTAGGAGAGCCTTCTACCTCAGACATGTTGACACACGCGTACCGACACACCACACACACACACACACACACACACACACACACACACACACACACACACACAGGGAATCCTCTTATCTGAAGACAGTTCCCCCACAAGGCCCTTTGGAGAGACAGAGAGAGAGCATGCCAGCACACACCCAGCGCTAATGACCCAGGAAAAAACACACAATATGTTTACCCAGATAGCGCTGTAATCTGTATATTGCGCCAATTATGTGCCCCCCTTCTTTAAAACCCTCTTTCACCGTGGATAAGCAGGGGAGAGTTCGGGGAGCTTCCTCTCAGCGCTGTGCTGCGGAGAAAATGGCGCTGGTGAGTGCTGAGGAAGAAGCCCCGCCCCCTCGGCGGCGGGCTTCTGTCCCGCTCAAATATCGAAAAACCTGGCTGGGGCTCTTTATATATACAGTGCCCAGCTGTATATATACACATTTGCCAGAAAAAGAGGTTTTATTGCTGCCCAGGGCCCCCCTGCGCCCTGCACCCTTACAGTGACTGCCGTTTGTGTGTGCTGTGTGGGAGCAATGGCGCACAGCTTTACTGCTGTGCGTTACCTCAGTGAAGATCTGAAGTCTTCTTTCTTCTCATACTCACCCGGCTTCTATCTTCCGGCTCTGCGAGGAGGACGGCGGCGCGGCTCTGGGACGGACGGCGAGGGTGAGACCTGCGTACCGATCCCTCTGGAGCTAATGGTGTCCAGTAGCCTAAGAAACAGAGCCTAACATTAAAGCAGGTCTGTTTCTCTCCCCTCAGTCCCTCGATGCAGGGAGTCTGTTGCCAGCAGGCTCCCTGAAAATAAAAAACCTAACAAATATACTTTCTTTCAGGAAACTCGGAAGAGCTCCCTGTAATGCACCCAGTCTCCTCTGGGCACAGTAGTAAACTGGGGTCTGGAGGAGGGGCATAGAGAGAGGAGCCAGTGCACACCCATACCTAAAGTTCTTTCTTAAAGTGCCCATGTCTCCTGCGGAGCCCGTCTATCCCCATGGTCCTTACGGAGTCCCCAGCATCCTCTAGGACGTAAGAGAAAGTAAAATGAAAATTGGAGGCAACTTGGGTTGGGCTCGGGAGTTGTGTGTGTGTGTGTGTGTGTGTGTGGGGGGGGGGGGTCATACAGTAAAAGAATTGTAGAATGTATATGATACATGAGTTCTCAAACTACGTTGCTCTGGGAGCCCGTTTGACAATGAAAACTATTACAGGACTCCAGCAAATTACTGCAGAATGACCACCACACGTGCGTGGTCAGCAGACTACGCATGCACCTGTAGCACTGCGCAGACACAAAACAGAAATGAAGTGACTGCTAATGCAATTGCTTTATTTCTTACACATCCCAGGGACAAGTTCCTTTTGGAGCCCCTGACCTGCATGTGTTTTCACACATTTATGTGAATGTTAAGTTTATAACCCCTGTTAAAGCTATGGAGGTGGCAGGTAGAGGCAGAGGGTGACTGGGGAGACAGTGGGTGACAGGTAAAAGCAGTGAGTGACAGGGAGAGACAAAGGTGACAGGCAGCGGGTGACCAGGGAGAGGCAGTGGGTGTTTAACACATCCTATGCTGTCTGTGCGCAGTGCTCTCCTCTTGCTACTCCCCCCTACCCCCCACTCCCAGACTGCACTTATTTACAACAGGTTTTTCCCAAACTCGGAGACAGTCCCGTTCACTGAGAGATGGCTCTTCTGAGTCTGACCACGATCTGCTACTAGTCACCTTACTTCAGACTCCTCGGATCACTGGCTGAGACAGGCCTGGCCAACCTGTGGCTCTCCAGCTATTGTGAAACTACAAGTCCCAGCATGCTCTGCCACAGGTTTGCTATTAGGAAATGCTAACACTATGGCAAGGCATGCTGGGATGTGTAGTATCACATCAGCTGGAGAGCCACAGGTTGACCAGCTCTGGCCTGAGAGATCAGAGCCTGACAATCATCAGCAAGACAATCAGCATAGAGTCGTGACCCCATGCTGATATTGTTACGACCCACAGTTTGAGAACCGCTGGTCTACTGATGGGACTTAGTAGACAGAAAATATTCAGAACACAAATAAGTATTAAAAAAGAGAAACACCTAGCAAATAGGGATGGCCATTGGTGTGGTAACAATCTATGATTACTATCGATGGCAAAATGGTAAGTGACCATCGCTGGCTGCCAACTATGTAATGGATGACCATCGATGGTTTTCACAAGCGATGGTCATCCAATTTCAGAACATTGGGGCGGGGCTTCATGTGTGTGGGGGGCAGAGCTATGCTCCGGGTCCCGGCACCTATTAAAAAAAAAACCATGGCAAAAGTATTCTCCAGCAGCCATAAACCATTGATGATTATGAATAGCTTAATATTATAAAATCTTTAATTTCTGAATACATTTGTACAATATAAATTACAATGGAATTACTAAAGATTGAAAGAAATCTCCCATTGTAAAATGATTGTTTATCCGGATACATCACAAACTGAATGATATCTCCCACAGTAAAATGATCATTTATATGGATAGTCACATGTACTCCCACACATTGTATTAGAAATGAATATAAAATCTGAGAATTAGAAAAAAAATAATACACTGATTGGAATAAAGTAAAAGAAAAAGTAAGAGGAAGCAACAAGGGGCAGCTCAAACCACCTCCATTCTGGGCATGTGTGGTAAACCAGACTCCTACCTTGTGAGTTCTAGGGCTGGCACACAGGCTCCCGGTCTGTACGCAAAACTTCCTCTGTACTCCTTGGCAAAGATTAGATCCTGCATGCTGGCCTTTCCTTCCAACAGCTTCATGCATTGTCTCTGGACATACTGTTTAATTTGACTTATATCTCTTGTCTCAAATAGCAGCTTAATAGAACGTTCAAGTATCTGTAGGGGAAAAAAATGTAACTGGAGAGTTCAGCTTCTGATGTACTCCTAAACTGCATCACAGTTATATTCCTGGTTTGCCACATCATACCCAACTTAGATAAGAACCAAATTAACACCTGTAGATTGCAGTCCGATACCAAATTGTTTTAAGTGTGTCCTGAACGATCTATCAGTGACCGCTCAGCACAAATCTCTCCCCCTGCTCAGCACTCGGCGTGATGTGTGCTGAGCTAGCGGGGCAGACACGGGGGGCCGCTCACTTCACACAGTGGTGTGACACAGTGGCGTAAGTTCGCCCCAGTTGCCCGGAGGCAAGATAAATATTGGTGCCCCCCTATTTCCTATATCAAGATAAGTGTGTGTGTGTGTGTGTGTGTGTGTGTGTGTGTGTGTGTGTGTGTGTGTGTAACAGCAGACACTTTACTGATGGAGCTATTTGCTCCTGTAGAGGAAGCATGAGAATGCTAACTATATGAAGTTACGTGTAATTGTCAGAGAAGTATCTTCATATAGTTAAAATTCTCATATTTCCTATACAGGCACAAATAGCTCCATCAGTAAGGTGTCTGCTTCCAGTGTAATAGGTCATGGGTTCTAATACTGGGTATGACACTTGTAAAATGTGTATAATAAAGAGGGTGTGATTTGTAAGGTGCAGTGAGGAAGTTGGCGTCTGAAAATATGGCGGCAGCTATCAATTAACTTAATTCACTGGTGTCACAGAATGGGAGCAGAGGTGCCCCCTTCAGAGCAGGAGCCCGGCGGCAGTTGACTCCGTTGCCTCCCAGAGTTCTGCCTCTGGTGTGACATACACACGGAGAGATCAGTGCTTCATTTCTAAGCAATCTAGTCAGATTGCTTAGCATTTAAGCACGGAACTTTCCGTGTGTACCCCGTTACAATGGATTTACTATGCGTCTTTAAATAATTCTGTTAAGCATCTCTCAGCTATACTGGTTTCCCGAATGTGGAGGAGAAACAGAAACAGATGCTAAAGTATAACAAATACTAAGTACATTAGGCATTGTGTAAGTAGAACAAACTTTAATGTAAGTATGAAAGTACAAATATGTGCAGAAAAAGTTCAGATTTAACACCTTGTTTATAAAATATAAATGCTATATGATGGGTAGGTAGACTCCGCCTTTAGTGTAATCTGCAAGGAACCTTTAACAGAGTGCCAACTAATGGAGTCAGGTCCTGAGATTTGTCCATTTTATAATTAAGCATTTTTACAAATACCTTGCAATACATAAAGCACACACTATTGCAAGATGAATTAAAATGCAATAAAATTTTAAAATCATACACTATGGCAGTGCTTCTCAAATCCTGTCATTATACCCTTACAGTGCATGTTTTCCATATCTTTTTGCTGGACCACAGGTATATTCTTTAGTGACACATTTTAAAAGATCCACAGGTGGTTCTAGTTATTTCATTTGATTCCATGATGAGACCTGGAAAACACGCACTGCTAGTGTGTCCCAAGGACTGGATTTGAAAAGCAATGCACTATGTCATTTGGAATAAAGTAACGATGTTAATAATAAGTTAAGAAGTCTTTTTGGTCAGACAGTTTGGTTTTTACCATTCCATTGGTCCTGGTAACTTTGTCAGAAAACCATGGTGATGTGAGTAAATATCAAAATTACAGTTGTTTTTCCTTGTATAAACATTACAGGCTGTGTGCGAGCCTGTCATCCACTGCAGGGTTAGACTCCCGGTCTCCTGCATATGAAGTGCTGTAGATGCTTAGTGGGTTTTTAAAGTAGAATTATGTGCTAATCTTCAACCAACGCAGTTTGTTCCAGTGGTGCAAACCTCTGCAGGGATATATTAATTCAACGGCACAGCACTTGTTTTAATTTAAGACGTTAAGGCTGTATCTGAATGGGTGCTTACACACCCTAAGGTGTCAGGTAATTAGTTTGATAGTTCATTGATTTTTTTTTTTTTACAACACAACAATATAGCAAAACAGAACAGAAAGCTATATACTGTACTTGGATTCAATATGACATTCCGGCTGTCAGGATCCCAGCTGTCAGGAGACCAACGCCGGGATCCCGACAGCTAGAATACCTGTGGCGAACGCAGTGTGTCCCCTTGCGGGCCCGATGGCGACCTTTGGCTTCGGTATCCTGACCGCCAGGATCCCCTGTACTTAATATTACAATGATTAGTGTAATAGAAAAGTTAGAAAATGATTGTGGATACATATCTATCCGTCTATATCATATCTGGAAAATAGTCAATGTAAAACTGTATATAATATTATAATAAATACTAGTTACCAGCCCGTCAAAATGACGGAACATAACTGTTATGAGCATCAGTGGCTGTGCGCCATCTAGTGGCCACTAGCAAAAAAAAACATACGTGAACCTTCCCATAACGGTGAAGAGCAGCGCTAGCCTTTTATTATATAGGATAATATAATTCTTTACCGATTTAACATTAGGGGGGTATCCAATCAGCCGCAAATAACGCGATCCGCAATCGGGGCTAATGTTATTGCACCTATCTCCCAAAAATCTTCTTATCGCAGCCTGCATGCTCCCGTTTATCGCACCTATCCTATTCCAAAATGGCAATAATGGGATTCGTGTGATAATTCTAGCCCACAAATGCAGAGATAAGTATTGGAAAAAATGGGGAAATCTTCCTGTACCCACCAAAAAGCCAAACTAATACAGGAAACATTATAGAAGTCTATTAGTGGCCACAATAAACTACTTGATGTTTAAATCATTTAAATCACTTCTCAACCATCCCTCACGCAACCCACTATCCATTATCAAAGCTCAAGATCTTGCTTCATACTTCAAGGACAAGATTGCTAAAACCTGAGATGAAATGGTACGCTTTTCCTCAGCCACTGACCTGCTTAATTCCCTATTTGTACCCTCTTCTGATCCCACAAATGAAGCTGAAGTATCAACACTCTTCTCAAGCTACTTGAGAGACTTGCCTACACTCGCCTCACACACTTTATTAACTCACACACCTTACTGGACCCACTTCAGTCAGGCTTTCATTCCCAACACTCCACATAGACATGACTGACTAAAGTAGTGAATGATCTGGTCACCGCAAAGTCTAAAGGCCATTACTCACTTCTAAAAGGTGCATACACACTAGGCGATTTTGAGCTCAAGGTAGCTTACTTTAGGCGTTTTGATCTACTTTGAGCTCAAAAGCGCCTAGTGTGTATGACTGGGTGATAAGCACTGATGTGCGCTCGCGCATCATCGCTGGCCACTGCCATCCGCCGGCCTGTTTCACCGGCCGAGTGAACCACTTTCCACAGTCTTCTACTGTTGAAAGTGGTTCACCCCCCTGAAATCGCTGGACACGCAGCAGAAAATTGCTCAGTGTGTATGCACTGTGTGATTTTCCGGCCAGCGTTTTTCACATCATCTCTCAGCATACACACTGGCAAAATTCACCCAGTGTGTATGCACCTTTATTCTTCTAGATCTCTCTGCTGTTTTTGACACTGTTGACCACTCTCTTCTCATACAAAACACTACAATCCCTAGGTCTTCCAGACACAGCCCCTTTTTGGTTCCTATCCTACCTATCTAATCCTTCCTTCAGTGTCCGCTTCTCTGAATCCACCTCCTCTTCGCTACCTCTCTCAGTTGGAGTACTGCAGGGTTCAGTCTCTGCTTTTCTCAATCTATACCTCATCTCTTGGTAAATTAAACAACTCTTCTGGATTTCAGTATAATCAGTACCCAGATGATATTCAAATCTACCTATTCTTCCCAGATTTGTTTCTATTTGTATTGGTCCGTGTCACTGAATGCTTTTCTGACATTTCATTTTGGATGTCATCTCGCCACTTCAAACTTAATATTTCCAAAACAGAGTTAATTATATTTCCACCGGCCAATAGTAGTTACCAACCTGATATCTCTAGCACTGTTGAGAACTCGAAAATCAGTCCTACCCCACAAGCTCACTGCCTAGGTGTTATCCTCTACTCTGAACTGTCCTTTGCACCCCACATTCAATCTGTCTCAAAATCATGTTACATGCATCTAAAAAACATATCCAGAATACAACCATACCTTACACAAGACACTGCAAAATAATAGTTATGGTAGACTTATATTGATAACTCTATTTCTCCTAAGTCCACAGTATCCACAGGATAAACATTGGGATATGAGGTAGCGACAGCGGATTGGCGCCAATAATCAAAAGCTTTCGGCCTCCCAGAATGCAACATGCCAGTCCTCTATATCCCCGCCTCCTGGCTCAGGCAATTCAGTTGTTTCCCAAAGCTCAAGGTAGGAGAATCATAGAGAGCCCTAATCAGGCGAGAAGAACACACATGCACACCCTTCTGTACAAGATGGAAGAGGTTAGTAGGTGAAAGGATCCTCAAATCAGGTGCATCAGGGTGGGATCCATGTGGGTACTGTGGACTTAGGAGAAAGAGTTATCAACGGTAAGTCTACCATAACTACTATTTCTCCTGCAGGGTCCACAGGTTATCCACAGGATAAACATTGGGATGTCCCAAAGCAATTTTAGTGGTGGGAACGCTCCTGATTGGACAGGAGGATCCTTCGCTCGATTTCAGTGTCCTGAGAGGCAAATGCATAATGTCTAAGGAATATGTTAATGGAAGACCATATGGCTGCCTTACATATCTGTCCAGCTTAAGCACCACGTTGGTACTGCCCATGACGGGCCTACCTTACGCGTACAGTGAGCAGAGACATTAGCCGGAACAGGGAGATCAGCTTGAGAATATGCTTCTGAAATAGTCATCCGAAGCCACCTCGCCAGTGTCTGCTTGTCAGCAGGCCATCCTCTTTTGTGAAATCCATAGAAAACAAAGAGTGTGTGTCTTTCTGATGGCACTGACATGATCCACTTAGATCCTTAAGAAATGGACTACGTCCAATGATGCATCTCCCGCAGAAAGGTCCGGCCCTTGGAATTTCTTAGTTAAGGTGGAATTTAGACACCACCTTAGGAAGATAACCAGATTTGGTTCTAAGAACAGCTCTATTTGGATAAAAAATCAAAAAAGGAGGGCAACATAATAATGCCCCTAAATCTGAGACTCTTCTAGCTGAAGCAATAGCCAGTAGAAAGAGAGCTTTAGCCGTCAACCATTTAAGAACCACTTGCTTTAGTGGTTCAAATGGAGCAACTTGAAGTGCCTTTAGGACTAAACTTAAATCCCAAGGCACTGCAGGAGGAACAAAGGGAGGTTGGATGTAAAGCATTCCCTGAAAAAGGGCGCACATCCTGTAGGTTAGAAATTTTCTTTTGGAACCATACTGTCAATGCGGACACCTGCACTCTCAAGGAAGCCACCCGTAGAACTTTGTCCATTCCTGCTGAAGGAATGCTAGGACTCTGGAAACTCTGAAAGACCTAGGGTCAATTTCCGGTCACTGCACCACTGACTATAGGCTTGCCATATTCGGTGATAAATGCGAGCTGAGGATGGTTTCCTTGCTCTGAGCATTGTTTGAATTACCTGTTGCGAGAAACCTCTTGCTTTCAGAATGGAAGTCTCAAGAGCCACGCCGTCAAAGACAATCGATCCAGGTGCTTGTAATAGCAAGAACCCTGTGACAGGAGATCTGGACGTTGAGGGAGCAGAAATGAAGCATCCATCGATAACCTCTGCAGGTTACCAATGTCTTCTGGGCCAAGCCGGAGCTATTAGTATCACGATGCCCTTTCCTTGTTTTACCTTTTTGCATCACCCTGGGTAACAGAGCGATCGGTGGAAACACAGAGGCCAGACGAAATTCCCATCTCACTGACAGGGCATACACAAAGGTCGCTCTGGGATCCTTTTTTCTTGACCCGTACGCGGGAACTTTCTTGTTTTGACGGGACGCCATGAGATCTATCTCCGGTAAACCCCACTTGTCTACCAGAGTCTAGAAGACCTTGCGGTGTATGAATGGCGTGTCGACTGAGAAAATCCGCTTCCCAGTTTAGGACTCCCGGAATAAACACTGTGGACAAGGCTGGATGATGAAGTTCTGCTCACCTTAACGTGCGGCTTACCTCCTTCATTGCTTTTTGGCTGTGAGTTCCTCCTTGATGATTGAGGTACGCTACTGCTGTTATATTGTCCGAGAGAATTTGAACTGTTTTCCCCTGAAGAATGTCCTTTGCGTAAATGAGTGCCATATAAATGGCCCAAAGTTCAAATATTTATTGGCAGTTAACTTTCTTCCTCGGTCCACTGTCCTTGGAAGCAACTTCTTCCTGTCCCTGCTCCCCAGCCCTGAAGACAGGCATCTGTCGTCAGAATTTCCCAATATGATATCCAAAAGGGTCTCCCTTTGTCCAGATGGGATGTCTGTAGCCACCAGGCTAATGACCTCCTTACTTCCAAAGGAAGGACCATAGTCTGAGTTTTTATAGTCTGATGAAAACCATTCCATTTGGAAAGGATCAGACGTTGCAGAGACCTCGAGTGGAACTGAGCATACTCCACCATGTCGAATGGCGACACCATCAATCCCATAACACGCATTGCTGTGTGGATGGATACCCTTGGACTCTGTGTAGCAGCTCCTAAATCCTTGACTGAATTTTGGATATTTTGTCCAGAGGTAAAATTATTCTCTGAAGGCCCGAATCCAACACAGCCCCTAAGTGAGTCATCCGTTGTGATGGAACCAGGCACTAATTTGCCCAATTTACGAGCCAACCGTGTCTCTGCAAACAAGCTATAGTCTGTTGCAGATGACACGGAAGCAATTCCTGAGATTGTGCCAGTATTAATAAGTCATCGAGGTATGGAAAAATGCTTATCCTTAAGCTGCCATTACTACCATAATTTTGGTGAATACTCTGGGAGCTGTGGCCAGTCCAAATGGTAGGGCCTGAAACTGAATATGTTGCTGGAGGATAGCAAACCTGAGATAGCGCTGATGGGACAGTGCTATAGGAATATGTAAGTAAGCATCCCGGATATCCAGGAATACCATAAAATCCTCTGGCTCAAGGCCAAAATAGTGGAACGTAAAGTCTCCATATGAAACCAAGGCACCCAAATGCACTTGTTCTGCACTTTGAGATTGCGTGTGTGCTGGAACGACCCATTTGGATTCTGGACTAGAAACAGGTTGTAATAAAAACCTTGTCCTCGTTGTGCAGGAGGAACTGGAATTATCACTGCTGACTGAAGCAACTTCTGAACTGCCTTTTGTAAAGCCCTGGCCTTCGTTTCCACTGAAGATGGACTGTTACAAAAAACCATTGAGGAGGGTGTTTCTTAAAAGCAAATGCATAACCGTGACATACCGCTTCTTGCACCCAGGCATCTGTGGTGGACTGCTGCCAGGTCTGTGCAAATAGAAGTCGGCCTCCCACCCTGGGGTCCACCAGGTGGAGGCCCGCACCATCAGGCTGATGGCTTATCTTCTGATTTGGCCTGAAACTGGAAATGGTGGTCCAAGATGGCGAACCTTAGGTAAGCCTGATGAGAGGGCCACATGGGAATGTGTAGGTAAGCATCTTTGGCATCCAGAAATACCGGGAATTCCCCCTGCTCCAGACCGGACATCACTGCCCGTAGAGATTCCGTCTTGAATTTGAACACCTGGTGATATGGGTTGAGAGACTTCAAGTTCAAGATGGGTCACATCGAACAGTCTGGTTTTGGAATGACAAAAAGACTGGAGTAAAAACCCATATTGCATAATGAAGAAGATACTGGGACCACCATCCCTGTCCACAATAGCCTCTTGCAAGGTAACTCTTGCTGCAGGTAAAGCTGGCAAGCATGATTTGAAAAATCTGTGAGGAGGGAGTGCTTGAAATTCCAGCTGGTATCCCTGGGAAATGAGTTCCCTCACCCAAGGATCCCGGCAGGACTCTGCCCAAACATGGGCGAAGTGCTGAAGGCGAGCACCCACCTGAAAGTCGCCTTGCTGCTGGAGTCAACCATCACGTGGAAGGCTTAGCGGCAGGGGATCGGGTGGTCTGGTCCAGGGAGGCAGCAGCTTCCGGTTTATGGGACTTACCACGAGATCCTCTCGGAGTGGTGGAGACTCCTCAGCCCCTACCTCTGAATCTTGTCACACGAAAGGTGGTGCAGCTGACGGCAGATAGGTAGACTTACCTGCCGTTGCCTGGGATATCCATTTATTTAATTCGTCCCCAAACAAAGTATCACCTGTAAAGGGAAGATTTTCCCCAACCTTTTTGGAATCAGCGTCCGCTGACCACTGACGTAACCACAGAGCTCTGAGTGCCGATACAGCCATAGCAGTAGTGCGGCCATTTATCTTACACAATTCCTTATTACCCTCGCTCATAAAATTAGCAGCATCCTGAATATGTTGCAGCAGAGTAATGACCTCATCCCGGGGCAGATTGTCTAATCCATTAATAATCTGATCGGACCACTTGACCATTGCCCTAGAAATCCACTCACAAACAACTGTGGGGCGCTGTGCAACGCCCACTGCTGTATAAATTGCCTTGAGAGTGGTCTAAATTTTACGGTCAGCTGGCTCTTTTAGGGATATAGCCCTTGGCACCGGCAGTACCAATTGCTTAGACAGTCTGGACACAAACGTATCGACTGACGGGGTTTTTTCCCATACCTTCCTGTCCTCCTCTGGGAGGGGAAAGGTAGCTAAAAACCTTTGAGGATTTTTTTATTTTTTATCAGGGTTTAACCACGCTTCCTTGGCCAGGGAGTTTAACTCCTTAGACACAGGAAAGGTTGCTGAGGTCTTTGGTCTAACATTAAAGTACAGCTCCTCAACTGGATCTGCCTCCTGAACCGGTATGAGAAGAGCCTCTCTTGCAGCAAAAATGAGGGCCTTCACCCCTGTGGACAGAGACATCTGGTTTAGAAAGAGCTTTGATTCTATTGATTATGTTTTTACCGCTTAACTTTCGTGCCAGGAGGTTACTGCCTCTCTGTCTCTCCTTTTCAGCTAAAGCTAATTCTGAATCGACATTCTGAATCATGCTCTTAAAATTATCAAACCAGTCAGGTGCCTGTGAACTCTGTCCCTGTGGAGATAAGGAACATTGTTCACACATGAGAGACCCCGCTGATGACGGGGTAGAGTTACAAGCAGCACACATAACCATATCCACAGACATATTTACACCACTGAAAATACAGCGAAGCTCACTGAAAACGCCTCCACACAGACCCTAGAGAGCCCCTGGAGTGACATTGAGGAAATGGATACCAGCAAACAAACACAGCTGCACAGTGTGTGAATATAAGTGTACAACCTGTATAAGTGTGGCTTCGCTGCCGCCAGAGAGCTCCCCCCCACTATGACCCCTGGTACCAGGACAGAAGTCTGTAACAGCGTGGATCCCCGGAGGAGCAGCGTTCATGCAGCCTTGATGATCCACAGCAGCAGGAAATGGTTCCTTCCCGCCTCTGGTCCCACTCCGGGAAGCCACGCCCCTTGCAATGGCGCGCAGTCCCTGTAGCTCATTTTTTATACTGGCCATATTAAAACACATTAAACCATAACATTACACAAAGCCTTTTCTGACAGCACTGAAATTGTGGCTTGCTTATGTGATGGACAAGGATGAAGATGAAGACGAATTAAAAGTGACCTTCCTTCATCCAGCTGGACCTTCACTATCATTCTATTCTATCCAAGGAATCCTGATGCACTATGAATACCTCTAATAGATGTCTTATGCAAAGCGACCCTATAACTGCAACTGGAAGAATTTATGTCATGTCTCCTGATGACACTTTAAAACCACTGAGACATTGTCAAACTATCTTCAGCGAACATTGTTGACTAATACAATGTGAAGTATTTCTATTCAACTTGATTTATATAATGTAACTAATGAAGCCATCAAATCTATTATTACCTATTACTACTTGTAATACAGCTGACTTTTTTTTTTATAAACTACCTTGCTTTAAAATAATTTTTAACTATGAACCCATTATCTTCCCACTTTTACATTTTGATAAACATTTAACATTAGTAAAGACTATTTCAGGAATTTTGTTTTTTGTTGCACTTTTTGAGATCATCATGATCAAAAATTTCAGATTGAATTTGAAAAATGTTTTTCCTCACAAAGCCTATTGTGTTGTAAATCATAGGAAATGACAACAAACAAAAAAGGAAAGAATGTTTCTATGTATATTCAGATGTAATGTCTTTATTTCGTGATTAAACGACTTTTAATTGATATAGTAAAGGTTATATTTTAATATTAATTTCTTATTGTGCACCAACATAGAGATATTCTTTCCTTTTTTTGTTTGTTGTGATTATTTATCTTGTCTCTGGTAGTACCCCGGAAGAGTTACTGCAATAAGAGCAATTTGCTTATAGATATTAATCAGGGCTTTTCTCAATAACGTATTTACAATTAATTGACTAGTGCAGACTCTCATTATCAGTTTCCACATCCCTTTATGAAACTATCATAAGAAATGGCGGTATCCGGACTCCAGGTCGACAACATAAAGGTCGACACACCTTAGGTCGACGCCAATTGGTCGACACACCCTAGGTCGACATGGACAAGAGGTCGACATGGACAAGAGGTCGACAGGAACAAGGTCGACATGGGAAAAAAATCGACATGGGTTTTTCATGATTTTTTTCTTTTTGGAACCTTTTCATACTTAACGATCCACGTGGACTACGATTGGAACGGTAATCTGTGCCGAGCGAAGCGGTAGCGGAGCGAAGGCACCATGCCCGAAGCATGGCGAGCGAAGCGAGCCATGCGAGGGGACGCGGTGCACTAATTGGGGTTCCCGGTCACTCTACGAAGAAAACGACACAAAACCCCCCCAAAAAACCCTCATGTCGACCTTTTTCCATGTCGACCTTGTTCCGGTCGACCTGTTGTCCATGTCGACCTAAGGTGTGTCGACCAATTGGAGTCGACCTAAGGTGTGTCGGAAATGGCATAAAGAACACAGTCAAATGACCCCACCTCTCTAGCTTAATTAGGAGAGCTGCTATGGCAATTGGAAAATATGGTGGTTGTGCGGTTTTGACAAAAAGAGAGAAATACATCTGCACTCTTGTGGAAATATGACAAATTCTTATATATAGAAAAAACTATAATATCCCCAATATTCTTGTGTCTAAATTAGACCTTATACCTCTCTGGGGGTGCGACCCTAATATAACCAAGCTATGTAACAATGCAATAGGAGAACTAGAAGACGATTGTTAAGTTGGGTGCACAAAGTAAATTTGTTAAATTGATTAGTATGATAAAATGTAGCTTTTATTGCTTATTTTAATATGAAGATGGTCCTTTTAACTAGGGCACATACAGCAAAATATAGAGGTTAAAATGTAAGACATACAGACAAATAGGTGAAAAGGATTGAAATAATGTGAAAAAGATTCTTAAAAAGAGGCAACACCACAATAACTCCTGCAGTTGTGAATTTTTAATGTGTGATATCCGAGCCGGATGTTTCCTTGGGAGGTTATTCTAAATTCATACCTAAATAAACCTATAGAATATCGGCATAAGTAATGTAATCCTTGTATGGCTACTTTAATTTTCGGATTCTATCTTAATCCTCATAGAGACAGTAACCGGCCAATATAATCTTTACCTCTTATCATATCTCAGTCCTTATAGGGATATGAATATCTATATGTCACTCGTGTTTGGCAATTGACATGCTGTGCACAAACTGCAGTAAGTATAATTGATCCCAATAGTGCTTTAAATTGTCTTTTATTCCACATAAAAGGTGTCGTGTTTATATTGGAATTATCATCAGCACTTGTGGGAGTAATTAATAAACAAGAGAGATGCACAAATTAATTAATATGCTTCATGAAGTCACTTGTTACTCCTATATTGTGTCAATCCCCTAGATGTCTGTTTATGACAGTTAGTTGACACAGTTCATTGTAAAGGTATTGGTACTTATATGAATACCATAGGTTGTGCTCACTTCAAGCAGGGGTAATCCCAAAGGGATATGAGAATTAATCCTTTATATAGACACTGTATATCACTTCTATATTGATTCTAAAATAAATATATTGGAGCTGTGCTTCATATATTGTTGATATTCAGTGATATTCCGATACAGTCTGCACTGTCTGTTGAATTATGACAGGAGAATGTTTCTCTTAGACCTTATGCTTGTAAAGAGAGAAAGGGCAACAATTGTTGCAAGTGACTTCTAGATAGAGATAGAGGATCTGCAAAGTATCCTTTGAATCATAACTTATGCAAGTATCTCTTGTTCACACCAAAATTATGTGGAAATAGATTAAAGAGATGAGCCTTTGCATCTCATGTTTATATACCTATAATAAGGAATTGTCTCAGTCAGCTACGGATAAATGTCGTCACCGTCATATAATTGTAATGTGGGTTTGACCCTAGGTATTCCCCTTGCAATCGGCTGTCATATCCTGTGCTAGATTATGCCGTTCTTATAAGCAATATGCTGTTCCTATCCTGATTGCTGTGTCTCTAATGATAGCAGTCTAAATGCTCAATGGTAAAATATTGATGTATTTGCACAGCATACAGCAACACACTGGATCAGCGGTAGCTTGATAGCAATAGGATAAATGATATGCTGTTCCTATCCTGATTGCTGTGTCTCTAATAATAGCAGTCTAAATGCTCAATGGTAAATTATTGATATATTTGCACAGCAAACAGCGGCACATTGAATCAGCGGTAGCTTGATAGCAATAGGATATTGACTTCTTATGTTGGTTTAAACCTAGGTATTTCCCATGCAGACAACTTTAGTCACCCATGCTGGGTTCTGTGACTCTTAGGGGCAGGCTGCTATCTTGATAATTCTGATAGTGCCAGTATCAGTGCCCATTAAACTAACATTGATAATTTTTACACATTTTTACAACATTGCATTAACATATATACATGGAGCGTGGTGTGCGGTTTTGACAGATTTTTGAAAACTTTACATAGCCATATTTTGGAAACGGCCTGAGATAGTTAAATAAAATGTATTTTCTTAGCCTACAAATATACTCTCCATATACCAAATTTGATCCAAATCTGAGTTGGTTAGGTAAAATCAGTGTGTTGATTTGACACGGAATGACCCTCAGGTCATTTTATACAACATTTGTAATAACGAGATCAGTACTAAATCCCGCTGGACGGAATCCCGACCACACAATCCCGACAGGGGTGGCGAGCGGAATGCAGCCCATTGCGGGCTCGCTTCGCTCGCCACGCTGCGGGCACGGTGCCTCGCTACGCTCGGCACACTATTATATTCTCCCTCTATGGGTGTCGTGGACACCCACGGAGGGTGAATATGTCGGGATTGTGCCGGCCGGGATTCCGGCGTCGGTGTTTCGACCGCCGGGATTCCGTCCGGCGGGATCTTGACCGCCTCCCATCATAACTGTGTTCATGAAGCAAAGTTTTTTTGTTTGTTTTTTAAAATTGTTTATTTAATTTTCAAGTTATACAGGGTTACATTAGCCCCCCACAACAGGTGGGGAGGGTATATCCGTAAAACAACATTGTTTTTATAGCAGAGATATAATCTAAAAACAGAGATCATGGGGTTCCCATATTGATAAAACATTGTGTTGATAATAAAGGAAATAGAGATAAAGTATACATTGAAAGCGACCAAAGCACTTTGATTAATTAGGAACCAAAAAAATAAAAACAATCTCGTGGCTGTATCAGTAGGGAGAAGAAGAATAAAGAGAGAGCGAGAAAAGAAGAGAAAGGAAAGACGAGGAAAGTATAGAGTAGGAAGAAAAGAGACAGAGTCGGAGGGTCCGCCGGCGCGTCTCTATATACAGCAAATACCGCTCGGAGCGTCAGTGTAAAATAGGAGGCAATACTTAAGGTACACGAAAAGGTGGTATTAAGGACGGTCACACACCTACTCTATGGGAGGCGAGACTACTAAAATCACAGTAGAAGTGCCGCGGAGCCCCCAGGGGCGCGCGTTCTACGTGCTGGAGCTTGAGAGTTAAACCATAATTCCCAAACCACAAGAAACTGGAAAGATCTGTTATGGAGGTATGCAGTGATTTTTTCCATGCTTGCGAAGTACCATACTTTATCAATGACCATCTTAATAGGGGGGGCCTCCTTCTTTTTCCAATGGAGAGCAATTGAGCAGCATTTAAAATCTGTGTCAGTAATTTACCGGTATTTGGTGGTGTGTTAATAACGGGAAGGCCCAGCAGAAAAGACCAAGGGTCTTTAGATATCTGGGATTGGAGCACTGTACTTATCAAGTGTGCGACTGATACCCAAAATAACATGATCTTGGGGCACGTCCACCAGATGTGGAGGAAGGAGCCATGACCGCCGCAACCCCTCCAGCACGTGGGCGACGAGGAAGGAAACATCTTGTGGAGCCTAGAGGGGACAAAGTACCACCTATATAATATTTTGTAAGCATTTTCCTTCACTAGCGTTGAGATGGAGGATTGCGCGGCAGCAGTGAAGACATCCGACCAATCATGGTCCGCAGGCGGCGGACCTAGATCCCGCTCCCACTGGAGAACAAAAGCCGGGGCCGTTTGCTGCCCTCCAATCTGGAGAAGGGAGTATAGTAGGGAGATGATTCCTCGAGCAAGCAGTTTATGATAGCTATATGACTCCAGAGTGGATAAAGGTTGGAACGGGGAAGAATTCGATATAGAAGAGACAAAGTGTCTTATCTGGAAATAGGTAAAAGGGTTCGCTTCCGGGAAATTATAATAAGATTTTACTTACCGATAAATCTATTTCTCGTAGTCCGTAGTGGATGCTGGGGACTCCGTCAGGACCATGGGGATATAGCGGCTCCGCAGGAGACAGGGCACAATAATAAAAGCTTTAGGATCAGGTGGTGTGCACTGGCTCCTCCCCCTATGACCCTCCTCCAAGCCTCAGTTAGGATACTGTGCCCGGACGAGCGTGCATAATAAGGAAGGATATTGAATCCCGGGTAAGACTCATACCAGCCACACCAATCACACCGTACAACCTGTGATCTGAACCCAGTTAACAGTATGATAACAACGAAGGAGCCTCTGAAAAGATGGCTCACAACAAGAATAACCCGATTTTTGTAACAATAACTATGTACAAGTATTGCAGACAATCCGCACTTGGGATGGGCGCCCAGCATCCACTACGGACTACGAGAAATAGATTTATCGGTAAGTAAAATCTTATTTTCTCTGACGTCCTAGTGGATGCTGGGGACTCCGTCAGGACCATGGGGATTATACCAAAGCTCCCAAACGGGCGGGAGAGTGCGGATGACCCTGCAGCACCGAATGAGAGAACTCCATGTCCTCCTCAGCCAGGGTATCAAATTTGTAGAATTTAGCAAACGTGTTTTCCCCTGACCAAGTAACTGCTCGGCAAAGTTGTAAAGCCGAGACCCCTCGGGCAGTCGCCCAAGATGAGCCCCCTTCCTTTTGGAATGGGCTTTTACCGATTTTGGCTGTGGCAGGCCTGCCACAGAATGTGTAAACTGAATTGTATTACAAATCCAGCGAGCAATCGTCTGCTTAGAAGCAGGAGCACCCATCTTGTTGGGTGCATACAGGCTAAACAGCGAGTCAGATTTTCTGACTCCAGCCTTCCTGGAAACATATTTTTCAGGGCCCTGACAACGTCAAGTAACTTGGAGTCCTCCAAGTCCCTAGTACCCGCAGGTACCACAATAGGTTGGTTCATGTGAAAAACAGAAAACACCTTAAGGAGAAATTGAGGACGAGTCCTCAATTCTGCCCTGTCAGAATGAAAAATTAAGTAAGGGCTTTATATATGATAAAGCCGCCAATTCTGACACACGCCTGGCTGAAGCCAGGGCTAATAGCATCGTCACCTTCCATGTGAGATATTTTAAGTCCACAGTGGTGAGTGGTTCAAACCAATGTGACTTTAGGAAACTCAAAACAACATTGAGATCCCAAGGTGCCACTGGGGCACAAAAGGAGGCTGTATATGCAGTACCCCTTTCACAACATCTGAACGTCAGGCACTAAAGCCAGTTCTTTCTGGAAGAAATTCGACAGGGCCGAAATTTGAACCTTAATGGACCCTAATTTTAGGCCCATAGACAGTCCTGTTTTCAGGAAATGTAGGAAACGACCCAGTTGGAATTCCTCTGTAGGGGCCTTCTTGGCCCCACACCACGCAACATATCTTCGCCAAATGCGGTGAAAATGTTTTGCGGTTACATCCTTCCTGTCTTCGACCAGGGTAGGGATGACTTCATCTGGAATGCCCTTTCAGGATCCGGCGTTCAACCGCCATGCCGTCAAACGCGGCCGCGGTAAGTCTTGGAACAGACAAGGCCCCTGCTGGAGCAGGTCCTTTCTTAAAGGTAGAGGCCACGGGTCTTCCGTGAACATCTCTTGAAGTTTCGGGTACCAAGTCCTTCTTGGCCAATCCGGAACCACGAGTATCATTCTTACTCATCTCCCTCTTATGATTCTCAGTACTTTTTGTATGAGAGGCATAGGAGGGAACACATACTCTGACTGGTACATCCACAGTGTTACCAGAGCGTCCACCGCTATTGCCTGAGGGTCCCTTGACCTGGCGCAATATCTAGTTTTTTGTTCAGGCGGGACGCCATCATGTCCACCTTTGGTTTTTCACAACGGTTTACAATCATGTGGAAGACTTCCCGATGAAGTCCCCACTCTCCCGGGTGGAGGTCATGCCTGCAGAGGAAGTCTGCTTCCCAGTTTTCCACTCCCGGAATGAACACTGCTGAGAGTGTTATCACATGATTTTTCGCCCAGCGAAGAATCCTTGCAGTTTCTGCCATTTCCCTCCTGCTTCTTGTGCCGCCCTGTCTGTTTACGTGGGCGACTGCCGTGATGTTGTCCCACTGGATCAATACCGGCTGACCTTGAAGCAGAGGTCTTGCTAAGCTTAGAGCATTGTAAATTGCCCTTAGCTCCAGTATATTTATGTGGAGAGAAGTCTCCAGACTCGATCACACTCTCTGGAAATTTTTTCCTTGTGTGACTGCTCCCCAGCCACTCAGGCTGGCATCCGTGGTCACCAGGACCCAGTCCTGAATGCCGAATCTGCGGCCCTTTCATAGATGAGCACTCTGCAGCCACCGCAGAAGAAACACCCTTGTCCTTGGAGACAGGGTTATCCGCTGATGCATCTGAAGATGCGATCCGGACCATTTTTCCAGCAGATCCCACGTAAAGGTTCTTGCGTGAAATCTACCGAATGGGATCGCTTTGTAAGAAACCACCATTTTTCACAGGATCCTTGTGCAATGATGCACTGATACTTTTCCTGGTTTTAGGAGGTTCCTGACTAGCTCGGATAACTCCCTGGCTTTCTTCTCCGGGAGAAAACATCCTTTTCTGGACTGTGTCCAGAATCATCCCTAGGAACAGTAGATGTGTCGTCGGAAAAAACTGCGATTTTGGAATATTTAGAATCCACTCGTGCTGTCGTAGAACTACTTAAGATAGTGCTACTCCGACCTCCAACTGTTCTCTGGACCTTGCCCTTATCAGGAAAGCGTCCATATTTCTTTTAAGAAGAATCATCATTTCGGCCATTACCTTGGTAAAGACCCGGGGTGCCGTGGACAATCCAAACGGCAGCGTCTGAACTGATAGTGACAGTTCTGTACCACGAACCTGAGGTACCCTTGGTGAGAAGGGCAAATTTGGACATGTAGGTAAGCGTCCCTGATATCCAGTGACACCATATCGTCCCCTTCTTCCTGGTTCGCTATCACTGCTCTGAGTGACTCCATCTTGATTTGAACGCTTGTATGTAAGTGTTCAAATATTTCAGATCTCACCTAGCCGTCTGGCTTCAGTACCACAATATAGTGTGGAATAATACCCCTTCCCTTGTTGTAGAAGGGGTACTTTGATTATCACCTGCTGGGAATACAGCCTGTGAATTGTTCCCAATACTGCCTCCCTGTCGGAGGGAGACGTTGGTAAAGCAGACTTCAGGAACTTGTGAGGGGGAGACGTCTCGAATTTCCAATGTACACCTGGGATACTACGTGTAGGATCCAGGAGTCCACTTGTGAGTGAGCCCACTGCGTGCTGAAACTCTTGAGATGACCCCCTACCGCACCTGAGTCCGCTTGTACGGCCCCAGCGTCATGCTGCGGACTTGGCAGAAGCTGTGGAGGGCTTCTGTTCCTGGGAATGGGCTGCCTGCTGCAGTCTTCTTCCCTTTCCTCTACCCCTGGGCAGATATGACTGGCCCTTTTGCCCGCCTGCCCTTATGGGGACGAAAGGACTGAGACTGAAAAGACTGTGTCCTTTTCTGCTGAGATGTGACTTGGGGTAACAAAAGGTGGATTTTTCAGCTGTTGCCATGGCCACCAGGTCCGATGGACCGCCCCTTTATACGGCACTACTTCCATGTGCCGTCTGGAATCTGCATCACCTGACCACTGTCGTCTGGCAGATATGGACATCACATTTACTCTTGATGCCAGAATGCAAATATCCCTCTGCGCATCTCGCATATATAGAAATGCATCCTTAAAATGCTCTATAGTCAATAAAATCTTGTCCCTGTCAAGGGTATCAATATTTTCAGTCAGGAAATCCGACCAAGCCCCCTCAGCGCTGCACATCCAGGCTGAGGCGATTGCTGGTCGTAGTATAACACCAGTATATGTGTATATACTTTTAGGATATTTTTCAGCTTCCTATCAGCTGGCTCCTTGAGGGCTGCCGTATCTGGAGACGGTAACGCCACTTGTTTTTATAAGCGTGTGAGCGCCTTATTCACCCTAAGGTGTGTTTCCCAACTCGCCCTAACTTCTGGCGGGAAAGGGTATACCGCCAATAATTTTCTATCGGAGGAAACCCACGTATCATCACACACTTCATTTAATTTATCTGATTCAGGAAAAACTACAAGTAGTTTATTCACACCCTACATAATACCCTTATTTGTGGTACTTGTAGTATCAGAAATATGTAACACCTCCTTCATTGCCCTTAACATGAAACGTGTGGCCCTAAAGGAAAATACGTTTGTTTCTTCACCGACGACACTGGAGTCAGTGTCCGTGTCTGTGTCTGTGTCGACCGACTGAGGTAAATGGGCGTTTTTACAAGCCCCTGACGGTGTCTGAGACGCCTGGACAGGTACTAATTTGTTTGCCGGCCGTCTCATGTCGTCAACCGACCTTGCAGCGTGTTGACATTATCACGTAATTCCTAAATAAGCCATCCATTCCAGTGTCGACTCCCTAGAGAGTGACATCACCAATACAGGCAATTTGCTCCGCCTCCTCACCAACATCGTCCTCCTACATGTCGACACACACGTACCGACACACAGCACACACACAGGGAATGCTCTGACAGAGGACAGGACCCCACTAGCCCTTTGGGGAGACAGAGGGAGAGTTTGCCAGCACACACCAAAAACGCTATAATTATACAGGGACAACCCCTTATACAAGTGTTTTCCCTTATAGCATTTTTATATATGTAATCATATCGCCAAATAAGTGCCCCCCCTCTCTGTTTTAACCCTGTTTCTGTAGTGCAGTGCAGGGGAGAGCCTGGGAGCCTTCCTCACAGCAGAGCTGAGCAGGAAAATGGCGCCGTGTGCTGAGGAGAATAGGCCCCGCCCCCTTTTCGGCGGGCTCTTCTCCCGGAGTTTGTGAGATCTGGCAGGGGTTAAATACATCCATATAGCCTCAAGGGCTATATGTGATGTATTTTAGCCATAAAAAGGTATTATACATTGCTGCCCAGGGCGCCCCCCCCAGCGCCCTGCACCCTCAGTGACAGTTGGTGACTGTTGGTGAAGTGTGCTGACAACAATGGCGCACAGCTGCAGTGCTGTGCGCTACCTTATGAAGACAAAGTCTTCTGCCGCCTGTTTCTGAACCTCTGGACCTCTTCAACTTCGGCATCTGCAAGGGGGGTCGGCGGCACGGCTCCGGGACGAACCCCAGGGTGAGACCTGTGTTCCGACTCCCTCTGGAGCTAATGGTGTCCAGTAGCCTAAGAAGCAAATCCATCCTGCACGCAGGTGAGTTTTCTTCTCTCCCCTAAGTCCCTCGTAGCAGTGAGCCTGTTGCCAGCAGGACTCACTGAAAATAAAAAACCTAACTTACACTTTTATTCTAAGCAGCTCAGGAGAGCCACCTAGATTGCACCCTTCTCGTCGGGCACAAAAATCTAACTGAGGCTTGGAGGAGGGTCATAGGGGGAGGAGCCAGTGCACACCACCTGATCCTAAAGCTTTCATTATTGTGCCCTGTCTCCTGCGGAGCCGCTATATCCCCATGGTCCTGACGGAGTCCCCAGCATCCACTAGGACGTCAGAGAAATTTTGTTATGATGTCCGATAGAATGAAGCAAAGTTTGTATACTTTGAACCATCAGAAAGCAAAGGTGTCCATCTCAAAAGAAAAAAATTGTGGAACTGTGCTTCGTAAACTGTGTAACACTGGTAAATGTCAAGACACGTTAAAAATAATAGTAATAATAATTTAATGGCAGTTATAAAATACCAGGTTCACTATAATAAATACATATAATATTACCATGATGTTTAACCCTTAGAAAACAAGGCTAGTCATGCTGAGGCAGGAATAATTGTACAACCACTCTCAGGATTTTTCAGCTCAAAGTCCCAATGAACACTATAACAAAATCCCAGATGGTATTTCAATGTGGAACCACAAGTCCCAACGAATATGAGGAAGCTGCTGGATTGCCAGAAGCTCTCGCTGCAGTTTAACATCTGACAGATGCACAGGAAAGCTACATCAGTGTTTCGTTTTTTTATAGCTATGGAAGTGTGTATTAAGAGAACAACTAATAACAAAATTGTAGTAAAAACGTTATAGTGGTCATGGTTTGATGAAACTGCTGGGTGGGTCAAATAGGGCTGGTATTCAAATAGTAGGGGTTAAGATTAGCCACTTTCCCATACCTCTACTTTACCAACTCAACACATAGGAGCCGCAGCCTACACAACCACCAAAGCTGCAGGCAACAGGCTCACAAGCACACTGCATTACCTGTTACAAGAATGGAGACTGTACCTCCCATAATCACCTCCAGTACATGGTTTTCTGGCACATTTACCAGGTCCAATGGAAGGGTAAGCACCAGACTCTCTTTCTGCCAAAAGAACTTTTCTTAACTAAATTGGGGATGATTGCACTCAGACAGGACAATTACATGAAACAGAGGCGTCGTCATTAGTATTATTATTTTAACTACTGCAATTCAATAAACAGTCTATCAAAAACTATGGAACCGTGACAGAAGACTTATATGCTGAACTTCATTAGTTATTTTATTGAATTTTAGACATTCTTTCAGGGTTTTTTTGTTTATTACCCTTCTATATTATGCTTATGTATTGCAATGTGTGTGTTGAAGTGCTCAATTAAATAAGAAAAATGATAAATCCCAAGATTTGACTCCACTGCTCTGCACTCAGTTAGCACTCCTATGCAGATAACACAGACGGCTGAGTCAGCCTAACCAGCATACAGAGTTCATCATATGCTTTTACTTTCTGAACAATCTTTTCTGCACACACTGTATTTAGATTTAGGCATTCCCAACCTCAAGGCATACTAACAGTGCAGGTTTTAATGATGTCCAGGTTTTAGCACAGATAGTTATATCAAAATAACTGAGGTACTAATAAGTCACCCGTGCTCAAGCCTGGATATCATTAAAACCTGCAGTTAGTGTGCCTTGAGAACCGAGGTTGGGAATGCCTGATTTATACCTTAGCTCTAACGTGTACGCCTATACTTTGTCTAAATTGGATAAAACCCATATTAGCAACAGCAGCTTAATATGCCATTACCAGTCATCTGCCCACAAAAACCACAGCACAGCTCGCCCCACATCTCTCCTGGTTTCCTGAATTACATAGGACTGTTTTGCAGAGGTTTAATTATGTAAAATCACTTTAAAGTCCACTTTGAAATATTTTGTAAGAATGTAATATAATTACAAATTTAGTGAGGTACAAAAGAATCACTGGTCTTTAGTAGCAAATAACAGTGCTTAGTATTCTGTTCCACTTACCTTACTGACAGCAGGACAGGCATCTCTTCGCACTGTCTCTATCCCCTTTGCATCGAAAACTGGATCCTTCTGATCAAGACTTTCATACATATAACCCACATATCTCTTCTTGGTTTGCAGAACACATGGGAGATACACCTGCAATACGAAGTTATAAATAAAAATGATGTAGTACGAGTATATTGGATAGAAAACTTTGATAACAATTATATTTGCAAACTGAAATACAAACCTTTACAACCTTATCTAAAAGTTACATTTAAGTTATGGGTATCTGTGCCCGAATGCCCATAACAGGTGTCACTGTGAACTGTTCTGGGCGTCCCAACTTGGTGCACTGCTGGACATCCAGTGCACTTGAGGATTCCTTGAAAGAGGTTCAAGGAATTTAATCCTGGAAAAATATATCTGCTACATCATGATGAAGTGGATGTTCAAAAACAACAAGGCTCAGGAGGACTAAAGACCGGTTTATAATTAGCCCAGGGCTTTCCAGGGTCTGGACTGATAGGATTATAGGTGAGGACACACACCACCATCTACTCCAAGGCTCAGTTGGTAGACAGGAAGGTTTGCCAACACCTGAGAGTCTCATAACTGCTTATTCAGAATCCCTAAAGTATAACTTCATTGATTGTTATTCTAGAGGAACTTGCCTTGGGCTATGAAGGCTGCTCCCAGGACTGCTTGTGTCCAGATTGACAACAGGAATTTGTGTACAACAAAGTTAATCCATTTAAGGATGCTCCAGGAAAGGTGGATGCACGCTCAACACATGCTAGACAAGGCTTCCCTGTAAAACGTAATGCAGCACAAGCAAATCTTGCATGTGTTATACACAGTTAAAGATTTTTGCAACAGGAAACTGCATTGTCACCAAATAAGGGAAACCACAGGTGCAGCAAAATTAATGCGATCTACTTTATATAAATAAAAGTGTTATTGAAAACTTACATTCAAGTTAAAAACAATTGGCTCCAAGATCATACATGATCAGCTTCTGGATACCTGATGCTCTACAGAGCTTCGCTGGCCTGCATCTAAGTTACACCAGAGAATGTGGGTGCAGAAACTGTGACCACTCAGTCCTCCCCGTGACACTAAGATGTCCAGGAGGGCCAAAGTCACAGCAATAATCTCTCTTTATCAGTCTGTATGTCATGGGTCCACTAAACCTTCAGCCTGGGCATAGGTGGAAATGAGGGCAACCATCATTGTTGCAAAATACCCCCTTGTCAGGCTCCTGCTTAAGTAATCTCTCGTAAGCATCAGCAAGGGAAAGAAAAATAATCCATCTGCTATGTGGAATATTGGGGAAAAACTGAAAAGCAGAAATAGTGTCCACTGCACCTCCTCCTGTCAGATGTATCCATCTCATAGGTTATTTTAGCTATAGTCATGTTATTGTTTCACAGAATTAGTGCATATCAGGGGCATCCAAACTACACAGTCCATCAACTGCTGCAATCCAGCCCACTATCCACTAGATATCAGAGTGGACCGCCCACCATTAGACGAGGACATCACACTGGGGCCACAGACTGGATCATAGCATTGTGCACCACCACCAAACGTGTGGCAAAATTACTTCTCACATAAAATCAACATGGCTGGTATGATGCAAGAGGCAGGTTTCAGGTACAGCGATCATATTCATCATCAGCCATTTTACCAAAGACCACATCATTGTGCATGAATTACCTTGCTCCAGTAATTGCCCCTTCAGTGATTACAGTAATGCAGTGATCGCGCAGAGTCCCAAAAAAAGTGGATCCCAGGGACCCCTCACTTTTAAAAATTGGGGTCCTACCTGTCCTTTTCTGGGTCCTATCGGAATGAAGGTTTTTATTAATCTTATTAATCATAAAAATATAAAAATTCAGACTTGATTTGGACACTACAAAGTGTTTCAAGGGGAAGGATGTGGTGACAATGCTGATGGGCTGTGTAGCATGCAGGACACCCCGCACCAGAGCTGCAACTAGACATTTTGGTGCCCTAAGACAGAAAGCGAATTGGTGCTCCCCTTCGTACATGCCAAAGCATTGACAGTGCGCGCCGATGGCGCACAGAAAAAATTTAGGGCAGTGGCTTTGTGGGGAAGGTGCGTGGCCACATAATAGTGGCAGTTCACATTACACCACACAGTAGTGCAGCTTATACACACTGCACCAGGTAGAACCTCCTATACACACTGCGCCAGGTAGAGCACATTATACATATTGTGCCAGATAGAGCATGTTCTACACTTTGCACCAGGTAGTGCACTTATACACATTGCACCAGGCAGAGCACATTATACACATTGCACCTCCTGTGTCTTCTGACTGGCCAGCGCGATGCCACACAGATCCAGATGAGCGCATCCTGTGGGGCCCGCTCATCTTCTAAACGTGAGTCCCAGGTGGCTGTTTCTGGGTAAAATACGCGCCATAGCCATCACTGTAATGCAAGCTGCTCGATCTCTTGTGATACAAATTGTGATATGTTAGTTAATGTAATATAAACAAGAAGCTTGACAAAGCCTAGAAATGTTGGGTTGGTGTGATCCAAATAGGCTTTATTAGACCACTGAAGAAGGAAAGGCGCATTTCACCTAGTGGGGCAGATGTATTAACCTGGAGAAGGCATAAGGAAGTCATAAACCAGCGATAAATGCAAGGTGATAAATGCACCAGCCAATCAGCTCCTAACTGTTAATTTACAAATTGGAGCTGATTGGCTGGCACGTTTATCACCTTGCATTTATCACTGGGTTCTCACTTCCTTATGCCTTCTCCAGGTTAATACATCTGCCCCACAGTGTGTTATTTCTGCATGCATAGAGAAGCACTCTGTTAGTTTTCAGTCATTAATATCTTACTGTGGGCAGTAATGTGCAACACTTGTCTGTAATTATTAATAGCTTTAAAAAACAATAATAAAATATTGAGTTTTGTATTTTTTTTGCAAGCTATATAGTTTGATATACCTGTTTTTGGATGCAATTCTACACAGCGAGTAAAACTGGAATTTAAAATCATTAAAAACATTTACTTCGTATTTTTTTTTTAACTTCAAGAATTTTTATTGAGGAAAAACATCAATTTTTATGGGGTACAGAAAAAAGAAAAGGGGAAGAGTAGTACATCATATAACATAGTATCTAGGTATACAGTAAAACCGAAATAAAAAGGAGGGGTACAGGAGGGGGGGGAGGGTAGGGAGCGTCCAGTGAATGTAGAGAGCATGTACTCTCACGGGCTAGAGAGGAAACAGGAGAAACTTCTCAAGAAATAGTGGGACAGAATACACCCTTCAGGCACCGATGGAATAGCATAGATCAGAAAATTGTGGTACGCAGAGGGAGAGAGCACCAATAGTGACACATAGGTAAACATAAATTCCAGCACAGAGAGGTTAAAGAGAGAGAAAGAGGAGGAAAGTATGGAGGAATGCGCAGAGGGCCCATCAAGTCCCTAATATGAGAAGGAAGCAGTGTCGGTCTAAAATAATTTGAGGAGGAGTCTCAATGGGCTGGCACAGCACCTCTTTACACACTGTTCGGTTGTTCTATTAAGTTAGCTTGAGGGGGGGTCACTGGGGGAGGGGTTGCGAAAGTAATGGGAGCCCTCGTCACCTGTAATAAACTGTTGCCATAGAGACCAATTTTTCCTAGGAGAGGGTGTGCTATCGATGGGAGGGATATATTCAGTTTCCATACGGAAGTGGTGGTTTGTTTTGTGGATTACTTTTAGTAAGGTAGGGGGCGCAGGTTGTTTCCAGAGTTGGGCCAGGATAGAGCGAGCGGCAATTAAAATGTGACCTAATACATATCTGCTAGAGGGGGGGGACAGAGGAGGGAACAATGTGTAATAACGCGAGGGCAGGGTCCGGGGTTAGGCGAGTATCGAGAACTCTATTAATCAGGTCAAAAACTGCAGACCAATATTCAAGAAGGTGTGGACAGGACCAAAATATGTGGAAGATGTGTCCCACAGAGCTGCACAGCCTCCAACATTTATTACTGCAGGAGGGCCAAAATCTGTGCAGTCGGTCGGGGTCAAATATATTCTGTGGATTAGTTTTATGTGCATCTCGGTATGGTTCAAGCAACGGGACATGGAGTGGGAGGCTAAGAAGACTGTTTGCCAATCAGTCGGAGATAACGTTCTGCCCAAATCCGATTCCCATTTCAATTGTGCGTTAGATTTGGAGGGGGAAATAGGAGTAATCAGTAGTTTATACCAGAACGTGATATCACCTCTAGATTTATTTAAGGAGAGACGGGAGAAAATCAGTTGTGAGGTCGTGTCCGATGACAACACGGTATTGGGAATCGATCTCCACCAATGTGCAATTTGCAAGTAGTGGAACAGTTCTGAAGCGGGTAAGGAGAACTTAAGTTGGAGAGCAGGAAAGGGCAACAGAGAAAGTCCATCAAGTAGAGCACTTAAACATGAAATACCTGTGTGTTTCCATTTAGAGAGGTTCAGATGTGGTATCATCTTTGTAAGTGTAGTGACAGAGATCTGAGTGAAACAGAAGGTAGGGTTCCGTTGAGTGGCAGGTAGCCTGTCCCAGGACGTTAGCGCAGCTTGTGTGGATGGAAGCAGGTGTGGGAAGGTGGGTCGGAGCGTTTTGGGTATGCGGAATAGATCTGCAAGAGGGAGCGGATGGGCTCGAGTCTGCTCAAGGTCCACCCAACCTAAGTGGGTGTTAACATTGAAATAGTGTTTAAGAGAAGCCAGGAGGCAGGCTTCTTGATATAGGGAGATGTTAGGAAGATATAGACCTCCTAGTAGTGCTTTAGGTAGAGCTATTTTAGAATGTGCCAGGGAAGGCGGCTTCGAGGACCAAACATATCTAAGCATTATAGAGGAGCAGATCCGGACGGCCTTCTTAGGAAAGTTATATGGTATTGTGCGGAACAAGAACATTAGTTTGGGGAGAAGAGACATTTTAAATGCAGCCATACGGCCTAGCCAGGAGACCTCATAGGAGACCCAGGATTTCGCCAGGGCCTCAAGCGTCTCTATTAGAGGGGAAAGATTGGCAGTGAAAACATCGGGAGTATGGGTCGGGATGTTAATACCAAGGTATTTAATCATATGATTCTGCCAATTATATGGGAAGGATGATTGGAGGGCTGGCAAGGAGTGGGAAAGGTTGATGGGTAAGGCGTCCGTCTTAGTGGTATTGTGCTTATAGTAAGAAGCCTGGCTGTATGCATCTAACGTAGAGTGTAAGAGAGGGAGGGTGGTGACAGGATCAGAAATAAAGAGGAGAACATCATCAGCGAAGAGGCTTAATTTGTGTTGGGAAGATCCAAATTGCAATGCTGGAAAATGGGGATTATTCCGGATTGAGATGGCTAGAGGTTCAATTGATAAAACAAAAATTAGGGGGGAGAGAGGACACCCTTGTCTGGTACCGTTGGTGATTGGAAAGGAGTCGGAAAGGAATCCATTGCTGAGCACCCGGGCCGTGGGGGAACTATATAGCGCCAAAACAGAGGACAAGATACAATCTCTAAAGCCAAAACGAAGAAGAACCTCATGCATATATGTCCAATTCAATCTATCGAAGGCCTTCTCAGCGTCCAGGGACAGCAAGAGAAGGCCCTGACCATTTGAGAGTGAGTCGATCAAGTTAAAGACTCTGCGTGTATTATCTGACGCTTGTCTCCCAGGTACAAAACCTGTTTGGTCCGGGTGCACCAGCAATGGAAGAAATTGGTTAACCCGGGTCGCAATCAATTTGGCATACAGTTTAATGTCGCAGTTTAGCAGTGCTATAGGTCGATAGTTGTGTACGTAGGCCGGATCCTTGCCAGGCTTGGGAATGGTAACTATACGTGCTTCTAAGAGTTCTGGCGGGAGGGTCACTGCTCGAGTGAGAGTGGGAAAGGGAAGATCATCTAGGAAAGAAGAGATAGAGAGAGGAGTGGGTTGGTGGGTTGAGGAGTCAGCCAGCAAGTTATAAAGTTTGGCATAGTATTGTGCAAACAGGTTTGTTATATCCTTAGGGTTTAATACCTTTTGTTTTGAGGGGGAGTAGAGGAATTTGATTTTGTTTCTAGCCTGCTGGGCTCGTAGTTTGCGGGCTAGCAGTCTACCAGATTTATTCCCAAGAAGATAAAAATTTTGCCTCATCCTATTCAATGCCGATTGGGTACGAGCAAGTAGTAGTTGTTGGAGACGACTACGTACTAGAGATGAGCGGGTTCGGTTCCTCGGAATCCGAACCCGCCCGAACTTCAGTTTTTTTTACACGGGGCCAAGCGACTCGGATCTTCCCGCCTTGCTCGGTTAACCCGAGCGCGCCCGAACGTCATCATCCCGCTGTCGGATTCTCGCGAGGCTCGGATTCTATCGCGAGACTCGGATTCTATATAAGGAGCCGCGCGTCGCCGCCATTTTCACACGTGCATTGAGATTCATAGGGAGAGGACGTGGCTGGCGTTCTCTCCGTTTATAGAGAAGAGAGTGAGACTAGAGTAGAGAGAGACACAGTAGTAATTTTGGGGAGCATTAGGAGGAGTACTTTAGGAGGAGTACTACTACTTGCTGAAGTGATAGATAGATAGATAGTGTGACTGTATAATGTATATCTGACTTGTGGGGGAGACACTGACAGTGGGGAGCAGTTAGAGTCTGAGAGCAGGACTTGCTGCCAGAGTGCCACACTGCCATTGTGACCACACTGACCACCAGTATAATATATATTGTGATTGCCTGCTTAGGAGTACTACTTGCAAGTTGCTGATAGTGTGACCAGTGACCTGACCACCAGTTTAATAATCACCACCAGTTTAATATATATAATATATATATATAATTGTATATAATATATATATAATATTGTATACCACCTACCCGTTTTTTTTTTTCTTTCTTCTTCTTTATACATACTACTATAGTAGCTTACTGTAGCAGTCTGCGGTGCTGCTGAGCTGACAGTGTCCAGCAGGTCCGTCATCAGTCATTACATAATAAATATATATTATATACCTGTCCGGCTGCAGTACTAGTGATATTACATATATATTGATTTCATCTCATTATCATCCAGTCTATATTAGCAGCAGACACAGTACGGTAGTCCACGGCTGTAGCTACCTCTGTGTCGGCAGTCGCTGGTCCATCCATAATTGTATACCACCTACCCGTGGTTTTTTTCTTTTTCTTTCTTCTTTATACATACTACTATAGTAGCTAACTGTAGCAGTCTGCGGTGCTGCTGAGCTGACAGTGTCCAGCAGGTCCGTCATCAGTCATTACATAATAAATATATCTACCTGTCCGGCTGCAGTACTAGTGTGATATTATATATATATATATATATTGATTTCATCTCATTATCATCCAGTCTATATTAGCAGCAGACACAGTACGGTAGTCCACGGCTGTAGCTACCTCTGTGTCGGCAGTCGCTGGTCCATCCATAATTGTATACCAGCTACCCGTGGGTTTTTTTTCCCTTTCTTCTTTATACATACTACTATAGTAGCTTACTGTAGCAGTCTGCGGTGCTGCTGAGCTGACAGTGTCCAGCAGGTCCGTCATCAGTCATTACATAATAAATATATATTATATACCTGTCCGGCTGCAGTACTAGTGATATTATATATATTGATTTCATCTCATTATCATCCAGTCTATATTAGCAGCAGACACAGTACGGTAGTCCACGGCTGTAGCTACCTCTGTGTCGGCAGTCGCTGGTCCATCCATAAGTGTATACCACCTACCCGTAGTTTTTTTTTTTTTCTTCTTTATACATACTACTATAGTAGCTTACTGTAGCAGTCTGCGGTGCTGCTGAGCTGACAGTGTCCAGCAGGTCCGTCATCAGTCATTACATAATAAATATATATTATATACCTGTCCGGCTGCAGTACTAGTGATATTATATATATATTGATTTCATCTCATTATCATCCAGTCTATATTAGCAGCAGACACAGTACGGTAGTCCACGGCTGTAGCTACCTCTGTGTCGGCAGTCGCTCGTCCATCCATAAGTATACTAGTATCCATCCATCTCCATTGTTTACCTGAGGTGCCTTTTAGTTGTGCCTATTAAAATATGGAGAACAAAAATGTTGAGGTTCCAAAATTAGGGAAAGATCAAGATCCACTTCCACCTCATGCTGAAGCTGCTGCCACTAGTCATGGCCGAGACGATGAAATGCCAGCAACGTCGTCTGCCAAGGCCGATGCCCAATGTCATAGTACAGAGCATGTAAAATCCAAAACACCAAATATCAGTAAAAAAAGGACTCCAAAATCTAAAATAAAATTGTCGGAGGAGAAGCGTAAACTTGCCAATATGCCATTTACCACACGGAGTGGCAAGGAACGGCTGAGGCCCTGGCCTATGTTCATGGCTAGTGGTTCAGCTTCACATGAGGATGGAAGCACTCAGCCTCTTGCTAGAAAAATGAAAAGACTCAAGCTGGCAAAAGCACCGCAAAGAACTGTGCGTTCTTCGAAATCCCAAATCCACAAGGAGAGTCTAATTGTGTCGGTTGCGATGCCTGACCTTCCCAACACTGGACGTGAAGAGCATGCGCCTTCCACCATTTGCACGCCCCCTGCAAGTGCTGGAAGGAGCACCCGCAGTACAGTTCCTGATAGTCAGATTGAAGATGTCAGTGTTGAAGTACACCAGGATGAGGAGGATATGGGTGTTGCTGGCGCTGGGGAGGAAATTGACAAGGAGGATTCTGATGGTGAGGTGGTTTGTTTAAGTCAGGCACCCGGGGAGACACCTGTTGTCCGTGGGAGGAATATGGCCGTTGACATGCCTGGTGAAAATACCAAAAAAATCAGCTCTTCGGTGTGGAAGTATTTCAACAGAAATGCGGACAACATTTGTCAAGCCGTGTGTTGCCTTTGTCAAGCTGTAATAAGTAGGGGTAAGGACGTTAACCACCTCGGAACATCCTCCCTTATACGTCACCTGCAGCGCATTCATAATAAGTCAGTGACAAGTTCAAAAACTTTGGGCGACAGCGGAAGCAGTCCACTGACCAGTAAATCCCTTCCTCTTGTAACCAAGCTCACGCAAACCACCCCACCAACTCCCTCAGTGTCAATTTCCTCCTTCCCCAGGAATGCCAATAGTCCTGCAGGCCATGTCACTGGCAATTCTGACGAGTCCTCTCCTGCCTGGGATTCCTCTGATGCATCCTTGCGTGTAACGCCTACTGCTGCTGGCGCTGCTGTTGTTGCTGCTGGGAGTCGATGGTCATCCCAGAGGGAAAGTCATACTCGTAAGCCCACTTTTACCACTTCCACCAAGCAATTGACTGTCCAACAGTCCTTTGCGAGGAAGATGAAATATCACAGCAGTCATCCTGCTGCAAAGCGGATAACTGAGGCCTTGGCATCCTGGGTGGTGAGAAACGTGGTTCCGGTATCCATCATTACTGCAGAGCCACCTAGAGACTTGTTGGAGGTACTGTGTCCCCGGTACCAAATACCATCTAGGTTCCATTTCTCTAGGCAGGCGATACCGAAAATGTACACAGACCTCAGAAAAAGAGTCACCAGTGTCCTAAAAAATGCAGCTGTACCCAATGTCCACTTAACCACGGACATGTGGACAAGTGGAGCAGGGCAGGGTCAGGACTATATGACTGTGACAGCCCACTGGGTAGATGTATGGACTCCCGCCGCAAGAACAGCAGCGGCGGCACCAGTAGCAGCATCTCGCAAACGCCAACTCTTTCCTAGGCAGGCTACGCTTTGTATCACCGGTTTCCAGAATACGCACACAGCTGAAAACCTCTTACGGCAACTGAGGAAGATCATCGCGGAATGGCTTACCCCAATTGGACTCTCCTGTGGATTTGTGGCATCGGACAACGCCAGCAATATTGTGTGCGCATTAAATCTGGGCAAATTCCAGCACGTCCCATGTTTTGCACATACCTTGAATTTGGTGGTGCAGAATTTTTAAAAAAACGACAGGGGCGTGCAAGAGATGCTGTCGGTGGCCAGAAGAATTGCGGGACACTTTCGGCGTACAGGCACCATGTACAGAAGACTGGAGCAACACCAAAAACGCCTGAACCTGCCCTGCCATCATCTGAAGCAAGAAGTGGTAACGAGGTGGAATTCAACCCTATATATGCTTCAGAGGTTGGAGGAGCAGCAAAAGGCCATTCAAGCCTATACAATTCAGCACGATATAGGAGGTGGAATGCACCTGTCTCAAGCGCAGTGGAGAATGATTTCAACGTTGTGCAAGGTTCTGCTGCCCTTTGAACTTGCCACACGTGAAGTCAGTTCAGACACTGCCAGCCTGAGTCAGGTCATTCCCCTCATCAGGCTTTTGCAGAAGAAGCTGGAGACATTGAAGGAGGAGCTAACACGGAGCGATTCCGCTAGGCATGCGGGACTTGTGGATGGAGCCCTTAATTCGCTTAACAAGGATTCACGGGTGGTTAATCTGTTGAAATCAGAGCACTACATTTTGGCCACCGTGCTCGATCCTAGATTTAAAACCTACCTTGGATCTCTCTTTCCGGCAGACACAAGTCTGCTGGGGTTCAAAGACCTGCTGGTGAGAAAATTGTCAAGTCAAGCGGAACGCGACCTGTCAACATCTCCTCCTTCACATTCTCCCGCAACTGGGGGTGCGAGGAAAAGGCTCAGAATTCCGAGCCCACCCGCTGGCGGTGATGCAGGGCAGTCTGGAGCGACTGCTGATGCTGACATCTGGTCCGGACTGAAGGACCTGTCAACGATTACGGACATGTCGTCTACTGTCACTGCATATGATTCTCTCCCCATTGAAAGAATGGTGGAGGATTATATGAGTGACCGCATCCAAGTAGGCACGTCACACAGTCCGTACTTATACTGGCAGGAAAAAGAGGCAATTTGGAGGCCCTTGCACAAACTGGCTTTATTCTACCTAAGTTGCCCTCCCACAAGTGTGTACTCCGAAAGAGTGTTTAGTGCCGCCGCTCACCTTGTCAGCAATCGGCGTACGAGGTTACTTCCAGAAAATGTGGAGAAGATGATGTTCATTAAAATGAATTATAATCAATTCCTCCGTGGAGACATTGACCAGCAGCAATTGCCTCCACAAAGTACACAGGGAGCTGAGATGGTGGATTCCAGTGGGGACGAATTGATAATCTGTGAGGAGGGGGATGTACACGGTGATATATCGGAGGATGATGATGAGGTGGACATCTGGCCTCTGTAGAGCCAGTTTGTGCAAGGAGAGATTAATTGCTTCTTTTTTGGTGGGGGTCCAAACCAACCCGTCATTTCAGTCACAGTCGTGTGGCAGACCCTGTCACTGAAATGATGGGTTGGTTAAAGTGTGCATGTCCTGTTTATACAACATAAGGGTGGGTGGGAGGGCCCAAGGACAATTCCATCTTGCACCTCTTTTTTCTTTAATTTTTCTTTGCGTCATGTGCTGTTTGGGGAGTGTTTTTTGGAAGGGCCATCCTGCGTGACACTGCAGTGCCACTCCTAGATGGGCCCGGTGTTTGTGTCGGCCACTAGGGTCGCTTATCTTACTCACACAGCTACCTCATTGCGCCTCTTTTTTTCTTTGCGTCATGTGCTGTTTGGGGAGTGTTTTTTGGAAGGGCCATCCTGCGTGACACTGCAGTGCCACTCCTAGATGGGCCCGGTGTTTGTGTCGGCCACTAGGGTCGCTTATCTTACTCACACAGCTACTTCATTGCGCCTCTTTTTTTCTTTGCGTCATGTGCTGTTTGGGGAGTGTTTTTTGGAAGGGCCATCCTGCGTGACACTGCAGTGCCACTCCTAGATGGGCCCGGTGTTTGTGTCGGCCACTAGGGTCGCTTATCTTACTCACACAGCTACCTCACTGCGCCTCTTTTTTTCTTTGCGTCATGTGCTGTTTGGGGAGTGTTTTTTGGAAGGGCCATCCTGCGTGACACTGCAGTGCCACTCCTAGATGGGCCCGGTGTTTGTGTCGGCCACTAGGGTCGCTTATCTTACTCACACAGCTACCTCATTGCGCCTCTTTTTTTCTTTGCGTCATGTGCTGTTTGGGGAGTGTTTTTTGGAAGGGCCATCCTGCGTGACACTGCAGTGCCACTCCTAGATGGGCCCGGTGTTTGTGTCGGCCACTAGGGTCGCTTATCTTACTCACACAGCTACCTCATTGCGCCTCTTTTTTTCTTTGCGTCATGTGCTGTTTGGGGAGTGTTTTTTGGAAGGGCCATCCTGCGTGACACTGCAGTGCCACTCCTAGATGGGCCCGGTGTTTGTGTCGGCCACTAGGGTCGCTTATCTTACTCACACAGCTACCTCATTGCGCCTCTTTTTTTCTTTGCGTCATGTGCTGTTTGGGGAGTGTTTTTTGGAAGGGCCATCCTGCGTGACACTGCAGTGCCACTCCTAGATGGGCCCGGTGTTTGTGTCGGCCACTAGGGTCGCTTAGCTTAGTCATCCAGCGACCTCGGTGCAAATTTTAGGACTAAAAATAATATTGTGAGGTGTGAGGTATTCAGAATAGACTGAAAATGAGTGGAAATAATGGTTATTGAGGTTAATAATACTTTGGGATCAAAATGACCCCCAAATTCTATGATTTAAGCTGTTTTTTAGGGTTTTTTTGAAAAAAACACCCGAATCCAAAACACACCCGAATCCGACAAAAAAAATTCGGTGAGGTTTTGCCAAAACGCGGTCGAACCCAAAACACGGCCGCGGAACCGAACCCAAAACCAAAACCCGAAAAATTTCAAGTGCACATCTCTACTACGTACATTAGATATTTCCTTTTTAAGAAGTCTAGAAGGATTAGCTATATTCTCTGCTTCAAGGTCAATCAGTTCACTTTCTAGTTTCGACTGCAATTGGAGGGCTTGTTTTTTTGAGAGTGGCACCAGCTTGAATAGCCGCGCCACGAGTAACCGCTTTAAAGGCACACCAATGGTTCACAGTAGAGGTGTCTAGAGGGGAATTAGTAGCTAAATAAGAGTGTATGGAGTCAAGGATAAGTTTCTTAGACAGGGGGTTGTTAAGGAGGTAAGGATAAAGGCGCCACTGTCGCAAAGGGTGCTGGGTGTCATGAAGGTTCCATTTCCAGAGGATGGGGGCGTGATCGGACCAGGTGATTGGAAGGATATCTATATCTCTAGTCCTCTGTAGCGACCATTTATCACACAGAATCAGATCTATTCTGGAATAGGAGTTGTGAACTGAGGAATGAAATGTATATTCCCGACCCGTGGGATTATGGGTTCTCCATATATCGTATAGATCAAATTCTGTGAGCAAATTGCGGAAGGCCAGGGAGGGGCCAGATTGAGCAGATGGGATGGGGTGGGAGGGAAAACGAGATATATCTAATTTCGGGTCTAAAACTAAATTATGATCCCCCAGTATGACCAGGGAACCTTTAAGCGATTTACGAATTGTGAGGAACAGTTTGCGCAAAAATGGTACTTGGTTAGAGTTGGGGGCATATAGGCAAACCAGCGTAGCAGGTTTGTCGTCAAGTAGGCCTGTTAAAATCAGGTATTGGCCACTTTTGTCAGAGATCTGAGAGTGGAGGACAAAGGAAACATGTTTACTAAACAGGATAGCCACCCCATTACGTTTGAACGGGCCGTTTGCAAAGTATCGTACGGGAAAGTTGCTGTTTTTAAAAAGGGGAGTGTTAGCAGAGGTAAAATGAGTTTCTTGTAGCGCGATGACATCAGCTTTTTGTTGTTGGAAGAAAGAGAGTGCTAATCTGCGCTTGTTAGGCGAGTTCAGTCCCTTAACATTAAGTGAGAGAAGATTCAACATTGGAAATACATGTCAGAAATGAAAAAAGGAAATCTATACAAAGCCTTATAGGAGGAAGCTTGCAAAAAAAATCGGAGTACCATAGTAAATGAGGAGCAGTGAGGACTCTGGAGCTCGGGAGGGAGAAGGGCAAGTGTCTAAACCAGGGATTAGGGAAATAAAAACAAAAAGAGAAAAGAGATCTGGTATATTGGACCTGCATGACTACTGCAGGGGAGGGAGAACAAAAATGTGGTAACTTGCAGTAGTATGGAAAAAGTTGGAGGCGGGCTGACGGAGCAGACACCGCCACTTCATCAGAGCAACTGGAAAAAATTCAAACATGTATAATAAATCATGTGCAAAAACATGCATAAGAGCGTAGGGGGCGAGAGCACGAGGCCATCGGGAAACATTATTAAGACATAGTAGCGCCCCTAAGCAAATAAAGCAAATCTGAGTAACAACTAGAAGCATTATAGAATAACCAATGAAAAACAAGAAAGAAAAAAAAAACACAGAAACCTGGATAAAAAAAGACAAATGAAGTGAGTAGAATCATCAAAGGGCTTCCCATCTCAGTAGAGGGGAAGGGGTCTAAAGCCTCAGAGGGCCATAGAGCAATTGGAAGGACCCAACACAACTATTACATAGCTCAGGTATTAGACCAGTCATGACGAACAGCAGTAGCACGAGGCGGAGCAGCTGACTTCTGAACGGTAATGTCCCAGTCCGACAACAGTTTAACTCTCGCATCTAAGGAGGATACGATGTAGGTGGAATCTTCGTAGGTGATGATCAATTTAACAGGGAATCCCCAGCGGTACACGATGTCTTGTGATCTGAGGGCGAGAGTGATGGGTGCAAAGGCACGCCTCTTTGCAATGGTGGCAGCAGAGAAGTCATGAAAAATTTGAAGACCCCCTAAGGTATCTGAATTTTTGGATTCTCTAGCGGCTCTCATAATACGTTCCTTAATGGGAAAGTAATGGACACGGAGGAGGATATCTTTGGGGAGGTCAGAAGAAACGGTGCGTGGTCTGGGAAGGCGGTGGATGCGGTCAATCAGGAGCTCTGCAGAGTCCGCAGCGGGGAGGAGTTTTTTGAATAGAGCTGTGGCATAGGGTTCTAGCTCAAAGTTGGTGACCGAGTCCGGTATGCCCCTGATCTTAATGTTATTTCTTCGCGATCTATCCTCCATATCTGCCAGCTTTGACTTAAACTGGTCCAGCGACCGTTGCTGAAGATCATGGGAGGAGATTAGCTCATTATGGGATGTGACCAGTTCTTCAACCTTGCGTTCCAGATGGTCGGTTCTGTTCCCTATTGCTACCAGCTCGGTCTTAACCTCACGGACAGCAGAGGTCAGGTCTTTAGAGAGTTCCGACTTGAAAGCAGCCAAAATTTGGCAGAGGGATTTCACTGTCAAGGGAGCATCAGATTCGCAGTCAACTCCTGAAACTGTGAGATTAGGGAGCAGGAGATTCGCCATCCCAGGATCCGGTATGGTAGACGGAGAGAGGGAGCTTTGTAAGGGGGAAATTTGGAGGGGTTTCTGGGGAGGGGAAGGGGGGGGGGGGGAAGAGATTTTGGGAGGCACCTGGTCCTTGTTCTTTTTTGGAGGCATTCCTCAGCGTCGGGGAGGTATCCAGATATTGAGAAGAGGCGTATCAACAGAACTGGGACCGAACAGAAGATATGTGTGAAACAGGAGCACTCAGTCACATTGGCAGGTAATACATGTTAATTAGGTAATCAGAAGTGGCGGTGGAGGGAGTGTGCCGCACTCACATTATGGAGGGTTTCCCCTTCAGGAACCCACAAGGTCGCAGGGCGGTTAGCTTGAAAATGTGGTCAAAGACGTAGGTGATTTAGGCCACTTTCCCGTACTGAGCTCTCCGAGGGGCAGCAGATAATATACAAACTCCAGCTTCCAGTAGAAAGAAGGGCCGTAAGGTAGGGGGAAGTATATGGAAATCCTGCGGGAGGTAGAAGTGCAGGCTCTTGCAGCGCTGTAGTGAGCTGTGAAATTCAGCGGGCCCGCTTCCCACCAGGTGCAAGCGGCAGCAGGTAGAGGCAGAGAGTCCCCAATCCCCCGCGCCGGCTATAGGTCTCCGGCAGGTAGGAGCTATAATCGGAGGACGCAGCACTGGAGCTCTGGGAGGCCGCAGGGCAGTTAGGTCGCAGGTTCTAGTCACACCTGCGCAGGGCCTCAGGGGGGTAGGTATGCAGGCACACTGGAGGGGGGAGGTAAGGCAATTGAAGGAGATGGGGGGCTCGGGCCGTGAGTCAGGGTCTGGTACAGTGGAGATCTCCTATACTCACAGACCAGGGTGTACCAAGATGGCCGCCGCCGGGAGCACAGGCAGGGGATTTCACTCAGCAACTGCGTCCACAGCAAACAGAGAGGGCGCTTCCCCACTTCCAAAAGGTACCTGAGGGTCTTATGTAGGCAGGAGACTCTGTGTGGGTGAGTTCAGGCAGGAGGGGGAACAGCTGCGGGTCCCGTTTCGGCCGCGATCCGGTCCCGGAGCTCGTTTCCGGGTAAACAGAAAAAAGGTTTTTAGGCGCTGAACAGGGTCGTGCAAATATAGCACTGGTAATGGCAGCCACTTGGTAAGGAGGTAGCCGGCCTCCTGAAAGTGAAACAACTAAAACAAAATCACCAAGTAGGCGCACGGTACCAGTGATGTTGATAAAAACACAATTTATTAACATAAAACCAATAACAAACTGATTAAAAGACACAACACTACACAGAGCATATAACTGAGGTATTATACCTTATAGTTCACACATAAAGTGTATAAATAAGTGAAAGGGACACTAATATGCAGGAGAACCTGTCTCTGTAAGATAGGGTTAATCTCTCACATTAATTCCATATCAGACAGTTTAAATGAAAAGGAAGTCCTGTAAACTGATGTAATTAGCGTTTGTGACCATAAAGGTGTCCAGATTTAAATAGTGTTTCCTTGGAGCAAAATAAACCAGCCGATTAATGTTACTCACTGAGACGTAATGATCTCTTGCTGTACGGGATAAATGGTTAAGAAACCGCTTGTTATCACCCTGTGCATGGGTGAGACATCCGTCAGCGGTATATTCAGATGAAAGCCACTTCTTTCTGTGCAGCACCAGTTGCCTGTATTAGATCACCATACAGATCCTCCAGCTTGCTGAGCGACGCCCGGCCGGGCAGGAGGTAACAATGTTCCAAATGCAAGGAGAGTTAGAGTGGAGTGATTGAATCACAGGCTGGATCATTCACCGGTAACTTGTAACAAACGGCTGAAAGTGATGGATGTCGTGCTCCGTGGGACACTTAATGGTCAAGTGTGGCCCTTACTTCTGTACCCTCAACGCGTTTCTCTGCACCTCAGGCGGCTTCTTCAAGAGGCAGAGTGTTCTTCTCTGAGCACAATTGTGGTTGTTTTATACCTTGTCCCATTAAAATCATTAGAAACAGGTGAGTGTGAAGGCTCAACAGGTGCTCTGAAATCAGAGTCTTCATACACAGATAACGTGTCACAGGGTTTTTAATTAGACATTTAATTCAAAAAATATATATTTTAAAATCAATCCTATGGCTATCAGTTTGTCATAAATAAAAACAACATAAGTAAAAATATAAATATATTTCTGTTATGCGGATAGAATCATTTTAATCCCATGAGGCTGCAGCTATATTAAAAGATCTTTCAGCAGCTGCAGCATTTATCCATTAATAGTCTCCCACTTATGAGTGGGGAAAAGGAATATACAAGCATATATACACATATGGTAAATTAAGTGCTATATGTTGTTAATAGCATATTATAGTAGACAATACGTTTATTAGGTCTCAATTTTATTATTTATTTATAAATGTTTATACTAAAAAAGCCTATCATAAATCATGTGAAATACCAAGTGTAAAGAAATATCTACACAACACATCTCTTCATATTGCTATCTTTATAAGCTCAAGTCTTAGTATTATAGCATGGGAAAATGTGAATTAAAGACACTTCACACATATAAACATGTAGAAAAAGAAATATATATAATGTTGTTTTTATAGTTTTATAGCTATATAGTTTTATAGTTTTAGAGGATAGTATCTTCATCATATCAACATCTAAATCGTTTCCGGGTAAGCTCTAAACTCGAGGCCCCGGCTTCACAGCAAGAAGTAGGCCTTAGGTAGAGAACAGCTGGAAAAAGCACCCGGCGGCAGCCCCGAGCACAGGGCAACGTCCACATCAGTGGGTAAGGCTGGGCTGGTAGATATAGCCACAGGGGCAGGCAGCAATGGGTGATATTAACCCCGTAGTAGACAGAGCTCTGTGTCAGCACATCCACTCAGAGCAGCATCCAGGCCACGCCCCCCACTTCGTATTTTTTTTATTAGTTTTAGATTTTCTTTAAAATAAGATGTTCTCATTAGGGAAGCCAATCCCGGGCCATTTTTTTCAATCCCGGGTATTGGGATTGAAAAATGGGCAATCCTGGGATTCCCGGGATACCCAGGATTGGCTTTTATCTAGGTGGCCGCCCCCTCGCCCCACCCTGCCCCGCCCGCATAATTTACCATATACCGAGGGCAGGTGGGAAGCAAACATCCGTTGATCGCTGCTGGGAGTCGCTGACAGCGCAGCGTGACCTCTCGCGCTGCGCTGGGGACCCGGAAAGAGGAAGCCGGGCAGCGTCTGAGCATCCTGTGGACGTTCAACGCTAATCCCTCAATCCCCGGGATTGGAGCTTCCAATCCCGGGATTGAATCCCGGCCATTTTTGGGCCTAAATCCCGGGATCCCGCCGTTCCCGATCCCGGGATTGGCCACCGAAGTTCTCAGCAAAGAACCCTTACTTAATTGCTATGGGTCTAATTGTAAGAAATTAGCTGTGGCCCTCAGTTAAAAGTCATTTTCTTAATACGGCATATCAAGAAAAAAAAAGTTTGGATGCCCCTGGTCTATAAGTTGTTATATTGGAGACATATATAGACTGTAAGCTTGCGGGCAGGGCTTTCCTACCTAGTTTTGTTCTATCACTGTTGTTGTTGTTGTTGTTTTAAAGCACAACAGAATATGCTGCATTATATAACAAACTGTTAATAAATAAAATAAGAATGATCCTAGAATAGTACTTATTAAACTGTAGTAATTGCATTAATTCTCGGTTACTGTAAAATGATACGCTGTACATAGATCTTGAGGCCACAAAATAATATAACTTTCTGATTATTGTTTCAAAGATTATTTCCAGCCAAAAAGGGGAGTTTCAGTAACTGGCCTCCTTATGTAACGAGCAGAAGTGCAGGGATTCCATTTCGAGCATAAGGACTGGGCTCCAATACAAGTCGAAATGGCTCTATATGCGGATGAGACCCTTCCGTTACTTAGTGACAAGTGCACCTCACTAGTAGCAGCTCTTCACACTACTGCCCATTGCGGGCAAATGTCTACACTAAAAATAACTTTTGATGAGTACACGCATTACACACAATTCCACCTAGGTGTGAACCCTCATTTAATTATTTGGGTATCACTGATTCCAAAGAATAATTGTTATATGCTACTACGATAAGCTAAATACAACACAAGTGATAGACTGATTCAGAATCCAGGTCTCTCTCACTATCCCATACTGGGTAGAATCAGCATAAATAAAATTATATTTATTCTCCATCTATTGTACATCATATGCCAGTCCCCTTATTGGGTGCGGCACAGGTACTGGTTCACCAAATTCATTTTCTGTTTCTGTCACTCATATGGCTCTACTACTTTCCTAGTACTCAAAAAGCAATGCCCCTAAACAAGCAGGTAGCCCACAATTATCAATTAGTGACAAAACCTTGGCATCATGAGTGGAGCTGCAGGGTCTCCCCAAAACAGTCTTTCTTTAGCAAAACAATTCTGGAGCTAGATAGCTTTGATGAGGATGACACCTGTTTTACTTTAGGGTGCGTACACATTAGAGTGACCGGCAATCAGGCTGATGGTCGGGACGATTTCCCTTCGCCCTGCACCATACCAGACTGGCGGTACACACTAGTCCAATGCAACAAACAACGGAACGGTACCTCGTTCTGTCCTTTATTACACTGCACCGGGTCGCATGCAATATCTTCCAGCTGGCCGTGTAGCATAGCTGACCAGAAGATGTCGCACATGACCAACGGGAGTGCACAATAGTGCATGAACATTAGGTGATATGCATGATTTGTCGTCCCTAAACAGCAAATTGTGCCGATAGCTGCCTAAAAGGTAGGACTCAAGTAAAGAAGTTAGGCCGGCTGCACATTAGAAGGATGCCCAGCTGGCTGATCCAACAGGAAATGGGTCCCTGCATCGGCAAGTGCATACACATTTCCAGGATGCATAAGATGCCGTCTGCAACCATGGTGCGTGCAAATCAGGCATAAACACTTAATGATATGTCTGATTTGTCTTTCTGATCTGCCCAGAAATGATAAAGTGGACCGATATCGTTTTAGTGTGTACCCACACTTAGAGTTTCACTATGAGCTATTGTTGTTCTTCCAATAATTTTAAACAACACTAAAACAAATAATAAACTCTTGTTTATGTATCTACAACTCCAGCAAGTTTGGAGACCCAGGAGACAAATATGGAGCCCTCCTCAATGGGAACTATTTTTAGAGGCTTAAAGACAAAACTAACTTTGCTAAACAATATTTCAACCCTATTGGGCAGTACAGTTGGCATAGTGGGTAGAATTACTAGCCACATTAGATCACAAGTTCAATTCCTGACCAGGCATGTCGCCCCCATTTTGAAAGCGTGACGGGTCCAAGGTCTGAATCATCAGATGCAGACTTTCAGGACTGGGGTGTCCAGATCCTACGCCCAAGCCCGCGTAAGCTTCAGGCCGGTGCCTGTAACCATTGCGAATCTAAACCGATGGTCCTGATGGTGATCCTCGCTAATCCTATAGATGCCTCCTGCTGCTGCATTAGAATTTTAATAACTTGGAATTGGAAGCAGCTGTGCAATTCCTTACAAACATGAATCAGGCCCTATATCCTGGATGTCACCTAGCCTCCCAGTGCAGGGATGGGAAAACCCTAGCTGACAACGTGTTTCTATATTTAAATATGTACATGCTCACAGAGCCACAACAGCCAAATCTGAGATGATATCTTAACTGGTCCTCAGGTTCCACGCATTATACTACCTCCACAATCACGATCAGGATGACGTACTACATTACAGTTGGATGTACAGATTTGTCCTCTTACATCTAGCCTCAATACGCCATGTAGCAAGAGATGCCTGGCGTGAGTGTGCAGTCAGGTCCCGTGAAACTCTGCTAACGTAGCACTTCATGTACAGATTCAGAGACTCAGTCGCACACAGATAAACAAGTGTCATATAACAAATAAATCAGCACAGTCTCCTCGTGCGTCCTAGCTGCACAGTGTTGTGACTAATACACATTTGCTGCAAAAAAATGCAGAAGTTAGGAGTTTTTTATGTGAACTAGCGTGCCAAGAGGGGCTGTTTGGCATGACTGAAGCAAAGATGTAGGAGGACATATCTGTACTAAAACTCCCCATCATAGGGGGTAATTCCAAGTTGATCGCAGCAGGAAATTTTTTAGCAGTTGCAGTTTTGCCCAATTGCTAACAGAATTCCTGCTGCGATCAACTTGGAATTACCCCCATAGTGCGTGTTAATACAATAAAATTAGTGGGGGGAAAAATGATGTAAAAAATCCTTAGCAGTGTCTCTTATATTAAACACATTTTATCACGATTCCATTACCTTCTCAAACTTCAGTTTCACTGGTTTTGGGTTTGTGGCCGTGACAGCTTCAGCAATTTCTTGTCCGATTTTGAAGGACTGTTCTTTTGTGGCACCTTTCAGCAGTACAAACATGCTGCAAATGAAGCAGACATATAATGAGAGCTGTGACTATCACCAGAGCCGCAACTAGGGGGGGGGTAAGGGGTCACGTGCCCCGGGTGCGGGAGTCGAGGGGGCGCGGGGAACTCTGCCTGGCTCCCTGACAGCTGCTCCCTCACCCCCCCCCCGCGATTGTCACCCGCAGCCGCGAATGGTGCCGTCATGGACCCACCGCGGCTGCGTCTCCAGTCTCCCACTGCCCGCCCACCGAGTGCGCCTCCTGCAAGCCCCCCCTCCCGCCCGCATCTTTACCGCCTGGCGGCCGCTGTTTCTGGTGGACGGAGACGCGGCTGTGCGCGCACCGTCACCTGCCGCCCCTCTGATTTCCGGCACCTGCTGCAAGCCCCAGACACTGGCCTCACTCACTGCACCGCGGCTAAGGATTGATCTACAGCGGTGAGTGGAGATTATATATATATATATATATATATATATATATATATATATATATGTATGTATGTATGTATGTATGTATGTGTGTGTGTATATATATATATATATATATACTGTAGTGATTTATTCTTTATATATATATATATATATATATATATATATATATATATATATATATATATATATATATATATATATATATATATATATATACATACACATACACAAACACACACATACTCTCCTGGGATGCGGTAACTCCTGGCAATTTCAAATAAGAAACTTCAAACAGGCATGCCTGTTTGAAGTTTCTTATTTGAAGCCGCCAGGAGTGCCGCATCCCAGGAGAGTATGTGTTTACGTTTATGGAGGTACCCGGCTGCATTACTGGGAGAGCCGGGCATTTTGGTCGGTTTTATATATATATATATATAATCTTCAAATTAGTCCAGCACTCTCCTCTTAGCAGTTAACCTCTTGAGTGTCAGTGCAGCTGTGAATATACTCCGGAAGTTCTCAATGATAGAAAACATGCACTGCACTGCAGATCTGTTTAGAAAGGAATATTTTACTTCATGCTAATTACGATGTTTCTGGGATTGCACAAATGTATGCTTCCTGAAGACTGGGTGTGCAATCCTAAAACTTCGTAATTATCGTGAAGTAAAATATTCATTTCTAAACAACTCTGCAGTATATATAATGTGCATGGAGAGCCGGCACTCACTGTTGTTAAACTTGAAGTGTGCCCGGTTGCCATCAAGTATAGTGCATATAGTCCATCATACAAGGTGCGGCACTCACGGGTTCTAATGCAAGCAGAATACAGCAGGTTTTCCTGGCTTGTCAACATTTCATTTACTCACATAAATTTAGTCAGGATACAACGGCATTTATATGAATAAATGAAACGTTGACAAGCCAGGAAAACCTGCTGCATTCTACTTAAAACCCGTGAGTGCCGCACCTCGTATGATGGACTAGATAGATAGATAGATATGTTAATGTGGGATACTATTGTGCAGTGTAAAGTGATTAAGGGTCCACTACTGTTTGGCATAGTCTGTATTTTTAGTTATTTATTTTATCATAATTTTTATAAATTTTATTTATTTGTAAACTTCTGCCTTGCCCCGGGTGCTGAAAATCCTAGTTTCGGCCCTGCTATCACTCTTCATTGTGTTCCATGAAAATATATATTTGCACAGTTTGGAACAATTTGGGGCCTAATTCAGATCTGATCATAGATGTGCTAAATTTAGCACATCTACGATCAGTTTCTCAGACATGCGGGGAGACGCCCAGCACAGGGCTAGTCCGACCCGCATGTCTGGCTCTGCCCCTCCTCCCCCTTTCCCGCAAGGGTGCAAAAGCATCGTATGGCGGCTGCAGCCCACGGGTAACAAAGAAGGATTAAATAAGCAGTTGTTGCTCCAAAGCAATTAAAACTATTGACTACACTTTCATAAATGAAATCAAATCCAGTCTCCAAATAATTCTATTCCACCTACCGCCACAAAAGGCATCGAGACATCACAGTTCAAGACTGTTACGAGTTCAGTTCGGGTGTACTACGAATTGCCGGCTGTCGGGATCCTGACAGTCGGAATGCCGGCAGCGGGGTGAGCACAAAAGAGCCCCTTGCGGGCTTGCTGCATTCGCCCCGCTGCAGGCATGGTGGCGCGCTACACGAGCCATGCTATTTATTCTCCCTCCATTTGGTGTCGTGGACCCTACAAGAGGGAGAAAAGTTGTCGATATACCATCGCCGGGATCCCGACAGCCGGTATAACGAGTGCCACCCGTGGACTTCATGTCATCATTTGTTTATACAGGATATGCTTTCACCATTTGTATACTCAACAGGATATATGCAGGACTTCCACTGGCGTCATCCCTGTAATGTGCTTTTGTTAGATATATTATGTGCCGATATGTCATGCCATAATTGTCAAATATTTTGAATATTTCTAAATTAATTTGTGGGAACATGGCATTTCAGTCTTATTTTGTATTGTTTGTTTTCTGTAGCCTTTACTTAATGTCCAGCAGTAGATTTAGTATTTTCATCTTGTAGATTTGTAAAACAGTGAAACATGCAGTAACAGTAGTAATACCAGTGCCAACACATAAAGCAGGGAATCAATAGGCCTTTAAACAATGCATGAACTTTTGTAGACATTTATAGCATGAGATGAGATTCTCTGTGTACGCACATCACGCTGATAATTACCTGTCCGTGTCACCATACACCACTTTTGCTCCCCATTTCTTTGTATCGTTGACAAGTTTAATAGCCCGTTCCAAAGTCTCCCGTGATTTATGGAGAATACTGTCTCCAATCTACATGTAAGATACATAACAAGTCAATAGAACATTTGGCTACCCATCCACAGTGATTAGCATCAAGGCATATGTCCATCTTTAAATCTAAATCAGCGGTTCTTAACCTGCAAGTCCGGACACAAACCATGGATCTCCATGTAGTTTGGGTAGATCCGTCTTCTTTTTGTCAAACTACTAATAAACAAATTGTTATTTATACTGTTGCACTAAGGTGTACAAGTGCCTAGCTTACCAAGAGACATTATAAAATATTTAATGTGTAATCAAGTAATTAGAAGTAAACACACTATTACTTCAAAATTCAAAAATGTATAAAACATTATGTATTTAGATACACAGGAGAGTAATAAGACGTTAACCAATATCTTAAAATCTCTCCGTCAGAAGTGTGTGTGCTTCATCCCTACATATTTCCATACATATGGATACGGGCCTATGTAAGACACTTTAAATTCCTGTTTGATAAGACTTAAAGCTATGTGCACTAAGAATGTAAAATTAAAATAATCTGCTTTTTCTCTTACGTCCTAGAGGATGCTGGGGTCCACATTAGTACCATGGGGTATAGAGGGGTCCACTAGGAGCCATTGGCACTTTAAGAGTTTGAGAGTGTGGGCTGGCTCCTCCCTCTAAGCCCCTCCTACCAGACTCCGTTTAGAAAATGTGCCCGGAGGAGCCGGTCATAGCTAGGGGAGCTCTACAGAGCTTCTCTGGTAAAAGTTTTTTTTTTTAGAGTTTATAATTTTACAGGGAGGCTGCTGGCAAAAGCCTCCCTGCTTTGTGGGACCAAGGAGGGGGGTGGGGGGGTGGGGGGTAGTGTCCGCCCTGCGGGGTCTGAGCCACTATCTCCGCTGACAGGACACTGAGCTCCTGAGGGGATCGAACGTTCCCCGCCACAGGAGATCGCTCACCCCAGCAGCATGCCGCCACCCCCTTACAGAGCCAGAAGATCAGTGGCGCGTTAGTCACCGACCCCCTAGAAAGCGGGGGGCCGGTGTGAAGATGGCGGCAACAGGGTATGGAGAACAGTACTAACTGTGCTCCGGGGCTCAGTGGTATATAGTGTGGTGCTGTGAGGGGCGCCCTGATGAACCTACACTGACCTCCAAGCCTGTCAGGGTCCCAGGATCGCTGCCAGCATAATTCCTCAGGCCAGTATAATCTTCAGAAGAGCGGGAAGACAGCGCCATGAAGGGGGCGGAGCTTCTTCTCAGAGCGGACCCAGAGCGTTCAGTGCCATTTCCCTGCCTGCAGAAGCGCCGTCAGTGAGAGCTGTCCCTCCAATTTCAACTCCAGCTATTTCTTACGGTACCAGTTGTAGAAGGGGGGGGGTGGGAGGCTGTGTACAGACTGTGTAACCTATTAAGGTGCACAGTCAGCGCTGGTTGGGGGTCTCCCTTTACCTTAAAAGCGCTGTGTGTGGGTTGGCTCCAATCTCTGTGTCTCTCCTGCCATTCTTGGGGGTGAAACTCTGTCTGTCCTCCCGTGTGTGTGGAGTGTCTGTGGTCTCCATTAAGCTATGTCCAGGGACTCTGTGTCATATGCGGCAGAGGATATGTCCTCTCAGGATGATCCCATTCCATGTAATCAGGATTGCACTGTTTTAGCACAGATACCAGCAAGGGAGCCTGAATGGTTATCCTCTATTAAATCTATGATTTCTCAGATTTCTACTAGGGTTGCACAGACTGAATCTGCAACTCAGGTTTTACAGACGTCTATGGCAGTCTGGTCAGGTTCTGTTACCTCAGGCCCCCCCCCCCCCCCCCCCTGTATGTTCCCACAAACGTGCTCTTGCACAGATTATGCAAGACGACACAGATACCGATTCTGACACTGCAGACGGTGATGGGGATGTGTTGCGGGGGGTAGCATCTCTTGCAAAAGGGGTGCGATACTACGTCCCACTATTGCCAGTGCATGAATTTCCAAAGCTATAGTAAAGTGGTCAGGCACGTTACTTTAGGATTTGGATACAATGGATAATAGTGATGTTGAATTGTTTTTGCGTAACATTCAGGATTCTGCAGGATTTATGGTGGAATCCATGAAAGACCTGGGTTCCATGGCTGCAGGGATATCTTCCATGTCTGTCTCAGCTCGTAGGGGACTTTGGCTGCGCCAGTGGTCTGCCGATGCAGAATCCAGGAGAGGTGTGGAGACCCTACCCTACACAGGTCAGGCTCTCTTTGGGGAAGCGTTGGTTGCGTGGATTTCCACGGCTACAGCGGGTAAGTCTCATTTTCTTCCCTCAGCTGCACCTGCCATGAAGAAACCCTTTTCTTCAGCTACATCAGTGTCCTTTTGGACTGCCAAGCCAAGAAAGGACAAACCATCTAACACCTTCTTTAGGGGATGTCGGCCCAAATCCAAGAAACCTGCTGCTGCGGGTTCCCAGGAACAGAAACCTGCCTCAGGTACGCCAAAGTCCTCCGCATGACGGTGGACCGCCCGGCCTGGAAGTGGGGCCAGTGGGAGCGAGACTCAGGCATTTCAGTCACGTCTGGGTGTCGTTCGGCCTGGATCCCTGGGTGCAAGATATTGTATCCCAGGGGTACAGGCTGGAATTTCAAGATCTCCCTCCTCACCGATTCTTCAAATCAGACTTGCCAGATTTGCTGGCAGACAGGGCTATCCTGCAGGAAGCAGTCCAGAAGTTGGTGGAGGCACAGGTTATTGTACCAGTCCCACCCCATATGCAAAACAAAGGTTACTATTCGAACCTTTTCGTGGTACCGAAACCGGATGGTTCGGTCAGACTCTTTCTGAACTTAAAATCGCTAAACCTCTTGCTGAGGGAGTTCCAAGTTCAAAATGGAGTCTCTAAGGGCGGTGATATCAGGTCTGGAAGAGGGGAAATTCCTGGTATCCCTGGATATCAAGGATGCGTACCGCCACATTCCGATTTGGCCGCCGCATCAAGCTTATCTCCGATTCGCACTGTTGGACTGTCATTTTCAGTTGCAGGCCCTGCCATTCGGCCTCTCCACAGCACCGAGGGTATTCACCAAGGTGATGGCAGAGATGATGGTTCTCCTCCGCAAGGGGTGAACATAATTCCATATCTGGATGATCTGCTGATAAAGGCATCGTCCAAGGAGAAGCTGTTACAGTCCATTGTTCTCACGACCCATATACTCCGAGTACACGGTTGGATCCTGAATCTTCCAAAATCACATTTGGAACCAACCAGGAGGTTGTCCTTTCTGGGAATGATCCTCGACACGGAAGTGCAGAGGGTGTTTCTTCCAGAGGAAAAAGCGTTGGTGATACAAACAATGGTCCGGGATGTCCTGAAGCCAGCCCGAGTGTCGGTTCATCAGTGCATTTGACTTCTGGGAAAGATGGTGGCCTCTTACGAGGCTCTGCAGTACGGGAGGTTTCATGCTCGGCCCTTTCAGCTGGATCTCCTGGACAAGTGGTCAGGATCTCATCTACACATGCACCAGAGAATACATCTGTCGCCAAAGGCCAGGATTTCACTCTTCTGGTGGCTCCAATTACCTCACCTTCTGGAGGGCCACAGGTTCGGGATTCAGGACTGGATCCTTCTAACCACGGATGCAAGCCTCTGGGGCTGGGGCGCAGTCACTCAAGGGGAAACCTTCCAAGGACGGTGGTCAAGTCCGGAAGCCGGCCTACCAATAAACATTCCAAGAGTTCTAAAACTCATAAGGAGAACAAGAGTTCAAGCGATCCTCATTGCTCATGCCTGGCCAAGAAGGACTTGGTACGCAGATCTTCTGGATCTACTGCGAGAAGAGCCGAGGCCGCCTCCTCTTCGGGAGGACCTGCTGCAGCAGGGGCCGGTCGCCTATCAAGACTTACCACAGCTACGTTTGACAGCATGGAGGTTGAACACCTGATACTAGCTCGGAAGGGCATTCTGAACAAGGTTATTCCTACCCTGATACAGGCTAGGAAGGGAGTAACGTCTAAACATTACCATCGTATTTGGAAAAAATATGTATCTGTATGTGTGAGTCCAAGAAGTTTCCTACGGTGGAGTTTCAACTAGGACGGTTTCTCCTCTTCCTGCAATCAGGTGTGGATATGGGCCTGAGGTTAGGATCCGTGAAGGTCCAGATTTCGTCCCTAAAATAGGATTTTAATTACCTTCCGGTAAATCCTTTTCTCGTAGTCCGTAGAGGATGCTGGGCGCCTGCCCAGCGCTTCGTTTTCCTGCAATAGTTACCTGGTTCAGTACAACTTTGTTTTCAGTTAAGTACTGCATTATTACTTGGTAAGTAATTTTTCAGCGGTAGCTGAGTTTCAAGCTGGTTAGCTTGGTTTGCCTTGTATGTGTGAGCTGGTATGAATCTCGCCACTATCTGTGTATAATCCCTCTCTCGAAGATGTCCGTCTCCTCCAGGCACATTTTCTAAACTGAGTCTGGTAGGAGGGGCATAGAGGGAGGAGCCAGCCCACACTCTCAAACTCTTAAAGTGCCAATGGCTCCTAGTGGACCCGTCTATCGGGGTAATTCCAAGTTGATGGCAGCAGGAATTTTGTTAGCAGTTGGGCAAAACCATGTGCACTGCAGGGGAGACAGATATAACATGTGCAGAAAGAGTTAGATTAGGGGCTCTTGTGAGACAAAGCCGCTAATTCCGACACCCGCCTTGCGGACGCCAAGGCCAAAAGCATGACCACTTTCCAAGTGAGAAATTTCAACTCAACCTTTTACAAAGGTTCAAACCAGTGTGACATAAGAAATTGCAACACCACATCAAGGTCCCATGGTGCCACAGGTGGCACAAACGGAGGTTGGATGTGCAGTACTCCCTTCACGAAAGTCTGAACCTCTAGAAGGGCGGCCAATTCTTTTTGAAAGAAAATAGATAAGGCCAAAATCTGCACTTTAATGGAGCCTAATTTTAGGCCTGTGTCCACACCTGCCTGCAAAAAATGGAGGAAACGACCCAGCTGAAACTCTTCCGTAGGAGCCTTCTTGGATTCACACCAAGACACATACTTTCTCCAAATACGGTGATAATGCTTCGCCGTAACCGCCTTTCTAGCCTTAAGCAGAGTGGGGATGACTTCCCCGGGAATACCTTTTCGAGCTAGGATTTGGCGTTCAACCTCCACGCCGTCAAACGCAACCGCGGTAAGTCCTGGAACATGCAGGGCCCCTGCAGTAACAGATACTCTCTCAGAGGAAGAGGCCAGGGATCTCCTATGAGTAATTCCTGAAGATCCGGATACCAGGCCCTCTGTGGCCAATCTGGAACAATGAGTATCGCCTGAACCCTTGTTCTTCTTATGATCCTTATCACTTTTGGAATGAGTGGAAGTGGAGGGAACACATATACCGACTGAAGCACCCACGGAGTTACCAGGGCGTCCACTGCACTGGTTTGAGGGTCCCTTGACCTGGAACAATATCTCGGAAGCTTCTTGTTGAGGCGAGACGCCATCATGTCTATTTGAGGAATTCCCCAATGACTTGTCACTTTTGCAAAAACTTCTTGATGAAGACCCCACTCTCCTGGATGGAGATCATGTCTGCTGAGGAAATCTGCTTCCCAGTTGTCCACGCCCGGAAGGAAGCCGCTGACAGAGCGCTTACATGTTTTTCCGCCCAGCGGAGAACTTTTTTGGCCTCCGCCATTGCCGCTCTGCTCTTTGTTCCGCCCTGGCGGTTTATGTACGCCACCGCTGTTACGTTGTCCGACTGAATCAGGACAGGTAGACCTCGAAGAACGTGTTCCGCTTGTAGAAGGCCGTTGTAGATGGCTCTTAATTCCAGAATGTTTATGTGCAGACAAGCTTCCTGGCTTGACCATTTTCCCTGGAAATTTTTTCCCTGTGTGACTGCTCCCCAGCCTCGGAGGCTTGCATCCGTGGTCACCAGGACCCAATCCTGGATCCCGAACCTGCGTCGCTCTTGGAGGTGAGAACTTTGAAGCCACCACAGGAGAGATATTCTGGTCCTGGAAGATAGGCTTATTTTCCGGTGCATGTGCATGTGAGACCCGGACCACTTGTCCAACAGGTCCCACTGAAACACCCGGGCATGAAACCTGCCAAATGGAATGGCTTCGTAGGATGCAACCATCTTCCCCAACACCCGAGTGCATTGATGAATCGACACTCTTGCCGGTTTCAGTATCTCCTTGACCATGTTCTGGATTTCCAGAGCTTTTTCCACTGGGAGAAACACTGTCTGCCGTGTCCAGGATCATGCCCAATAAAGACAGCCATGTCGTCGGCATCAACTGTGACTTTGGCAAATTTAGGATCCAACCATGTCGTTGCAGAACTGTCAGGGAGAGCGCAACATTTCTTAGCAACTGCTCCTTTGATCTCGCCTTTATCAAGAGATCGTCCAAGTACGGGATAATTGTGACACCCTGCTTGCGTAGGAGCACCATCATTTCCGCCATTACTTTTGTGAAGACCCTCGGAGCCGTGGATAGACCAAACGGCAACGTCTGAAATTGGTAATGACAATCCTGAACAGCAAACCTCAGGAAAGCTTGATGTGGAGGGTGGAGGATATATTGGGACATGTAAGTAGGCATCTTTGATGTCGACTGACGCCATCCCCCCCTTCCAGACTGGAGATCACTGCACGAAGAGATTCCATCTTGAACTTGAAACTTTTCAAATACAGATTGAGGGATTTTAGGTTCAGGATCGGTCTGACCGAGCCATCCGGCTTTGGTACGACAAACAGACTCGAATAAAACCCTTCTTCCTGTTGAGACGGGGGTACCGTGACAATGACACACTGTTGACACAGCTTTTGTATCGCAGCGCACACTACTTCCCTTTCTGGCAGAGAAACTGGCAAGGCTGATTTGAAAAATCGGTGGGGGGGCACGTCTTGAAACTCTAGTTTGTACCCTTGGGACACTATTTCTAACACCCAAGGGTCCAGGCTTGAGTGAAACCAGACCTGACTGAAGAGTCGGAGACGTGCCCCCACCGGTACGGACTCCCGTAGAGGAGCCCCAGCGTCATGCTGTGGACTTGGCAGAAGCCGGGGAGGACTTCTGCTCCTGGGAACCTGGCACAGCAGGTGACCTTTGTCCTCTTTCTCTACCTTTAGAGGCAAGGAAGGACGACCCTCTTCCTTTTTTGTATTTATTGGGCCGAAAGGACTGCATCTGATAGTGAGGCGTCTTTTTCTGTTGTGCAGGGACATAAGGAAGAAATGATGACTTACCCGCGGTAGCCATAGACACCAGATCAGCGAGGCCGTCACCAAACAAGACACCACCTTTATACAGGAGAGCCTCCATAGCTTTCTTAGAGTCGGCATCAGCATTCCATTGATGAATCCACAGTGCTCACCTGGCCGAGACTGCCATGGCATTGGCCCTTGATCCCAAGAGGCCAATATCCCTCGCCGCATCCTTTAGGTAAGCTGCAGCGTCCCTGATATAACCGAGAGTCAAAAGAATGCTATCCCTATCCAGGGTATCCATGTCAGATGCCAAGTTCTCTGCCCACTTACCAATAGTGCTACTCACCCATGCCGACGCCACTTCAGGTCTGAGCAGCGCACCCGTAGTGACATAAATGGAATTTAAGGTAGTTTTCTGCTTATGATCCGCAGGGTCCTTTAGGGCAGCCGTGTCAGGAGACGGAAGCGCCACCTTTTTGGACAGTCGTGATGACTCCCACTTTTCCCTGTCCTCAGAGGGGAAAGGATATGCCATTAGAATTCTCTTGGGAATCTGCCATCTTTTGTCAGGAGATTCCCAAGCTTTTTTCAAAGCGTGTTCAGCTCATGAGAGGGGGGAAACGTCACCTCAGGTTTTTTACCCTTATACAAACAAACCCTTGTATCAGGAATAGTAGGTACTTCTGTAATATGTAAAACGTCCTTAATTGCCACAATCATGTACTGAATACTTTTAACCAGTTTCGGATTTAAACTGGCCTCACTATAGTCGACACTGGAATCAGAGTCCGTGTCGGTATCAGTATCCGCCATCTGGGTAAATGAACGCTTTTGTGACCCTGAGGGGGTCTGGACCTGAGACAAGGCGTCCTCCATGGATTTTCTCCATGTTTGGGTCTGAGAATCAGATTTATCCAGCCTTTTAGTCAATAACGCAACATTTGCATTCAACGTACTCAACATATCCACCCAATCAGCAGTCGGCGGTGCCGACAGAGTCACTCCCAGCGCCTTATCCGCCCCCACTGTAACCTCCTCCGGGGAGGAGCACTCAGCCTCAGACATGTCGACACACACGTACCGACACGCACCAACACACTGGCTATAGGGGACAGACCCAAGGAAAGCCTGTTAGAGACACACATATGTTTTAAACATATGTAATAAAAGTTATATTTTACTATTAGTGGTCAATTATATTTTTATATTTTGACTATAGGAATTATTGAGTGCGAATGTCCGAGTGTGCCCATAATAGGGAATACTTCTTTTCTTTTGGTTTGTCTAACATTTACTATATTCCACGAGCACCTCCCCGATTAGGATATAAAACATACAATATGAATATGTAAAGGGGAAAGGACATATGCAGTAAGTAATACAATAAAAACTGAAGGTGTCTGTGCAAGCCATTCTACTTTTGTAAATCAACTCACAGAAGTAGGTCTGCTTCTCTCCCCTCAGTCCCACGCTGCAGGGAGCCTGTAAGCCAGCAGTGCTCTCTGAACACAAAAAACCTAACAAAAAGTCTTTTTTACAGAGAAACTCAGGAGAGCTCCCCTGTGAGTGTCCAGTCTCTCTGGGCACAGAATCTAACTGAGGTCTGGAGGGGAGGCATAGAGGGAGGAACCAGTTCACACCCATTTAAAGTCTTAAAGTGCCCATGTCTCCTGCGGATCCAGTCTATACCCCATGGTCCTTTTGGAGTCCCCAGCATCCTCTAGGACGGAAGAGAAAATACAATGTAGCATCTTTAGCACAATTTTGGATACATGACATTATAATAAGATTTTAAACCTACCGGTAAATCTTTTTCTACTAGTCCGTAGAGGATGCTTGGGACTCCGTAAGGACCATGGGGTATAGACGGGCTCCGCAGGAGACATGGGCACTCTAAGACTTTAGATGGGTGTGAACTAGCTCCTCCCTCTATGCCCCTCCTCCAGACCCCAGCCAAAGAACTGTGCCCAGAGGAGACGGACAGTACGAGGAAAGGATTTTTGTTAATCTAAGGGCGAGATACAAACCAGCCCACACCATACACACCGTACAACATGGAATATACCAAACAAGTTAACAGTATGAATAAAACAGCATCAGCCAGAGACTGATCACAACTGTAACATAACCCTTATGTAAGCAACAACTATATACAAGCCTTGCAGAAATTGTCCGCACTGGGACGGGCGCCCAGCATCCTCTACGGACTAGGAGAAAAGGATTTACCGGTAGGTATTAAAATCCTATTTTCTCTTACGTCCTAGAGGATGCTGGGGACTCCAAAAGGACCATGGGGTTTATACCAAAGCTCCGGACCGGGCGGGAGAGTGCGGACGACTCTGCAGCACCGATTGAGCAAACATGAGGTCCTCATCAGCTAGGGTATCAAACTTGCAGAACTTAGCAAAAGTGCTTGAACCCGACCAAGTAGCTGCTCGGCAAAGTTGAATCGCCGAGATTCCCCGGGCAGCCGCCCAAGAAGAGCCCACCTTCCTAGTGGAATGGGCCTTTAACGAATTTGGTAACGGCAATCCCGCCGCAGAATGAGCCTGCTGAATCGTGTTACAGAACCATCTAGCAATAGTCTGCTTAGAAGCAGGAGCGCCAACCTTGTTGGCCGCATACAGGACAAACAGTGCCTCTGTTTTCCTAACTTGAGCCGTCCTGGCTACATAAATTTTTAAGGCCCTGACGACATCAAGGGACTTGGAATCCTCCAAGTCACCCGTAGCCACAGGCACCACAATAGGTTGGTTCATATGGAACGACGAAACCACCTTAGGTAGAAATTGAGGATGAGTTATCAACTCCGCTCGATCCACATGGAAAATCAGATAGGGGCTCTTGTGAGACAAAGCCGCCAATTCGGCCACCCGCCTCGCAGATGCCAAGGCCAACAACATGACCACTTTCCAAGTGAGAAATTTTAACTCCACCGTTTGAAGAGGTTCAAACCAGTGTGATTTAAGGAACTGTAACACCACGTTAAGGTCCCACGGTGCCACTGGGGGCACAAAAGGAGGTTGGATGTGCAGCACTCCCTTTACAAAAGTCTGGACTTCTGGGAGAGAAGCCAATTCCTTCTGAAAGAATATAGATAAGGCCGAAATCTGCACCTTAGTGGAGCCCATATCCACTCCTGTCTGTAGAAAGTGGAGAAAATGCCCCAGCTGAAAATCTTCAGTAGGAGCATGCTTGGCCTCACACCAAGAAATATATTTCCTCCAGATACGGTGATAATGCTTCGCCGTTACCTCCTTCCTAGCTTTGATTAGAGTAGGGATGACTTCCCCCGGAATACCTTTCCTAGCTAGGATTTGGTGTTCAACTGCCATGCCGTCAAATGTAACCGCGGTAAGTCTTGGAACACACAGGGCCCCTGTTGCAACAGGTCCTCCCTGGGAGGAAGAGGCCACGAATCTTCCGCGATCATTTCCTGAAGATCTGAATACCAGGCCCTTCGAGGCCAATCTGGAACAATGAGTATTGTCTGCACTCTTGTTCGTCTTATGATTCTCAATATTTTTGAGATGAGTGGAAGTGGAGGGAACACATAGACCAGCTGAAACACCCACGGTGTCTCTAGTGCGTCCACCGCCACTGCCTGAGGGTCCCTTGACCTGGAACAATACGTCCGAAGCTTTTTGTTGAGGCGTGACGCCATCATGTCTATTTGAGGAAGTCCTCAATGACTTGCTATCTCTGCAAAGACCTCTTGATGAAGTCCCCACTCTCCTGGATGGAGATCGTGTCTGCTGAGGAAGTCTGCTTCCCAGTTGTCCACTACCGGAATGAAGACAGCTGACAGAGCGCTTACATGATTTTCCGCCCAGCGAAGAATCCTGGTGGCTTCTGCCATTGCTGTTCTGCTCCTTGTCCCGCCCTGGCGGTTTACATGCGCCACGGCTGTGACGTTGTCTGATTGGAACAGAAGGGGTAGGTTGCGAAGAAAACTCTCCGCCTGTTGCAGGACGTTGTATATGGCCCTTAATTCCAGCACACTGATGTGTAGACAAGCCTCCTGGCTTGACCATATTCCCTGAAAATTTCTGCCTTGTGTGACAGCTCCCCATCCTCGGAGGCTCGCGTCCGTGGTCACAAGAACCCAATCTTGAATGCCGAACCTGCGACCCTCTAGAAGGTGAGCACTCTGGAGCCAGCACAGGAGAGAGACCCTGGCCTTGGGGGACAGGTTTATCCTCTGATGTATCTATAGATGGGACCCTGACTACTTGTCCAGAAGGTCCCACTGAAAAGTTCTTGCATGGAACCTGCCGAACGGAATGGCCTCGTAGGCCGCCACCATTTTTCCCAATACTCGAGTGCATTGATGAACTGACACTCTTTTTGGTTTCAGCAGGTCCTTGACCATGCTCTGGAGTTCCTGGGCTTTTTCCACTGGGAGAAAAACCCTCTTTTTTCCGTGTCCAGAACCATGCCCAAAAATGACAGCGAGTTGTCGGAACCAACTGCGACTTCGGTAGATTTAGAATCCAGCCGTGTTGTTGTAGTACTCACAGGGAGAGAGACATGCTCTTTAGTAACTGATCTCTCGATCTTGCCTTTATCAGGAGATCGTCCAAGTATGGGATAATTGTGACCCCCTGCTTGCGCAGGAGCACCATCATTTCCGCCATCACCTTGGTAAAAATTCTCAGGGCAGTGGAAAGCCCAAACGGCAACGTCTGAAACTGGTAATGACAATCCTGTACAGCGAATCTCAGGTACGCCTGATGAGGAGGATATATGGGGACATGAAGGTAAGCATCCTTTATGTCTAGTGACACCATAAAATCCTCCCCATCGAGGCTGGAGATCACTGCCCGGAGAGATTCCATCTTGAATTTGAACCTTTTTAAATATAGGTTTAGGGATTTTAGATTCAGAATTGGTCTGACCGAGCCATCCGGCTTCGGGACCACAAACAGGGTTGAATAAAACCCTTTCCCCTGTTGCCCTAGGGCATGGGTCTTCAACCTGTGGCCCTCCAGCTGCCGTGAAACTACACATCCCAGCATGCCCTGCCACAGTTTTGCTATTAAGGTATGCTAAAACTGAGCCAGTGCATGCTGGTATGTGTAGTTCCACAGCAGCTGGAGGGCCGCAGGTTGAAGACCCATGCCCTAGGGGAACCTTGATAATCACCTGCCGTTGACACAGTTTTTGTATGGCAGCTGAAACTGTTTCCCTCTCTGGGGGAAAAGCTGGCAAGGCCGATTTGAAAAATCGGTGTGGAGGCACATCTTCGAACTCCAGTTTGTAGCCTTGGGATACAGTTTCGATCACCCAAGGATCCAAATCCGACTGAACCCAGACCTGGCTGAAGAGACGGAGACGTGCCCCCACCGGTGCGGACTCCTGCAGCGGAGACCCAGCGTCATGCGGTGGATTTTGTAGAGGCCGGGGAGGATTTTTGTTCCAGGGAACTAGCTGTAGCTGGTGTTCTTTTCCCTCTACCTCTGGCGAGGAAGGAAGAGTCCCGACCCTTTCTGAACGTATGCGACCGAAAGGACTGCATCTGGTATTGAGGTGTTTTCTTTTGCTGTGGGGGAACATAAGGCCAAAAAGATTTACCCGCGGTAGCTGTGGAAACCAGGTCCGCGAGGCCCTCCCCAAATAAAACTTCACCCTTGTAAGGCAAAGCCTCCATATGTCTCTTTGAATCAGCATCACCTGTCCATTGACGGGTCCACAGGGACCTTCTAGCAGAAACTGCCATGGCATTGGCTCTTGAACCCAACAGCCCAATATCTCTCGCAGCCTCTCTCATATATAACGCTGCGTCCTTAATGTGACCCAAGGTCAACAAAATACTATCCTTATCTAAGGTGTCAATGTCAGATGACAAGTTATCTACCCACGCTGCAATTGCGCTACCAACCCATGCCGACGCTACTGCAGGCCTGAGTAGGGCTCCCGTATGCGCGTAAATTGATTTTAAGGTAGTTTCCTGCCTGCGATCCGCAGGATCCTTTAGGGCCGCCGTATCCGGGGATGGTTGCGCCACCTTTTTGGATAAGCGCGTCAAGGCCTTGTCCACCGTGGGCGAGGATTCCCACCATAACCTGTCCTTTGAGGGGAAAAGATACGCCATAATAATTCTCTTGGGAACCTGCAGTCTCTTGTCTGGAGTTTCCCAAGCCTTTTCAAATAAAGCGTTCAGCTCATGAGATGGGGGAAACGTTACCTCAGGTTTCTTTCCCTTAAAAATGCAGACCCTCGTGTCAGGGACAGAAGGGTCCTCTGTGATATGTAACGCATCTTTTATTGCAATAATCATATATTGAATACTCTTGGCCACTCTTGGGTGCAACCTCGCATCATCATAGTCGACACTGGAGTCAGAATCCGTGTCTGTATCAGTGTCTGCTACCTGGGAAATGGGACGTTTATAGGACCCTGAAGGGTCTTGTGGCACAGTCAAAGCCATGGTTTGACTCCCTGCTTTGTCCTTGGACTCTGCTTTGTCCAATCTCTTATGTAATAAAGTCACATTAGCATTTAACACATTCCACATGTCCAACCAATCAGGTGTCGGCTGTGCCGACGGAGACACCACAACCATCTGCTCTGCATCCTCCTGTCGAAGTCGAAAAATATTGCAGTACACACATCACGTACAAACTACACACAGATGGCCTCCGTGCGTGTACTTGTTCTGCCGTGCGTGCGCATATTCACAATTTGCGTATGGTCGCTCCCGTGGTCCTGTGCATTAGCGCCTGGTATGAGTATTTACGGTAGGGTTTGTGGACGCATGGATAAGCTATCAAAACACATTACATATTTAATCCAAATAGTGCACAATGTACACATAGTCTTCCTGCATCACACCAGCAAGTTACAACAGTTTAAATGGTATCAGAACAAAGGGATTCACCTTTACAGGATAGGAGGGGACAGAACAAGGTTATAAGGTGGTGTTTGGTATCCATCTGTGGGGTATTTTAAGGGTAATATTCCGGTGTTGGTTTGCAGAAGATCGCACGTTCCTGCAAATAGTTATGTGCAGGAGCAGAATATAGATATAAACTGTATTAACTGTACATTAGGTATGTGGTGGGAACTCAGAGGAGACCACCCACAAGTGCATCTTGAACAGACATCGCCCACCTATTCAAACCAACCTATGACCTCTCCTGTACTGTAAATGACAATCCCTGTGTCCAATGGACAAAGAGATTACAGCATCCATTGTGTTAAGTTTTGGAAGAATGTATAAAAGGAGCCAGCTGCAGGCCTGGTCTCTCTCTCTCAAGACTCACAAAGTTATCTATCTAGATGACCGAGGACCAGACTGGGTAGCGCGGCGAAATTCAAACAAGTATGTACCATTGACTGTAGCCATTATTCTATTGTATTGTATTGCTTTGTGATTGTAACCCCCTTTCAGTAATAATATGCTGTGGTGTCGAAACCCAGCAGTTTAAATACAAATCTGGTGTCGTGTTTTCCTTTCTCTGCTAAGGTTTAGAGTGTATTACTATCGCATGCATATTTGTTAAGGGTTCACTGTGTAACTTTGGGTGTGTACACGCTGTTTGTACTTTGTACAGCCAGCGCGGCGTTCGTACGCAAAGTCCGTACACGGTACGGGACTCTGTACGCTAATGGTGTAATAAGTACGTAGATTGTGGATTAAGTATAGCGGCCGCAGCGGCTTCATTTAAAGTGTATGAAATGTCTTTTTAAAGTGTTGCTTTTAGTCCTGTATGTAAATCAGCGTTTACAATTGGGGGCATAGTCCGAAAAACAGGAAAAAAGCTATTTAAAAATCTGTGAATTTTTTTGGCGCCAAATAGCGTACACAAAAGGCACCCATACTTTGCATACCCTCTCACATTGTTGCCATAAAACTCAGATTGCTAATTTCATTTAGATCTGTGTGAAACCGGAGATATTTGTTGCTATATAGTTAAAAATAAAACAGTGTTTAAGGAAGTAAGAGTAAAAGACACAAACGCAGGTCTGCATAAAAGTTTATACAGAACAAGTTGTGTCTAGTGGGCAATAGTAATTAGTATTGTTCACATTTGTAGAGCTGTGTGACTTATGTTTTATTGCGGACGCAGGGTTTTGTACACGTCTCGGACAAAGTACAGGACTGCGCAAGCAGCGTAAAAAGACACGCACGGTCGCGTGTTTACGCAAAGTGCGTAAGAGTGCAGACGCTAAGTACAAATTACACAATAGTGTCGTTTAGTTATAAGGTGGGATAGTGGCCATGCTACAATAGCACAAAACTACCCGGTTTCTAAAGCAGATTAGTATAAAACTTTTGTTTAAACTGTATTGCCTCTGGGGTAAAGCTGCCTATCTGAATGAATTGAAATTTTCTGTACAGAAAAACCAAAGTGTATTTGAGCGAGTGAAAGCGGAGCGAGTGGAGCTGAACCCAAGAACTAAGTGGTCTGAAGTGGTAACACCGGGTTAGTAGAGGCCCGGCGGCGTAGGGTTCGCAACCTTGCGTGATCAAAACTAAGTGGTCTGAAGTGGTCTAAGTGATCCCATACAACTAAGTGGTCTGGAGTGGTCTAGGCTAAATGGTCTACAACAATCGTAGGGCATATAGATAACTAGTATCTATAGGCTGTGCTATTGCATCGCATGTCCGTGTGTTCTGCACAGCACAACGTGATACCATTGTGTCATATGCGCCGTGGAAGAGCATACGCAGACGTGATTGTATAGACAAAGGGGTTTTTCTTTGACGTCGGGAAATCTCCCTGGTGGGCTTCACTGGAAAGGGTGAAGGATAGTTATCTAAATTTCTCTGTTTTTCACCCTACAAACAATTCCAGTTGAAAGATACCGAAAAGGAATTTTTCGCTGCCTCTCTCAGGAAAATATTCCAAACAGAACTTCAACCAAAAGAAATTACGGTGCTGTAAGGTCTGATAGGAGCCCTAAGTTGGGTACATTGCCTTAACTATCAACAGTGTATGGTAGTACCGGCCAACGTGGGCGAGGGCGAGAGCGAGTGGAAGGCGCTCGGAGATACTTCTACCGTCTACTTACATTGAGTATTTTGGTGTTTGTGGGAATTTTTTTAGTTATTAAAAAAAGACCCACAAATATGGGAGCCAGTTGCTCAAGTGAGAGACGTTTGGGCAGGGTTCAGGCAGAATTGCGGCCGAAAGGCTCAGCAAGGTTTATCATGTGTGAAAAATAAAAATATGGTTCACACACAGAAGTTTTATGCAATGAATGGGTATGTATGACTAACAAAGATAGGGTACCATTCCCTAGGGTGGGCAGCTTTGAACCGGAGGTATTGCAGAACTTAAGGATAAGGATATGTCTGATAAAATCCAGAAAACAAAGGATTAGACATACAGATTGTTTAAATTTATGGCAGCAAGAGGGGGATGTGCAAAGGGAATTAGCTTGCGCAGCAGGTTCCAAACCTAGCGGGAAAACAATGGCGACCGCACCACCACCACCATATATTGTTGGGGAGAAAGTGGCTACAAGCAATGGTGCATTAGTACAGGATAAGAATGTGATTGATAAATGTACTAACGCTAACCCTTGCCAGCTGTATCCCATTTTAAATTTTCCTCAGGATTGTGAGCAGGAAGATGATCCCAGCACGATATCGGCACTCTCTCTAGCAGCCACCATACAGGATACTCAGGTGGGCACGGCCCAACCATCAAGAGTTGTAGCAAAACCCCCTAGCGGAGGGATAAGTGAGGTCGTGTCCACAGGTAAAGACGGTACCATACATTATGCAGAAACTATAGCTCCCCACATTGTAGAATCAAACCAGAAGGATGTAATTGAATTAAATCCTGTCAGGGTAATTGCAGTCCCCAACGGGAAAACTGACAATCAGGGAGTAACTCCCATCAGGAACATTGCCATGCATTGTCCCTGATCCCGAGCAGAGTTAAGGTCAATTTTGTCTGAATTTCCCGATCCCAGAAAAGATCCAGTTGGATGCCAGAGATTCATTATAGCGTTAGGTAACGCCCATGAGCCTACAAATAAAGATTGGCGAACAGTGCTACGAGTGTGTTTACCCTCAAATATTGACACCACGAAATTCATAGCAGACAGTACCTCTCACTGATGAATATAATCAGGAGAACGTAAAGCAAATCAATCTGCAACTAGGAGTGTATTTCCCTACTGTTGTCAAGTGGAATAAAATCTTCTCCATAAGACAAAAGGAAGGTGAAACGGCATCCGAATATTTCCATCGGGCACTGCAGGAAATGTCTAGATACACTGGGATCGAGGACATTAAAGATAATGCACATCATAGGGAGGTAGCTGTTACTGTATTAATGGACGGGTTAAAGGAGGCATTAAGAACAAGGGTACAAACCTCTCTACCTAACTGGAGAGGTATCTCGTGGCTGCTTTGAGAGAGTCCGCTATCGAGCATGATAGGAACATCAGTAAGCACAGGGAGTTACAGGGGGATAAGCTGATGACTGTAAGTATACAGGCTCTTACAGCAAAACCCCATCAGCTGAAAGCCCAGACCCCTGCTGTTAGGAAAAGACCTAGAATATGCTACATTTGTAAAAAGGAAGGACATTTTGCCCAGGATTGTAGGAATAAAGGTACACATAACGTATACCGACCCCCTAGACCAGAATACGAACCACACTACAATTCACATAAATGGGATCAGGGACTATATAGGAGAAATTACGAGCCACATGCAGGGGAAACAAGGAGGTACCCACCAAGGAGAGATTGGCAGACCTCCGAAAATTCTCAGCTACCCCCCTCACATATTGTAGCTGCCAATGCAAAATTCTTCACTGTCATTGACCTCTGTTCTGCTTTCTTTTCTGTCCCTCTTCACCCTGACAGCCAGTACCTTTTTGCTTTTACATACAGGGGAGTACAGTACACCTGGACTCGTCTTCCCCAAGGTTTCATTGACAGCCCAAGTATTTTCTCCCTGGCTTTGCATGACTGTTTACAATCCTTTCAACCCGAGAGTGGATCAGTACTAATACAGTATGTTGATGACTTATTGTTGTGTTTTGACTCACTCGAATCGTCCTTGAAAGACACGAAACAGCTTCTGTTTCATCTTTCCCAAACGGGACACAAGGTTTCAAAGGATAAGTTGCAGTTGTGCCGGACCAGGGTCAAATATTTGGGACATTGCTTGACTCAAGGACTTAAGACACCTCACCGCTGATAGAATACAGGCGATTCGCGACATGACTCTGCCACAAACGCAGCAACAGATCCGCACTTTCCTTGGAATGTGTGGGTACTGTCAAAACTGGATTCCAGGGTTCTCTATACTGGCTTTACCTTTGCAAGAAATGGTCTCTTCGAACAAACCAGAACGGATCTCGCACACAGATGAGTCCGAACTAGCATTTGAGAGACTCAAACAGTGCCTATCACAGGCACCTGCATTAGGTATGCCAGATTATGAGAAGCCCTTTGAATTGTACGGTACAGAAAGTGCAGGGTGCGCGGCAGGAGTTTTAACGCAGAGACATGGTGATGCCAGCAGACCGGTAGCTTACTACAGTGCACAGTTGGACACTGTAGTACGGTCTCTCCCCACTTGCTTGCGAAGTGTTGCAGCAATAGCTTTGCAGGTAAGTAAAAGCGAGGACGTAGTGTTAGGACATGTCCTGACCATTCATACACCTCATGCAGTATCAGCCTTACTAAACTCAGCCCAAACAAGACATGTCTCAACTGCTCGGTTTACAAAGTAGGAATTATCACTGATGGCCCCGGTAAACATCACCATTAAGAGATGCAGCTCACTAAATCCTGCAACTTACTTGCCAAGTGTGCCTGGACAGGCACAAAGGGTGGAGGATGAGAATGTTGGTGAAGGAGGATTTAGTGCAGACACTGATATGCATGATTGTATGGAATACCTGAATCAAACTTTCACAGCGAGAACTGACATCAGTGACAACCCACTGGAAGGAGTAGACTTTACCTTCTACACTGACGGTAGTTGCCACAGACAGACAGAATCGGGAGACTTGTGCACTGGATATGCAGTTGTAGATGACGAAGGTATCATAGAAGCTGAACCCCTGGGCCCACCGCACTCAGCACAAGTTGTAAAAATAGAAATAAAGAGCGCTTGTTAGATATATATATATATATGTGTATGCGCAAAACCTGTGGAAAAAATTATGGTTAGTATGATGTTTACAGCCCTTTTAGGACTTTTTAAGGACCGGGTTCCAAATGAGCAAAAAAGGATTTTTATAATTCCTATCTAACCCTATCTAAATACCTGTCAGGCCGTTATGGTGTTTGGAGAGCTTCCACATCAGCGTGCAGTGGGATCCCTCTGTGGTGTCCGCTCTCCACTGTTGAGATGTATTAGCGGCTGCTGGCTCAGATTAGCGGCTGGTGGCTATAATTAGCGGCTGACAGACGGCTGATTCCCCGTCTATGTCACGTTGTTCATGGCACTCACAGTTTGATGGAAGGTGCGGTGCCCGCTCCACTGTTAGGCTATAGTATCGGCTGACGGCTGATCACTGTAATTAGTGACTGGCGGCTATGATTAGCAGCTAACAGCCGGCTGGTTCCCCGTCTGTGTGTCACGCTTTGGCTCAAAGTGACTCTCCTTCGGATGGTAAAGGGATAGGCATCCCTTTACCATCCGAAGGAGAGTCACTTTGAGCCAAAGCGTGACACACAGACGGGGAACCAGCCGGCTGTTAGCTGCTAATCATAGCCGCCAGCCGCCAGTCACTAATTACAGTGATCAGCCGTCAGCCGATACTATAGCCTAACAGTGGAGCGGGCACCGCACCTTCCATCAAACTGTGAGTGCCATGAACAACGTGACATAGACGGGGAATCAGCCGTCTGTCAGCCGCTAATTATAGCCACCAGCCGCTAATCTGAGCCAGCAGCCGCTAATACATCTCAACAGTGGAGAGCGGACACCACAGAGGGATCCCACTGCACGCTGATGTGGAAGCTCTCCAAACACCATAACGGCCTGACAGGTATTTAGATAGGGTTAGATAGGAATTATAAAAATCCTTTTTTGCTCATTTGGAACCCGGTCCTTAAAAAGTCCTAAAAGGGCTGTAAACATCATACTAACCATTATTTTTTCCACAGGTTTTGCGCACACACATATATATTTCTAACAAGCGCTCTTTATTTCTATTTTTACAGTATATAATTTTAATAGAGCTGCTTTTAAACCCCCATTCTAGCGCAATTAAGTCTTTTATTTATAACTCAGCACAAGTTGCTGAGTTGGTCGCCCTAACCAGAGCGTGTGAATTGGCCAAGGGTAAGTCAGCTAATATATACACAGATTCTAGGTATGCCTTTGGAGTGGTGCATGATTTCGGGGGCCTATGGCGCCTCAAAAATTTCATAACGGCAGCTGGCACACCTGTAGCGCATGTGTCCCACATAAAAAGGCTTTTGACAGCAATACAGGAACCAGAGTGGCTGTTATCAAGTGCAAAGCACACACTTACAACCAAGACCCAATTTCACTTGGTAACAGCCGGGCAGATGAAGCTGCTAAATCGGCAGCAAGCACCCCCAAACGGACATCACATCACTGATGACATTTAACACGATCAACACACAACAGTTAATTGAAATGCAAAATTTGTGTTTCCTACAGGAAAAGGCAGTCTGGAGGGCAAAGGGGTATGGCCAGGAGTCCTCAGGACTGTGGACAGGTGGACAAGGTAAGCCAGTGGCCCCCATAGCATATCTTCCAAGCCTAGCTGAGGCGGCACACGGACTGACTCATCTGGGCAAAGAGGGTATGTGCAAATTGGTAAGAACCTACTGGTGTGCGCCAGGATTCTCTTCTCATGCAGGTAAGAGAGCAATGACATGCTTTACTTGCTTGAGGAAGAATATTGGAAAGACAATACCAACAGAGCCATCCCATATCCCTCCTACAGACGGACCTTTTCAGGTAATACAAATCGACTTCATACAGTTACCACCCTGTAGGAATTTTAAATATGTGTTAGTTTGTATTGATGTATTTTCCAACTGGGTAGAAGCGTTCCCTGCTGCCACAAATACTGCTACGTTCACTGCAAAGAAAATTGTGCAGGAATTTGTGTGTAGATATGGTATCCCTAGAGTAATTGAAAGTGACAGGGCTACCCATTTTACAGGTGAAGTCTTTCAGGTCATGTGCAAACTGATGGGAATAGCAAGTTGCATACTCCGTACTGTCCACAGGCAAGTGCAAAGGTAGAGAGAGTGAACAGCACTATTAAGAACAAGCTGAGCAAATTAATGGCTGAAACTGGATTGCTGTGTACAGCATCAGAACCACTCCCAGGTCTCCCCTTAACTTATCACCCTTTGAAATTCTTTTTGGTCGACAACCTCATGTAATGATAGACCCCCAGGATGATTTGAAATGTAATAATGAAGTGACTGTGAAATATTTGGTTGGGATGAGCCAGCAGCTGAGAAATCACCAAATAAATTTAAAGCTGGTGATCCCTGACCTACCGAACAGTAATTGTCATGACATTGAGCCTGGTAATTATGTGATGATTCGAAATTTCTTACGCTCAGGTTGCCTCATAGACAGGTGGGAAGGACCATACCAAGTCTTGTTAACCAGCACGACAGCATTAAAGGTCGCCGAAAGAGAGACTTGGGTCCACTCGTCCCACTGCAAGAAGGTCGCTGACCCGGAGAGAACTCGTGACAAAGAGCAGAGTGTAGAGAATCTCGCATCACTGGATTGTCTGTTCCGGGAAAGTTGAGTGGCAGGACTGTTGAAGGGCATCTGAGCACAGAGAGTAACAAGATCTAGAACGGTTGTCGCACCATTTTTCTTTTTTCACCTCCCCCTGAATTTTCCTTTCTATTCTCCTTCTTATTTTCCTCCTTTCCCCTAACGAAATGGATCGATCACAAGAGACTGCAATTAGGGTTCTGTTAGTAATTCTTGTTTTGATCAGGACAGTTTGTTTTGGTGAGGGTCCCAGAGGGGTCGAGCAGGGATCTGGAATGGGTTCTGATGGCGAGTATGAATTTGTAGGATATCAGGATCAGCACATCACTTTAGTAAAGGCTGGCAACAGTAAGCGCTCTGGTAGTCAGGGAGCTCGGAGGCACTGTGAGGGGTTATTGTCTGATGAATATTGTATTTGTAGGAATTGTGAGAATATAGTAGAGGATGGGTGCATCCAGAGATGCCAGTCCAACCTTAATATCGACATTGACCGCCATCCGTTGAGTGATTACCACTCACTAGTGGGTAAGGTCTTAAACCAGACAGAATGCTGGGTGTGCTCACAAGTACCACAAGGTCAGAGTAAGTCAGGGTTAGTACCATACCCTTTAGCAATAGATGAGGCACTCGAATTACGGGGTGGGAGACCGGTGGACAAGAAATTCAATATCTCTTGGCCCCCTAGTTTGAAGCTCCACCAGTATCATGTAGACAGGTCCTTGTTGTGTTTTAAGATTTCCAATTACCGAAAACCGGGAAATTGGGAAGTGACATGGAATAACCAGACATTGACCTTTTCATACAGAGCTGATAGGATACCCATAGACTCTGAACTTGTACGCCAAATAGCCAACAGTGGGGGGTATTTCCGGTATAGGTATACCCGTGGAAGCAAGACCATGTGGGTTGGAAAAGTATCGTCAGGGTATTGTGCTCATATCATCCAGCCCGATACTTGTACTGAGCAGATGGGAGAACTAGGGACTGGTTTCTTTACTTGGAAAATTTGTAATATGGTGATGTTATATTTTGTCCCCTATGTTCTCCCAGATGATGCCTATTTCATATGTGGGAGGAAGGCGTACCAGTGGCTTGCCCCGAGCTCAGAGGGATTGTGTTATATTGGGAGAGTACTAACAGAGGTGATGACCATAACCCATGATAAAATGAAAGACGTTCACCGCAGTGCTCAGGCTCCTTATACTCATACTCACTACGAACACATCATCAAGAGACACCTCATAGATAGGGCAGAGCACGCAGCCTCTGATTTGATCCACGAATCCACCGGGATTCAGTTCCTTCTCGCATTAGACATTACCCGTACTGCCAGAGGAACTATAAATTATAGGTATATCCATGCGCTAGCGAACTTGATAGATGATATCACTGAGATGTAGGACGACACCTTCAGGTATACGGGAAGGGAGTTACAAGCTTACAAGAAGGAACTGATTCAGCACAGAATGGTCCTTAATTATGTCACAGCTGTGACAGGTGAGTACTGTGTTACTCTGGCAACTCAATATGGTGTGAAGTGCTGTACTTATATTACAAACAGCACTGATGACACAACGGAGATTATCGATCAAAAGATGGACGATATCTTGCAGTTGAAGTGGGAGTTCAGGAGGAAGCACAACCTTACCTTAGCGACTGTGAGTAATGAACTGACCAGCTGGGTCTCATGGTTGAACCCACGCAAATGGTTCTCAGGTTTAGGAGAGTGGGCTCAGAATGTCATTATGAGTGTTGGGAAGTTTCTCCTTTGTATCTTGGGAGTCGTCATAATTATTGGTTCGATATTTAGGTGTGTTCAAATTATAATGCGGCGCAAGCACGGTACAAATTTGATAAGTCTAAGGAGCGAGGGCGCTGTTATAGCAGCAGATTTAATTTACGACCCATCCATAGAGACAGTGTTATAAGGATTGCAAATGAATTTCATGGCCTGTTTCTTTCACCCGTTTTTCTTTTGTCTCCCCCTCTGCCCAGATACATCCATCCGGAAAAGACATCAGCCCTACCCAAAATGTTTATGTGAATGCATTTTTATATATGTGTCCTTATCTTCATCTCTGCAACCTCCAGCTAATGGCACACATAGTCGACAGGTGATATCCACATATACTAGCACTCACATATGTTTCCCCATCCATGTATCATTAACTAAATGTGCACCCCATTTGTTGGAACAAGAAGCCGAAAAGAGCTCGTTAGTGTTTGTTGGCCCATTTACAGACCCTTAATACGGGATGAGAAGGATTTAATGTATACTTCGCAATACCTCGAAGCTTATGTAGAACATATACGGCACGATGATACATGCCCCTCAGACATGGATTCATACATACATGCTTTTACTATTCCACTAGGTCATACATTTCCCACCTACAACTCTCCCTCGACCATCCAAGCTTCTGTAGATATTGTATAGATATTTTTCTGTTTATTGATTAGGTAGTGGCAGTTATTGGTGACTGCTAAAGGGTGGACTGTCAAAGTCGAAAAATATTGCAGTACACACATCATGTACAAACTACACACAGATGGCCTCCGTGCGTGTACTTGTTCTGCCGTGCGTGCGCATATTCGCAATTTGCGTATGGTCGCTCCCGCGGTCCTGCGCATTAGCGCGTGGTATGAGTATTTACGGTAGGGTTTGTGGACGCATGGAAAAGCTATCAAAACACATTACATATTTAATCCAAATAGTGCACAATGTACACATAGTCTCCCTGCATCACACCAGCAAGTTACAACAGTTTAAATGGTATCAGAACAAAGGGATTCACCTTTACAGGATAGGAGGGGACAGAACAAGGTTATAAGGTGGTGTTTGGTATCCAGCTGTAGGGTATTTTAAGGGTAATATTCCGGTGTTGGTTTGCAGAAGATCGCATGTTCCTGCGAATAGTTATGTGCAGGAGCAGAATATAGATATAAACTGTATTTACTGTACATTAGGTATGCGGCGGGAACCCAGAGGAGACCACCCACAAGTGCATCTTGAACAGACATCGCCCACCTATTCAAACCAACCTATGACCTCTCCTGTACTGTAAATGACAATCCCTGTGTCCAATGGACAAAGAGATTACAGCATCCATTGTGTTAAGTTTTGGAAGATTGTATAAAAGGAGCCAGCTGCAGGCCTGGTCTCTCTCTCTCTCTCTCTCAAGACTCACAAAGTTATCTATCTAGATGACCGAGGACCAGACTGGGAAGCGCAGCGAAATTCAAACAAGTATGTACCATTGACTGTAGCCATTATTCTATTGTATTGTATTGCTTTGTGATTGTAACCCCCTTTCAGTAATAATATGCTGTGGTGTCGGAACCCAGCAGTTTAAATACAAATCTGGTGTCGTGTTTTCCTTTCCCTGCTAAGGTTTAAAGTGTATTACTATCGCATGCATATCTGTTAAGGGTTCACTGTGTAACTTTGTACAGCCAGCGCGGCGTTTGTATGCAAAGTCCGTACACGGTATGGGACTCTGTACGCTAATGGTGTAATTAGTACATAGATTGTGGATTAAGTATAGCGGCAGCAGCGGCTTCATTTAAAGTGTATGAAATGTCTTTTTAAAGTGTTGCTTTTAGTCCTGTATGTAAATCAGCGTTTACACTCCCTAGACGAGCCTTCCGCTTCAGACATGTCGACACACACGTACTGACACCCCCACACACACTGGGATACATGAATATGGGGACAGCCCCCCAATAAGGCCCTTTGGAGAGAGAGAGACAGAGAGAGAGAGAGAGTATGCCAGCACACACCCAGCGCCACTAGACACTGAAAACACAGTCCCAGCCTATACAGCGCTTTTTTATATATATGATTTGCGCCAAATAAATGTGCCCCCCCTCGTTTTTTGTCCCCTGTTACTTGGTTTAGCAGGGGAGAGTCCGGGAGCAGCTTCTCTGCAGCATGCTGTGGAGAAAATGGCGCTGGTTAGTGCTGGAGGATCAAGCCCCACCCCCTCGACGGCGGGCTTCGGTCCCACTTATTTTTTTATACTGGCGGGGGTTTTATAATATACTGCCTCCGCAGTATCTAACAATGGTGCCAGTGTTATGTGAGGTAATTATTGCTGCCCAAGGCGCCCCCCCTGCGCCCTGCACCCTTGCTGTGCCTGTGTTTGTGTTGGGGCGTTGGCACGCAGCGCGACCGCTGCGCGGTACCTCTCTGAAGAACTGAAGTCTTCTACCGCCTTTGTTGTCTTCTTACTTCATATACTTTTTTTTTATTGAATAGAGTATTTTTATTCAACAAGAATGGAAATGATACAAACATTTCAGTGTACACCGGGAAATCCAGGTGATGTTATACAACATGTACAATTATATAGCCCCACCAAACCATATACACAGAGGTTAAGCATGACCGGCAGACATAAGGCCACTTAATGTCAACCCACAAAAACAGTTTTTCTGAAATCTAAAAATTAATGTCAAAACACTCGCGGAACATTTTCAAATTTCTCCCCAAACTAACTCAATAAACCCCCCAACTATGAGGCCAGATATGGCCTACATTACACTAAAAATACCTAAAATAATAAAACAACAAAAAATAAAAATAAACATAAAACATAAACAGAATAAAACAAACCAAAACCATCCAGCCTAAATTCTCATAGTTGTGCGAGGTGGGGTACAATATCCACGCAATGTAAAATACGGGAGAGGGGCCCAGCTCGTTTATACAAGTCCCAGATAACCAGGTCATCATAAAGGCACAATACGTCTCAAAGCTTAAGTGCAGGGGAGGAGTATATAGAGTTAATCCAGAAGGACCATATTTTTTCGTGTTTAGAGAGAGCATTGTTTTTTATATATATATATATATATATATATATATATATATATATATATACACCGATCATTCAATACAGTGTCGTTAACCAGGGCTTTAAATGCAGACATCGTAGGAGAATGTGGGGCCATCCATGTCCGCGCAATGCACACCTTGGCAAGGGCGCAAATGCTATGAGCATACAAGCCCTCCCACCCCCAAAATGCAGAATCCCGGAGTCAGCATACCTCTCAGTATCCCCGTATGTTCCAGAATCGACCCGACCCCCGCCCAAAACACCTGCAAGGATGGACACTCCCACACAAGGTGCCAGAATGATCCGTCAACAGTCCCACATTTAGGACAAGTGGCAGCACCACCAACCCGAATCTAACCAACCTGTTCGGCGTCATATATGATCTATGTAATATAAAGAGTAGAATTTGTTGGAACCGTAGTGATTTGGTAACCTGGCTCGGGTTCCCCAGTGCGACCTCTCATTCCTCCACATCTATAGGGCCCAAATCATGCTCCCAGCGCTCCCGAAGGTTCGAGAGCGGGTCTGCATGAAGTGTTGTAAGAAGGTACGAGTAAGTGAAGGAGATCACCTTGACCCGACCCAGTGAACATAAAAAGGTCTTACTGGGGAAGGGGAGGAGCACCTGGGGAGAATCCCCGAACTGTGATTGTAAGGTGTGCCGGAGCTGCAGATATCTATAAAAGTAAGAGTTTGGGAGACCAAACTCCTCCTTTAAGTGCTGAAAGGATTTCATAGCACCATTGCTATACAACTGGGATATGGAAGTCACCAAGTAAGGGGCCCACACCATCGCTCCCTCCAAAGACCCCATCTCACGAAGCGATGCGGAGTGCCAGAGGGGAGTATCCGGGTCCATACCATCATACCCAAGCATACCTGTCAAGGCCAGCCAAATCTTCATGGCCTGAAAAACAATAGGAGGAGACAGTCGGGAAGCGCTCCCTCCCACCAAAACCTGCGCCGGGGAAAGGTGAGGTTAATAACACCTGAGAAACGCCCAACATAAATCAGCCTCCTCTCCTCCCCGTAACCAAATGCCAATGTGAGCTAAGTGGGCCGCATAGTAGTATATTTGGAAGTGAGGCAAGGCCAAACCCCCGTCTACTTTTTGTCTAGTAAGGGTAGTCAACTTTATTCTAGGCCTTTTATTGGCCCATATCAGAGATGTTAATATACTGTTTAATTTCTTAAAGAAGGCCGGAAAGATGTACACAGGGGATTGCGAGAAAACATACAGTAACTTGGGCAAAACTACCATTTTAATAAGGCTAACCCTACCCGTCATTGTCAGCGGGAGTTTACACCAGGCCCTTGACTTGCGTACAATCATGTGTACGAGAGGGTCAAGGTTCAAGGGTATAAAGTCCGAGGGGTCATTAGTAACCTGGATCCCCAGGTATTTAAACTGGCCTATCCAGCATAGCGGCAGGGAAATCTTTGGGACTCGGGGAGGAAAGCCCATGATGGGCATTATAAATGATTTGGACCAGTTTATACGGAGACCAAAGAAGCCGCCAAAGGTCTCTATGACCTGCAGCACTACAGGCATATCTACGGCATAGTCATGTAGGAATAGCAACAGGTCATCCGCATAAAGGGCTATTTTGTCAGTGCAGGGGCCCGTAACAACTCCCCCAATGTCCGGGTGCGATCTAACCAAACAAGCCAGGTGCTCGATGGCTATGGCAAACAAGGCGGGGGAAAGGGGGCATCCCTGTCTGGTGCCCTGAGTCAAGGTAAAGGAGGAGGATATATAACAGTTGACCAAGATCCTGGCGCGTGGACTTTGATAGAGCAATTTGCTCCATTGTACGAAATTAGGACCAAAGCCCATACATTTCATGACTCCCCACAGATAGGACCATTCAACGCTGTCGAAGGCCTTAGCCGCATCCAGCGAGACTACAACCGCGTCCGAGGGGAAATCGTGTGGAGCCTGCAATATAGTATAAAGCCTGCGCAAATTAATGGACGTGGATTTCCCTGGCATGAAGCCAGATTGATCCTGGTGTATTATAAATGTAATGACCAAGTTAAGCTGAACCGCAAGAATTTTCGCGAGGATCTTGGCATCGGTAGGGATAAGGGAGATTGGTCTATAAGACTCCATAAATTTGGGGTCCTTGCCGGGATTTGGCAGTACTATAATGACGGCCTCGGACATTGAGGGAGGAAGTTGATTAGTGGCAAATATATCCGTATACATCTCAAGCAGTTTTGGGCCAAAGAACTGCACATACTGTTTGTACAGGTCGGTGGGAATACCATCGCTTCCCGGAGCCTTACCACCGGGACACATTCCTATCGCCGCAGTCACTTCTTCTAAAGTCAAAGGCGCGTCTAGAGAATCCCTAGCCTCAGGGGGAATCCTTGAAAGGGGTATATTGGACAAGTATAGGTCTAAATCCTCCTCGAAGCACGTCAACTGAGAGTCATGAACCTCCTTAAAGTACGAAAGGAACATCTGCGCCATGTCGGGGGTATTGCTCACTATGGAGCCGTCAGGGCCAGACATCTGCACTATCGTATTCCCAGGACGGTCATAGTGCACCAAATGAGCTAATAAACTACCTGGCCTGTCTGCCTGCATATATATATATATATATATATATATATATATATATATATTATTAGTGGCCCTGAACAAGAGGGAACGAGCATTTTTATCTGAAAGGTGAGCCAGCCAAGCCTCCTTAGCTAACAGCCACCGTACCTTTAGCGCAGAGGTGCCCTCCGCCAAATATTTGGTCTCTAGATCCCTATAGTCATACTCAAGCTGTCGCTCCGTCGCTCTGTACTCTAACTTGCGGGTAGCAATTTTGCCAATCAGCGTACCACGTAGATATGCTTTGAATGTATCCCAGACAACATGTACTGGAGCCGAGCCCACATTATCCGCAAAAAAGCCCTCCCACCTGGACTTTAAATCCGGGCATTCTCCCAGCTGGATCAGCCAGGATGGATGCAACCTCCAGTAAGACTGTCCCCTCCGGCACTCCACATCGAGAGACAGCAACATGGGCGAGTGGTCGGATACCCCTCGCGCCTCATAATGAACATCCGTTATACTAGATAGGAGCTCGGGCGAGACCAGGGCCAGGTCGATTCTGGAGAAGGAGCCATGCGTACTGGAGAAACATGAGTACTGCCTAAGTGTAGGGTACCGAACCCTCCAGACATCCACCCACTGCATACTATCTATAAAATCCGCAAACTTAGAGTGAGAAGTTGACGGCCACCCCCCGCCCCCGGATCTCGAGAGGACCTCCATCTATCCAGAGAGACATCCAGCACATTATTAAAATCCCCCAGACAAATAACAGGAGTATGGGGGGATGAAGCAATAAACGAGGCTGCTTTCTGCAGGACATCATACGAAAATGGGGGAGGGATATAAACAGACAGAATGAACAAAGCACGGGAGTTCATCTTACATTCCATAAACACAAACCTGCCATATGGATCTGTATTTACCGTGATCAATTCAAACTGTACAGTTCTCCTTATCATAACCGATACCCCCCTGGTAGAGGAGGAATGAGAGGAATGATACGCCCAGCCCACCCAAGGCCTGCGGAGCGACAACAGCCTATTTCCCTCTAGATGAGTTTCGCTCAGACAGATAACGTCCGGGCCATATTTCTTAATCATTTTGAATACCAGCGACCACTTTACTTTATTATTAATGCCCCGGACGTTCCATGCCAAAATCATCAAGGCAGACATGTCTTCCCATGTACACTCTGAGACACAGCACTTTGTGACCGTACAAGGTGAACGAGAAACCCAATCAGCAGCATTATCTGGGCATCTACCCGCCCCTGCAGAGCGCCACCTTGGAAACCAAGTCCCCTTGAATAGTTCAACATCACCTCGCATAATAATAGGTAATCATATGAAAAGCAAAAAGCTGGATGAAACAGAAATAAAAACATAGCAGAAAAATAAACAACATCCCCCCTCCCCGTATACCTCCCCGAACTGTGCATACACATATCCCTAACAAACTCTAACCCTGGTAGTCCAACAAGCCTACGACAGCGCTATGCGCAGCAAACAGATCCAGAGGAAAAAAAGAAAACCCCAATACCGTACGTAAAATCACTGCTCAACAATGTCCGGAACAACCATGACAAGAGGAAGCTCCCCGGACGTATACTTGCGTATTGTAGGCCCATGTGGAAAGGAAACTGGGCGTCAGTCCGGAGCCAGCTGGCGGGCACCCGGAGCATATCTGTCCAGCCAGGCCGCCGCCTCCCTCGGAGAGCTGAAGAACTTAGCTTCCCCATCTGCCACCACACGCAGCCTGGAGGGGAACAGCATCGAATAGGGGAGATTCAGGTCGCGCTTGACAGGCAGAAACTGGGCCCGGTCTTTTTGGACATCCGCTGCAAAATCCGGAAATGCTGACACCCGGACACCATTTCGAATCAGGGGGCCCTTCGTGCAGCCAAGGCGTAAAACACAGTCCCGGTCTTTATAGTGTAGAAACTTGGCTATAAATGTTTGCGGCGGTGCGCCTGGGGGCAGAGGCCGGAACGGTACCCGATGCGCCCGCTCCACCGCAAACTGGGGTGTAAAGGATTCAGCGCCATACGCTTCTGTCAACCAGGATTCAAGGAAGTCCTCAGGATGTGCCCCTTCCTCCTTTTCAGGCAGGTACACAAATCTCACGTTATTTCTGCGAAGTCGTCCCTCCATATCCAGGAGTTTAGTTTGCAGTGTAGAGACTTGCTGTGTAACCGCAGATAGACCGTTGGAGGGAGCCGCTGAGGTCCTCCAAATTAGAGACCCGCGTCTCTGTTTCGCCCACTCTCTCCCGGACCCGCTGAACGTCCTGGCGAAGTAATGATAGGTCGCACTGCACCCTCTCCATTTTGTCCGACAGGCGGTGCTCGCTGGCCGCTATGGCCTCCAGGACCTGCTGAATGGAAGGAGGAGGTGGCTGCACGTCCGCACCCGAGTCGGCCCCAGCCGGGGGAGTCGGCTGAGCAGCAGGCTGGCGGGCAAACTTCTCCAACTTAGCCGCCGCCGCACTCTGACCACCCCTCACCATGGTGACAAGGCTCAGGCAGCACTCAAAGTACCAGTATTCAGTGTCAGGAGGCACAGCAGTAGTGAGGAGGTATAATGTCAGCAGCACTCCAGGGCATCCAACAGGAAAATACAGCAGAGGGGGGGGGGGGGGGGCAGAGGGACCTAAGGCAATATAATAATATATCATATTTAGTGTTCAGCAGAAGACAGGACAGTCTGTGCCCAGAGCAAATCTTTCAGCCCTGCAGTCCCCACGAATGCACAGAGCCACACAAGCAGGATATATGCTGCAAGCTGCAGCCAAGATGGCCGCCGGATTTTACAGACTCTCCCTTCCCTGCACAAGGAGCTCAATTCCGGGCCCCAGAGGGGCAGAAGTGACCGGGGAGGGTGTCCAGTGGGCGCAGGTGAGGGGCGCCGTTCACCCCAGGCGCTGGGGAAATCAGTGTTCGGCGGTCACCGCGGGTCCGTGTGCGCGCCCGCGGCAGTGCAGCAGAAATTGAGCCCGGGGATCCACTGGCGGCCTAGGCCGAAGAGTCGGGCGGCCGCTGGCGCAGGCTGGAAGCTCCGGCAAGGGTCCACAGGTAACGCCCGCCGCCTCCCCGCAAACAGCACACAGGTCCAGGCCGAGTAAGAGCCTCAGAAGGGGCCCCAGGATAGGTACAGGATCAATTGTCCAGGGAGCTCCACTAACTTGCTGCCTACTCGCTCGCCGCCGTGGCCACGCCCCCCTTACTTCATATACTTACCCGGCTTCTATCTTCCGGCTCTGTGAGGAGGACGGCGGCGCGGCTCCGGGACAAACAGCGAGGACGACACCTGTGTTCCGACCCTCTGGAGCTAATGGTGTCCAGTAGCCTAAGAAGCAGAGCCTATCAGTAAAGTAGGTCTGCTTCTCTCCCCTCAGTCCCACGAAACAGGGAGCCTGTTGCCAGCAGTGCTCCCTGAAAACAAAAAACCTAACAAAAGTCTTTTCAGAGAAACTCAGTAGAGCTCCCCTGCAGTGCATCCAGTCTCCTCTGGGCACAGGATCTAACTGGGGTCTGGAGGAGGGGCATAGAGGGAGGAGCCAGTTCACACCCATCTAAAGTCTTAGAGTGCCCATGTCTCCAGTGGAGCCTGCCTATACCCCATGGTCCTTACGGAGTCCCCAGCATCCTCTAGGACGTAAGAGAAATTTTAATTTAAAAGGAAACATCAGACAAAAGGAGTAGACACTCATTGAGCACTCCCAGAAATAAGTTACAACATGTATGCCTTCTGTGGATATAAAACATAAAGATGTGTACTTTGCTTATACTGTCACCATAAAAACCTTTGTCTATTCTGTAACAAAACAAAAATCATTTCAAATACATAATTCACATTCTCAGCATGAGAGCTTCCAGCATTTCACTGAACTCTGTGTCACCACTCTAGGACGGCCAATACTGTGCAGAACGGGTAACGTATGGGTGCAATATTGAGATGGCATTTGTAAATAACTCCTGCCACATGCTGCATTAAATGGTCAAATGATCCTATAAACGTGTCTTCTTACCTCCACACAAGGCATTCTCCCAGAGAAGTTAGCAGCAGTATAGCCAAATGTGACATTGGCAATTAATTTCAGTCCCAGCTGTCGGGCATCAAGTAGCCGTGTAAGGCTTTTGTCATGTTTATATTCTTTCATGGACTGTTTCACCATTATTCGAGTCTTCAAAATCTCTTCTAGCATTAATGGCAGCACCCCTTTTCTGACCGACGCCTAAAGTAAGGGAAAAACCATGGTTAAAGAAACAGCAATAAATATTTTTTAAGTATTATTCTGCTGAAAGAGGGCACTGCCATCAGCGAATACGGCAGGAACCAGCATTTCCCAGCAATACACTGCCACTGTGTGTTCTGACAACTCTCTATCATAGCCACCAATAATATTTTCTGCAATTTGTTGGACATTAGTTCTTCTGTGGGATTGGACCAGGCGGACTTGCCTTCGCTCCCCACACACTCGCTGGTTTACCCTCCATGGATCACTTTTGGTAGGTACTTACCACTTCATACTGGGAATACCTGACAAGACCTGCTGTTTTGGAGATGCTCTGACTCAGTCGTCTAACCATCACAATAGGCCCTTGCAAAGTCACTCAGATCCTTACACTTGCCCGTTTTTTTTGCTTCCAACACATTACCTTTAAGAACTGACTGTTCACTTGTAGCCTAATGTATCCCACCTCTTGGCAGGTACCATTGTAACAAGATAAATCAATGTTATGGTCTCTTTTTATGTACAAAGGACATTTTCTTTTGTAGTCTACAATACAGTATGTGCATATACAGCATTCGGGTACAATGGTGTTAGAAAGATTGTGACCCATTTAGAATTTTTCAGAATTTCTGCATAAGTTACATTCAATGAACACAATTCTATTAGCTATGAGTTTACCCCCCAGCTAATTTTTGGCGCTGCCAAATTCAACTAGCTACAGGAACCCTGTGCGCTAATTACCAGCGATAGGATTTTTTTTCTTGCAGCAAAGAAAAGTCTGCATTTTACTGCGTGGAGAAACACACTGATTGCACCGTTTACACGGAATCAGTGGGTTAGCGTGCACTATTCTTGGTTTACCATGCGGGGAAAAGGCAGTTTATAATTGAATAACTTTTCCCCACACGGCGGAATTAATTTGCTGCGGGATAAACCCTGCGGCTACTTGGTTATACCCTAATCGTCATCTGCCATTACAATAAAGATAACCTAATAAAAAGGATATACTTTTGTTTATTAAAGTGATCCAATTAAAATAAATAAATAAATAAATAGATAGTCCGGAAAAGTATGTGAACCTCAAAGCATAGCAATTCAAATAAAGGGATACTTATAGCCAGGAGTCTCAATCAATGCGATGTCCATCAGAAGTTTGTTTATTCGGCCTGCACTACTTAAACACAAACCAGAGTCTCTTCACCACACAGATTTGTGACTGAATGCCATGCTTAGATCATTCGGAGGATCTTAAAAAGAGTTGTCTATGTTCATCAGCCTGGTAAAGGTTACAAAACTATTTCTAAAGACACCATACTGGTCTAGTGGTCATCCAACACAAATCAGTCCAAGAGCAAAGTATATAATATTCCAGTACATCACACTGCACCCAAGAGAATCGTAACTGGTCTTGCTGGTCTCTGTTGCACTTGTTAACATCAGTGTTCATAAGAACATCAGGAAAATGTGGACTAAGAATAATGTGAATGGAAGGATAGCAAAGAGGAAGCCAATACTAACCAAGAAGAAAATTTAAAGGGCGATTCTCGGTGATGCACGGGACAGCTACACAAATTCAAACTACTTACTTCTCCAAAATACCAAGATTTTAGTGAGTCTTAGGTTATAGGGTAAGGCATTGCTACTAAGCAATTACGTTTTCATATAACAACAATTTCTTAACAGACCAGTTTCAAAAGGAAAAAAAAAATAAAAGCGTGAGATGTACCCTAAAGTGTCCTAGAGACCATCTGGATTAACCAGAGCACTGGAATGTTATATGCATAGATGAGTCTAAACCAGAAACTTTTTTGGCATTAATAGGAATTTACAACCAAACACTGTATTCCAAAATTAGGAACCTCATGCTAACCATAAAACACAATGGTGGCAGTATCATGGTTTGGGGCTGCTTTTCTGCCACATGACCAGAACTATGAATTCTCAATCATACCAACAAATTCTGCAGGAGTATGACAGGGTATTTATCTGCGAATTGAAGCTGAACATATGGAATGTCAGGCAACAGGACAACAAAGCAAAATGCACATGTCAGTCTACAAACGAAGTGACTGAAGTTTCAGAAGTGTCCCAATTTGGCTGTGTGAAATTCCAGACCTTATTAAAAACAAAACTTTATTGCATGACCTGAAAGCCCACCAGAAGCTATGTATTAAAGCAGTTCTGCAAGGAGGAATGAGCTAAAATACCTCCAAAGAACATAATGCAGGATCATTTTGAACAGTGAATTAATGGAAAAGTATACAATTTTGTGCCTTATTTAATTTCATGAAGTTAATTTCATTGGGTTAATTTAATTTACTTTTATTCAGAATTTCAGAAAATTTTGTAGCGTTTGCTAACTTTCTAGCACCAATGTACAGTATATGGCAGTGTTTCCTAAACGCGGTCCTCAAGGCACCCCAACGGTCCAGGTTTTAACGCTATCTATGCTTAGGCACAGGTGACTAATTTAGTACCTCAGTCAGTTTGATTATACCATCAGTGCACAAGCAGGGATATACCTAAAACCTAGACTGTTGGGGTGCCTTGAGACAGTGCCGTAACTAGACATTTTAGCGCCGTGTGCAGGAAACCGCATCAGCCCCGCCATATTTAAAATAGGGCCAATGCGCACCTTAGGCACACGTCGAAAACATAGGGGCATCACTTCGCGGGGAAAGGGGCGTGGCCACAAAATAATACCAATTCATATTACGCTGTACAGTAGTCTCCATTATTCAAATTACACTGCACAGTAGCGCCATTTACACACATTACGCCAGGTAGGGCCCCTGTCATACATTACTCCAGGTAGAGCCCCCTTTTACACATTACGGCAGGTAGAGTCCCCTTTTACAAATTACACCAGGTAGATCCCCTTAACGGCAGGTAGAGCACATTATACACATTACACCAGCTAGATTCCCTTATACAAATTACGTCAAGTAGAGCACCATGCCACCCTCTAGGAGAGGAGAGTGTGGAGTTTAAAGAGTGGAGTGGAGTGCAGTGCGTAGGCCCATGACCTGGAACTTACTGCAGGACAAGAGAGGTGGCAGGCCTCGGGAGTGCAGCACACGGAGATAGACTCTGCCCAGTGCAGACTATTGACTAGAACTGGTAAGTGAAGGTACAGTAGGCGGCAAGTATTATCTGCAGGACTTCTTTACATTTGAGGCAAGTTTTTCTAGTAATAGATTAAAGATGTAGATGATTTCTACCATGGTAAACGGTTTTACCTTAACAAAACCAACTCCATTAGGGGATACTGTAATATCATGTCGTAGCTGGTACAGTAGATCTGGAGGAACGCATAAGGATGTGCAGCCAAATTGGAACTCCTCACACCTGGAAAACAAGCAGAAAATATTCTTAGCACAGTAATTGGAAACTATAATGAACAAAACGTGCTACACACATGACATTGTATGTATAGGAGGACACACATGTAATGTTTCACCAAGCAATCTCTACCATAGTACAGTAAAAATAAACACATCAGGTTAGAGACAAAGATTGCCTTGTAGACTATAGAATAGAATAAGCTTGCATCAAGAAAGCAGGGGTCCACTATAGGCATATAACACATTATATATGAGAGAGAACATTAGTGATGAATTTTGCACCTTATTTTGTTAGAAAAAAAATGAATGTAAACAGAAAGCCTACAACGGCGGTCCTTACTTTCCCAGATTCTCAATGTTCCCCAGGCAGGTGGAGTAGCAGTAGTTATAAGCAATCACTATGGAGGGGTATAAGGACTGGAAGTCCAACACTAAAATGGAGTTGCTGTAGAATTTAGACTCTGGCTCCATCACGAGCGGGATGCACTGTGGGGCTCTCATCTGAGAACGTTGCTGGGTGCTGGGAGTTACCGGGATATAATTCATTGGCTTTGCCAAGCGTAGCATCATTGACTCAACTCGGTACTGCGCAAATAAGAAATAAGCCGTTAGTACTGCTATATTATGCTTGCTACCAGAACAGAGGACGAAGAGAATATGTTCCATACAGAAAGAAACCGAAGTAGGTATACTGGATCTATTGGAGAAAAGAAATAACCGCCACAAAGGAACAGCACAGCTCTGCCTTCCATTACTGCCTTGCATTTCACAGCAGATTTGAAATTAAAATAATACTTTTCTTGCACAGACCTGCCCCCAAACCCCCCAACCCCCTCCCAAATCTCTAAATAATGCTGTAAGGATTAGATTCTTTATTTTCTACACCACAGCTATAATCTGCCTAGTATATATTGACACCATCATAAACTTTGCTAAGAGGATACTGGTATGACCCACACTGTTATGCACTACATCCTTTCCAATCCTATACAACTAATACTACTTATCTGTATAAATACCAGCCTATAGTTCATCTGTATAGTCACTACTAGTATATCTTACCTGCCACACCTTAGGCCAGAGGTTCGCAAACGCAGTCCTCAAGCACCCCAATGGTCCGGGTTTTAAAGATATCCATGTGACTGAGGTGCTAATTAAGTCACATGTGGCTAAGCATGAATATACTTAAAACCTGGACCATTGGGGTGCCTTGAGGACCGAGTTTTGGGAACCCTTGCCTTAGGCATTTGCTATGTGTGACATAACAACAGCACATGCAAAGGATAGAGGGTGGTGGACATTTGTTTTAGGTTTATGAATTCAAATAATAAGGTTCATGTAATTATTATTTCTTATAAATCAACCTATTATTGCATTCTTAGTTCACGTCTCACCGCCATCAGACTGGACTGGAGTAAGTGTCTGTAACTGTCTTGACTCCTACTTGTCCATGACCTCTCCTGAGCGGCTAGCTACTGTAGCTGCTCGACATGTCTCCAAGTTTCCTCATGTTTACAGCAGTATCAGACTTCACACAGACTGCGTGGAAGCGAGGATTGCTGGGGGATCAGCTTGGGCTGACTTTCAGGACTCTAGCCCATGTAATATATACTATCATTATTTTCAAGTGGTGTTTGCATGTGTGGTATAAGATACCAGTGAAAGAGACTTGTGTCACTTATTATCACCCTACAACTGAAGACATTACGCTTGTGCGCAGATAATACAGTCAGTGAGCAACAAGTTTGGTCAAGCGCCACCGGGAATAGTAGTCAGTGACAACAAATCACTTGTGGTGGATGATCGGGTGTCAGAGCAACACCATATTATTTGGGTTCTCATCCCAAATAGGATGTTTGGCACGGGATCCGGTCTGAAGACAGACACTGTGTAGGTCGACAGGGTTTCTAGGTCGACATATGCTAGGTCAACAGGTCAAAATGTCGACATGAGTTTTTCACATTTGTTTTCTTTTTTTGAACCTTTTCATACTTAACGATCCACGTGGACTACGATTGGAACGGTAATCTGTGCCGAGCGAAGCGAGGCACCTTGCCCGAAGCGTGGCGAGCCATGCGAGGGGACATGGTGCACTAATTGGGGTTCCCGGTCACTGTACGGAGAAAACGACACCAAAAAAACATGAAAAACTCATGTCGACCCTTTGACCTGTCAACCTAGCACATGTCGACCTAGAAACCCTGTCGACCTTCAGACCCTGTCGACCTAGTGACGGGCGACCTATAGTGGTTGACCTAGACACTGTCGATTTGATGATCCACACCCGTTTGGCACATAGCTTTGCATTAGTAACCACATCACAGAACGGATTTACAGTGAAAAGAAGCAATACATGTTATCCATAGAGAACTATCCTAGACATAGAATAAAAGGGTGATTCTATATCCCATGCTCAGTGTTCAGAACGGACATCTCATACTGCAGCTGCCTGAACTACATACAGTATACTGCTGCATGATCTGAATGGCTATTTTTAGACACTGCTCTAAAAATGCAATTTGAAAGACAAAAAAATGTTGTAGATCTAAAGCACAATATAAATAGGAGCAATCATGGGAAATTCAACAGAATCAACCACAATCACTTCCCCTATGTACTACATTACCTGTGATCCTCTCGTTAAAACATGTAAAAACTGAATCCCAAACAGTCTTGCCAGTTCACTGGTTCTCCCAATCAAGTCCAACTGTTCTAGTAATTGAAGTGTTCCATGTACTCTACTCATGTAGTGGTCAGTCATCCTCCATCTATTATATAAATATATGTATAGTTAGAAATAACAGTCACAAGCCATCATTTAAAACAATATAAACCAAGATAACTGTAACCTTTGTAATTAAAATTACTTTAGAATAGTTTCCTTAGTCATCAAATCTTGTGCAGCTTTTACAATGCTGCCTTTTGCAGGAGATCTGTACAATGTTAAATGCAAACTACAGTACAGAATGTGCCCTTTTAGGAACATTAATATTATCATGTTATTGACAATAACACACAAAGGGGTGTATTCAATAAGAGTCGGAAGCTGCCGTCTTGTAAAAAAGACGGCAGCTTCCGACTGCTTTAGGTCAGAAGGGGTTCCGAGCTATTCAATAGGGGCTGATTTTACAAGTCGGGAATTCCCGACTTGACTGAAAGCGCGTGGATTGGCAGAATAGCCGCCGATCCGCGTGCTTCTGTCGGAAACTGGGCCAAATTAATAAAATAATAAAAAAAAAAAAACATAACTAGAGAAGTTGGGTGGGTTATATTGTTTCTGTGCAGGGTAAATACTTGCTGCTTTATTTTTACACTGCAATTTACTTGTTCTCCAAATACCAGCATGCAGGGGGGCTTGCTTGAACCTGTAGTTCCACCTGTAAAATACATTATTATTTCTAACTTCTCCACCTGAATTGCTATAAACTCTGCACCCATCGCCCAAGGGTGCAGAGTATAGCCTCCAGGGCACCCAAGGCCAGGGCTTAAGCCCTTTATTGAGGCGTCCCCACTCCCAAGAATCCAACGGCCAGGGCAGACTAGATGGGGGGTAATGCTACAGCCGCCAGGACCAATATTAATGTGTTCCTGGGCTGTGGCATTAAGTTCCTGGCTACAAAAATACGGGGGGACCCCTACGCCGTTCCCCCCTGTATTTCTGGAACCAGAACTGGTCCAAGAGCCCAGTGGTGGTTCTTAAAATACAGGGGACCTCACGCATTTTTCCCCCTATATTTTTAGAACCAGGACCGACTCAAAGAGCCAGATGCTGGTTATGCATATGTGGGGGAGCTGATTTCTTGTACAAAAATCAGCGAGTCCAAGCTGAGATCCAGGCAACACGGGGTGCAAATTCGGCTGCCATCGCCTGCATTTATATACTGCTGCAACAGCAACTTTCACCCTTAGCCCCTAATTGAATTGACCCTTAAACGTCACTAGGTGCCCCACAAAATGATTAGACTGTTCTGTGGCGTCAGAAAAAAAACAGTACACACCAACCTCTAGCTCTAAAAAAATCATTCTGCAATGAAAAAAGAAGCCTGTGCCACAGAAGTAACAATAGTGGTGCATAGTAATGAATGTCATATTTGTAAGAACTAAATGCCAAATTCTCACTCATGCAAAAGAGCAGGAGGACTTTCTTCAATCATCAGGGCACATTTTTTTTTTTAAGTCTCCACAGTATACTTACCTACTCTCCTGGAGAGTAAGGGAGACTCAAGATTTTTAGGGTAGTCCCCAGGACCCGCATCCCACCTACATTATAGTGAAATGGGCTGAGTGGGGAGAGAATACCGGGAACCGGAGGTCTGTAGGGAAGGGGTGGACCAATTGTTACCATTTTATAAGTACTGCAAGATTGCATCACAGTGATCTGACAACTGAGACTTGTACAGCCCTGCATATTATTGTGTGTATAACATTACCTGTACATATCGGACTTATTATCAAACCAATCTGATAAAGTTCGAGAAGTGAACAGAGGGAACCTCTGGTGTAGTATATGGAAGGCCACATTTTCAAAGGTGTAATTAGTCAGAGCCACCTGGAAAAATTAACACGTCAAAGTATTATTAAAAAAGGAAATAAAAAGGTTATTCCACATCACTCAAAATCATATATGGTCTGGTCTCTTTTAAACAGTCTCCTTCTCACCCTGTTAGATCTTCCTCTGACATGCGATTTGCTGCTGGTAACCACCTCTCTTCACTCACTGGACTTTCTCTGTACACATACTCATATATACAGTAATGTGCATATTATCTCTCTCCCTCTCTCTCATGTATGTGGGTGTATGTTTGTGCATACATATATATATATATATATATATATATACATACATATATACACACACACACACACACACACACACACACACATATATATATACACACACACACATAGCTATATAATTCCCTACCATGCCCGATCACACTTTTCCACAGCCGTCAATTATTTAGAAGTTCTTAGAAAACCATACTCACCTATTCCCAAAATGTCTGAGTCTCCCAAATTTCATTCCAGACAAGTAGGCTAGCTTTCTGCATCCCAACCACTTCCCTAATGAGAAGCTGGCTGACTTGATGCGTAGTCGGATGTTGTCACGTCCTTTACTTGGCACTTGAACATCCTATCTGGGATCTCCAAATGAAGTCCATACAGCAAGCATGTAGGCTAAAAACCTCTCTCTCTATTAGAGTTTACACCTACCTTTATTATCATCACTAGTGCCCCCTCACAGCTGTCCCAATTACCCACTCAGCACCACATTCGCTCCTCTTGTTTCACTGTGCCCTCTCTTCCAATTAGACTGTAAAACTCATGAGCAGGGCCTTTCCCACCATTTGTTATCATGTCTGCACTTATCTTGTCTACGTTGTACAGCAGGTTTCTGTTTTATGTATATGTCCTGTTCTTCCCGCTGCCCGGCGCTGGACCATTATGAGTTAACTAATTCTTAGTCTACACGAGTGAATTTTATAGATTTTTTGTGATTGTTTTAGTTTTCTTTTGGCAAAATTATGGAATAAGTTACTATTGTATAAAAGGACCAAAGCTATTTACCCTATAGCGAGTTCTCCCCACTCTAGGAATTATGTGCAATTAATTCAAGGTCTGAAACCTCTAGTCCAGACACAAAGGTGTATTTCTCTGGCAGGGTCCAAAGGTTATCCACAGGATAACATTGGGATATGATGAAGCGACAGCGGATTTGCACCAATCGGTCAAAGCTTTTCGGTCTCCCAGCATGCAACGGGCCCATCCATATATCCCCGCCTCCTGGCTCAGGAAAATCTGTTTTTTGTTTGGTGCGTTTTTAGCAGCCCTGAGCTTTCTTATTTTATTTTTATAGTCTTACTATTTTTTCTTGAGTGATCTTTCTAAAAAGCGGCTTATACGTACCTTAGAAAGAGTCGCTCTAACACCTCTCCGCCGGATCGCGACAACGCTTACCCACGAGTACAGTGCTGTTTCGGCAGGCGTCTGTGTCGGATATACTAGCAGGTCCAGCAGACGTTACCAGGCTGTGGCCAGAGCACGGGGAGAAGGTAAGGCATCGGTTTCACTTAGAAGGGGAATACGGACACAGCCGCACTGTTTTGGGAGGAGACTACCAAACAGTCGCTGGTGCGGATGCCACCTCGGGTGCACCAGCGCTAGGCCTTAGGTATCAGAGGCTCCAGGAATAGTGTGAGGCCACGATCCCTAGGGTTGATGTCAGCAGTGGGAAGTCAGACGCTCTCCTGGTCGCCCCTCCCCCCAGTTCATGACCAGTTTCCTCCGAGTATCCCACCATGAACTGTTTCCCGCCTCTGGCTCAGACGCTGTACACGAAGGGGAACCAGTCGCAGCATAGGCGGCTGTGGGACGGGTGCGTGTGTTTACTATAGGTTCATGGAGCGGCAGTGCACACGAGTAGCGCGTGGATCCACTCAGCGTTCGCTAACATATTGATCGGTCCTGGAAGTGAGTCTCCCTGTATCCCACTCTACTGAGTATGGGTAATACAGCACTAAGTCTCTATCTACTATTTTGAGTACGAATAATTAGATAAGTGCCTATTGCATACGAGTCTGTATACTATTACTGTTGTTTCTTTCGCTATGCGTCTGAATACGGTAGATCTGTTTAAACATGATTCAGTAATATGTTCTCCTACATACTTGAAATGTAGTTCTAGCTGATGATGTGCTCATATTGCTTATTATACTAATGTATAACATGTGACTGACTGCTAGTGTGATTGCTGACTTTACTATATTTTGTCAGTTTTGTTCTATTCCGATCCTCAATGCTGGTGCATGGGTAGGGTCGGATTGTAGGTCACTTTAAAAAGCTTAACGTGATTAAATTCACAAATTGTGTAGTACACTGTGGAACTGTTGATTATTTATCATGTCTAAGAGCGGGAAAGGTGAGAAAGATACACTCATAGCAACACAACATTTATATCATGTTGGTCTTGCAAAGCTGTGTTAACCTCTCAGGATCTGGTTCAGGATGGTTTGTGTGCAAATTGTTTTAGCTTTCACCAGGGTCTCTTGAAAAATACAAGCAGATTCAGGTGCAGGTTGATCCACCCTGGGCTATGTTTGCACAGACATTATCCAGTATAGCTGAATGGATAATTCCTCCAACTCCTGTAGGTTACACGATTAACCCTTACATGCAGCTTCCCACCTGCGGTTTATCACTTCCAGCAGCAGCCTCTCAAAAGAAACAGGCTGATAAGCCAGTGGTAAGTATATCTTCATCCTCACAGGCTACACATGTTTCAGATGAGGATTCATCGGAGGATGAAAGCTCAATAAATTCTACTTCGGCATATGAAGAGTAGGAGGAAGGCCTCAGCTCCGTGGATATAGCCAAGTTAATTAAAGCAATGAAAGCCATTCTATCCTTAGAGGATTCCGCAGAGCCTGTGTTAAAAACCAAGGCACCTGTGTTTTAACGTCCCAAAACAGTTAAGACTGAGTTTCCAGGGTCAGATCAGCTGACGGAAATTATGGAAGAGGCTTGGGCTACGCCTAATAAGAAGTTTAGAATTCCTAAGAAATGGAATTCCAATTACTCTCTTCCAGCTGGGGATTGTTTAAAAAGGGAGGTGGCTCCTAAAGTAGATACGCATGTGATTCCATTATTGCGAAAATCTACATTACCTTTGCCTTCAACATCATTAAATGATGTCACGGATAGGAGTGTGGATGGTTTTTTAAAAAACATTTTTTCCCTGTCTGGGGCAGTCATAAGGCCAGCACGGTTTCAGCTTGGATGGCAAAGGCAGTGGCTGCTTGGGCTGATGCATTGGAGGGGGATTTTTCAATAGCATCTAGAGAGCAAAAATCCCATATAGCACAGATAAAACAGGCTGCAATGTTCTTGGAAGAAGCAGCATTGGATATGGGTACTACTGCCTCCACGGCATCAGCTTCAACAATCGCTGCTCGCAGAGCAGTTTGGCTACGTACATGGAAAGCTGATTCAGAATCTAAGAAGGATTTGGAATCTTTGCCTTTTTCTGGAGATATTCTTTTTGATAAAGAATTGACAGATATTTTGGAAGCAGACTCCAAGAAAGTAAAGTTTCCTTCCACATACAATTTCAAACTTAAAGTTCCAGCTTTTCGTCCCTTTCGGTCTCAAGGAAAAGCTAAAGGAAAAAGTGATGGCAGGCAGTCCCAATACAACAAGTCTTGTAAGACTAAAAAGCATTGGGCTACCAGAGGACCGGGTGGTAAAACAGATAAGCCATCAGCCTGAAGGTGCAGGCCACCACCTGGGGGATTCCAGGGTGGGGGCCGACTTCCTCAGTTTGCACAGATCTTACAGCAGTCTACAACAGATGCCTGGGTGCAGGAAGCGGTATCTCTAGGTTATGCTTTTGCCTTCAAGAAGCACCCTCCTCGAAAGTTTTTTTTGTACCAGCCCGTCTCAGGTAGAGACGAAGGCCAGGGTTTTGCAAGAGGCAGTTCAGAAATTGCTTCAGTCAGGAGTAGTCATTCCAGTTCCTCCTGCGCAACGAGGACAGGGTTTTTACTCCAACCTGTTTCTGGTTCAGAAACCAAATGGGTCATTTCGGCCCATTCTCATTCTCAAAGTGCTGAACAAGTACATTTGGGTACCTCGGTTTCATATGGAGACTTTACGTTCCATCATTTTGGCCATGGAGCCAGGGGATTTTATGGTATCCCTGGATATACAGGATGCTTACCTACATGTTCCTATAGCACTGTCCCATCAGTGCTATCTCAGGTTCGCTATCCTCCAACAGCATTTTCAGTTCCAGGCCCTATCTTTTGGGTTAGCCACAGCCCCCAGAGTATTTACCAAGATTATGGTGGCAATGGCAGTTTATCTCCACCAGCAGGGGATAAGAATTTTTCCATACCTCGACGATCTTTTAATCCTGGCATAATCGCAGAAATTCCTCCTATGTCATCTGCAACAGACAATAACGTGTCTGCAAAGGCACGGGTGGCTCATAAATTGGCCAAAATCGTCTCTGGTTCCATCACAGCGGATGACTCACTTGGGGGCTGTACTGGATTCAAGTCTTCAGAGAGTAATTTTACCTCTGAACAAGATATCCAAGGTTCAGTCAAGGATTCAGGACTTGCTACACAGTCAAAAGGTATCCAGCAATGTCAACATTCGACATGGTGGAGTATGTACAGTTCCACTCGAGGCCTCTGCAGCATTGGATTCTTGCCAAATGGAATGGGTTGCATCAGACAATAAAAACGCAGACTATGGTTCTTACAATAGAAGTAAAAAGGTCATTAGCCTGGTGGCTACAGACATCCCATCTGGACAAGGGGAGACCCTTTTGGATATCAGATTGGGAAATTCTGAGAACAGGTGCCAGTCTCCAGGGCTGGGGAGCAGTGTCAGGAAGGTTGTGTTTCCAGGGGAAATGGACCAAGGAAGAAGGTTGCCTGCCACTAAATATATTGGAACTTCGGGCCATATACATGGCACTGATTCAGGCAAAGGACATTCTTCGGGGAAAACCAGTCCAGATCCGTTCGGACAATGTGACGGCAGTAGCGTACCTCAACCATCAGGGAGGAACTCGCAACCAAAAAACAATGAAGGAGGTAAGTCACATACTAAAGTGGGCAGAACGTCATCATCCAGCCTTGTCTGCAGTGTTCGTTCCGGGAGTCCTAAACTGGGAAGTGGATTTTCTCAGTCGAAATGCCATTCAGGCAAGCGAATGGGCTTTACACCCGGAGGTCTTCCAGACCCTAGTAGACAAGTGGGGTTTGCCAGAGATAGGTCTCATGGCATCCCATCAAAACAACAAAGTTCTCGTATACGGGTCAAGAACAAAGGATCCCATAGTGATTTGTGTGGATGCCCTGTCAGTGAGATGGGACTTTCATCTGGCTAATGTGTTTCCTCCAATAACCCTATTACCCAGGGTGGTGAGAAAGATAAAGCAAGGAAAGGGTGCAGTGATACTAATAGCTCCGGCTTGGCCCAGAAGGCATTGGTACACAGATCTGCAGAGAATGTCGATGGATGCTCCATTCCTGCTCCCTCAACGTCCAGATCTACTAATGCAGGGTCCTTGTTATCACAGACATCTGGATCAACTGTCTTTGACGGCGTGGCTCTTGAAACCTCTATCCTGAAGTCAAGAGGATTCTCACAACAGGTAATTCAAACAATGCTCAGAGCAAGGAAACCTTCCTCAGCTCGCATTTATCACTGAATATGGCAAACCTATATTCATTGGTGCAGTGAACGGAAAATGGACCCTAAGTCTTTCAGAGTTTCCAGGGTCTTAGCATTCCTTTAGGCAAGAATGGATACAGGTTTGAAGGTGGCTTCCTTGAGAGTGCAAGTGTCAGCATTGACTGTATGATTCCAAAAGAAAATTGTCAACTTACAGGATGTGCGTACATTTTACCAGGGAATGCTGCGCATACAACCTCCTTTTGTTCCTCCTACAGTGCCTTGGGACTTAAATTTAGTCCTAAAGGCCCTTCAAGTTGCCCCATTTGAACCACTTAATAAAGTGGATCTTAAATGGTTGACAGGTAAAGTTCTCTTTCTACTGGCCATGGCGTCAGCTAGAAGAGTTTCAGATTTAGGGGCATTGTCATGTCGTTCCCCATTTCTGATTTTTTTATCCAGATAAAGCAGTTCTCAGAACTAGATCTGGGTATCTTCCCAAGGTGGTGTCTAAATTACACCTTAACGAAGAGATTGTAGTCCCGGCTTTCCAGGTACCGGGCCTTTCTGCGTGAGATGCATCGCTGGACGTGGTCCGTGCCGTAAGGATCTACGTGGATCATACCAGTGCCATCAGAAAGACAGATTCTCTCTTCATTCTCTACAGATTTCACAAGAGAGGATGGCCTGCTGATAACCACACTGGCAAGGTGGCTTCGGATGACGATTTCAGAGGCATATTCTCAATCTAATCTCCCTGTTCCGGCTCATAACTCTGCTCATTCTACTCATAAGGTAGGTCCATCATGGGCAGCACAACGTGGTGCTTCAGCAGAACAGATATGTAAGGCAGCCACATGGTCTTCCATTAACACATTCATTAGACATTATGCCATGGATACCTTTGCCTCTCATGACATTGAATTCGGGCGAAGGATTCTCCTGTCCAATCAGGAGTGTCCCCACCACTAAATTGCTTTGGGAAATCCCAATATGTTATCCTGTGGATAACCTGTGGACCCTGCCAGAGAAATATACGTTATGGTAAGAAATTACCGTTAATAACGGTATTTCTCCTAAGTCCACAGGTTCCACAGTGATCCCACCCTGACGCACCCGATTTGAGGATCATTTTACTCACTAACCTCTTCCTTCTTATACGGAAGGGTGTGTATGTGTGTTCTTCTCGCCTGATTAGGGCTATCTATGATGCTCCTGCCTTGAGCTTTGGAATATAACTGATTTGCCTGAGCCAGGAGACGGGGATATATGGACGGGCCCGTTGCATGCTGGGAGGCCGAAAAGCTTTGACCAACTGGTGCAAAGGGATGCGGTCAAGATCCTGCCGGACGGAATCCCGACGGTCGAAATATCAACACCGGAATCCCGACCTGCACAATCCCGACATATTCTCCCTCCGTGGGTGTCCACGACTCCAATATAGGGAGAATAAATTAATTAGTGTGCCGAGCGTAGCGAGGCACTGTGCCCGCAAGGGGCTGCATTCCGCTCGCCACCCCTGTCGGGATTGTGCTGGTCGGGATTCCGGTGTCTGTATTTCGACCGCCGGGATCCCATCCAGCGGGATTTCGTACTGATCCCGGTGCAAATCTGCTGTCGCTTCATCATAACCCAATGTTATACTGTGGAACCTATGGACTTTGGAGAAATATCGTTATCAACGGTAAGTTCTTACAATAACGTATATTTCTTAGGTTTGCTTTATGCCACAATAAGCACATGTACAGTGGTGTGATGTGCAGAAATCTTTAGGGGGGTATTCAATTAGTGACTTTTTTTCGACCAGTCGAAAAAACTGCCCTTTTCGCCCGTTTTTAGGTCGAATTTACATTCAATACCTGTGCCGTTTTTTCAACTGGTTGAAAAATCCGGCACTGGTGAAAACCACATGTATCGACGAATTCGCCGCTGATAAACATATTTTGGCCGAAAATGGATTAAAAAACAGGCGAAAATGCCCGCAGTTGAATACCCTGTGTCGAATTAGTGCAGTTTTTTTCGACCAGTCAAAAAAACCGCATTCAATTGAATTAGGGTGACCATATTATCCCTTTTACCTGGGACGCTCATGGATTACACAGGTTCTGTGGCTGGCTGACTTCAAGCCTACATTTCAGCTGGTTTTAATCAGCCACAGAACCTGTGTAATCCATGAGCGTCCCAGGTAAAAGGGATAATATGGTCACCCTAATTGAATACCCCCTTAGTGTGGAAAGTGCGGACTGGCGTTGAAGCATAGGGACATAGAAACATAGAATGTGACGGCAGATAAGAACCACTTGGCCCATCTAGTCTGTCCCTTTTTTTTTTTTTTTACCTCAAACCTTATTTGATCCTTATTTCTTTGTAAGGATATCCTTATGTCTATCCCATGCATGTTTAAATTGTTTTACTGTCTTAGCCTCTACCACCCCTGATGGGAGACTGTTCCACTTGTCCAATACTCTTTCTGTGAAGTAATCTTTCCACAAATTCCCCCTGAACCTACCAGTCTCAGTGCATGTCCTCGTGTCCTATTGCTTCTCTTCATTTGAAGAATGTTTCCCTCCTGGACTTTGTTAAAACCCTTGCTATATTCAACATATGTTAGACCACTGGTACTGGTTACAATGTTTTTGGGTAAGTGGCATTTTCCCATTTCCTAAGAGTGTGTAGTTCATTCAATATCTGTATCGAGATGGGGGGTGGGGGCAGAGTTATAGATGGGATGTGTTCTATTTATTTTTAAAAAATACTGCTATTTACCCTATAAGTTTATTTTTACATAGGCAGACTGAGGGCACTTATAATGTGGATAATACTTTAATGGGGAACAGAATATAGTCCACAAATTCTGAAAGTAGCTTTAGTGCATTAAGAAAAACAGATTTATATATGTGGCAAATCAGTCGAAGGAAACGACTGCTGGAAAAGTAATCTCCAAGTGCCGGGAAAAGGGAAGACCTGCCGCTAACCTGGGTTCAGCCTGCGGTGTAAACAGGGTTTCAAGTCATGTTCAACTACCCAAGTCAAACCTGGGTTTTTTTTGGGGGGTGGGGTTTGGAAACAGGTATAACTAACTAGTGGTGTAATGCACACTGGTGGAGCCTTTTACATGTGTACACAACAAATGGTTGGTCAACTACAACAAATCTCCCAAATTCTGGCAAAATACAGCTGCATACAGTAAAGTAGCATTTATGGTGTACTTCAGCGTATCGTATATATCAAATTATATATGTCTAATAACTCAGAATATTGGTATTGAACATGTACTAACAATAAATAATACTTTTAGGAATTTTGGCCAGTACCTCAGTTCTCATCATCCTCCAAACATTTAAGACAATCCGACCAACTATATTTATTTCACTCATCGTGTCGGCACCATATTCATCTTTGTCAGCAGTAAATCGGTTGTCTTTTTTATCCTCTAAATAAAAATATACAAACAGGATATGTAAGAAGTAAACAGAAACCAAAACTAATACAATTATACATTGAGATTTTTCTCTTTTACTCTCTAGTCCCATTTTAAATAAAGCTGAAGAGTATCACTTTATACACTCAATTTTAAGCAAGTAGTTTATTTATACAATTATATAAAACACAAAACTGTTGAAAAAACTAAATGCATATACTGTACATAAAAACATTATATATTATACACACATATATGATCTATAAAAGAAACAAACACACACCAGGAATTCTAGACATTTGCTGGCAAAGATCAACATTCAGGGCAGATGCTCTCTGTAAGAGATAACCCCAGGAGTGCATTTGGACTTCATATCCCAGCAGAATATCAGGATCATACCTAGGTAAATAAAACAGTAAGGACACAGTAATGCCGTCCAAAGGTGTTCTTTAAAAATTGCTAAATATATCACTCATTTTAATCATTTTAAATAAAATTGAAAAGAAGACCTAGAATACTTACAGAAATGGCCATTTTTACTTTTAAAATTGAACATTATTTGTCAATAAAAAGTAAATGTATAATGCCACATACACACAGGGGGTCATTCCGAGTTGATCGTAGCTGTGCTAAATTTAGCACAGCTACGATCGTTAACTCAGACATGCGGGGGGACGCCCAGCACAGGGCTAGTCCGCCCCGCATGTCAGTGCCGCCCCCCCCCCCCCCCCCCCCCCCTGCACAAATACAAAAGCATCGCACAGAGGCGATGCCTTTGTATTTGAGGAGTAACTCCCGGCCAGCGCAGCTCCTGCCCCAACGGTCCGGCCACGCCTGCGTTGGCCGGGCCGCTCCCCCTAAACGGTGGCTTAACGCCGCCGTTCAGCCCCCTCCCGCCTAGCGACCGCCTCGGTCTCAGGGGCGATCGCTAGGTACCGAAAGCTGCCATGCGCCGGCGCACTGCGGCGCCGCCGCATTTCCGACCAGATCGTTGCACTGCGACAAACTGCAGCGAGCGATCGGGTCGGAATGACCCCCACAGTGCGATGCAGACTAACGGCTGATATTTACTATATTGTGGCCGGAGGCATTAAGATCCAATAAAGTCAATGTTGGCCTTGCCTGCACAGTCTATTTTTTCTTGTGATGCCGACCCTGCGGGACTGCGTATAGGCATTGTAAGCTGTATACACACAGTGCGATATGCACTATGTTTTCTACAGATATGGACTATATAGTCCTTATCGGTAGTTATATCACACCGTGTGTTTGCCCCATAACACAGCTTTAAACAACATCTTGAGATGTTTAATTAAACAAGATTGAACTATAAAGTCTACATAAAAGGTGGAACATGTTTCTTTGGGAATATTGTACAATCAGGAGTATATGGCATACACGGCGAGTCATCTGTGCTGTTACATGTGCCTCATGTGTGGTAAAATAGCATGGTTAATGTACTGTACTCCATCTACATTGAGTCTGTCATACAATCATGTCTTATTTCTCTGTCAGTATGATCGCTTGGCATACCTCCTGATCAAGTTTAGTAGCTTCTCAAACAGTTCTTTTTCATCAGCAGCATATGTAGTTTGGAAGCCTGTGATGCCAGATCTGGTCAGTACTGATATTCTGCTATCTGGAAAAATGAATAAATGTATATCAAACAGAAAGTACAAATGATATAGCTCAATCCAAAATATGGTTAATGGGACGCTCATTTATGAGCTCAGACAATTCAAAAGTGAGGAATCCACCAGTGATGATGAATGGTTTACTAGATAAATAATTAAGGTAAAAGATTAATAAATTGGCAATGTTTCCTCAGAAGTGGTCACCTTCATTAACAGTAGCTTCTTGACTGATCACAATGGCACCAGTAATTTCTGTTTTGTCACTGTAAGGCAGCGGGAAGTCTGAGGACAGGCAGTAAAACAGAGCACAGATGGGATCAAATTCAGGATCTGGCTCCAAGTCTCGCCGAGTTCTCGCATGTAACTCCATACACATGAGGGTTAGGTGCTGAACCTGGAGCAAAACATAAAGACACATTGTACAACATGCTTGGTCTTAGGATGGGTACACACTTAGGGGTGTATTCAATTATTGTTGGAAGCTGCCGTCTTGTCGGAAAGACGGCAGCTTCTGACAGGTTCAGGTCGGAAGGGGTTCCGACCTAGTCAATGCCAGCTGATTTTTTCCGACAAGTTGATCGATGTATGCGTTCCCCCATCCACCGGCTTTACCTGTATTTCTGCAGTAAAAGTTGATATTGTGTGGTGATCACTAGTAAATAACCACTGGGGGGCGGGGAAACAACAATTATAAGGAGAAACTCTTCTCTTTGAAATAAATGTGCACCTTATTTTACTGAAACCATAATTTGGAAAGATTCCCCCATTACAGGACATTATAATGATTCTGCAGTGCATCGGGGTAATCTGATTAAATAACGGTACTTCTGACTCTGTGGGTGCCAGGATTGGTCAGATAAAGCACTTTTAATAATCTCTCCTCCATTTCCCAGCTTTCCAAAAAAATCTATGTAGCGCAATGACATTATTGTGTCCCGGGGCAATTACTCGCCAAGCCTCACCCCCTCTCGGGTCCAGGCAAGTTTCTATCACTTGTAAGGGTTCTGGATGATAGGTCGACAGTCATTAGGTCAACAGGTACAAAAGGTGGACATGTAAAATATCGACAGTGCTTAAAGTCAACAGGTTCCAAAGGTCAACATGACAATGGTCGACATGTTTTTGTATGGTATTTTTCTTCAATATTTCTCTACATTTACCATCCACGTGGGCTACAATTGGGAACAGTAACCTGCACTGAGTGCATCGGTAGCGGAGCAAGGTACCAAAGCGCGGCAAGGGTACTTCTTCCCACTAATTTGGCTTATAAGTGGTTAAACATTAAAAAAATTACCACCCAACCCCCCGCAAAAAAAACCTTGTGGCAATCGTTTGTACATATCAACCGGTGTCTATCCTTTTCATGTCAACCTACTGACCCTGTTGACCTTTTGATCCAGTCGACCTAGTGCACGTCGACCATATGGGGTCGGCCTATGGCGAGTCGACCTAATGATCCACACCCCACTTGTAATTGTGACCTAATGCCAACTGGGTTTTAGAGATTGGAAACTAAATGAAATGGCTCTTGTGCAGCACTGGAACCAGGGGCCCTACTTCCAGCCTATCTACTATACCATTTAACAAAATAAAATGAATTCTATAGCTTGTTAGCATTGTAAACAAGATATAGGGGAAGATTTATCAAAGCTTGGAATAAGATGTACCCACCAATCATCAGCCTGTAAAATGAAGCAGGTATATATCTCTCTACAAGCTTTGATAAATCTCCCACTTAGAAACAAATAAAATATAAAAGAAACACATTGAAAGAAATACACATTTCGCAATCGCCAATAATGTCCACTGATTATACAAACAGTACACCTGTGCTCAGTCAACTACCCCCCCACCCCCCCTGTAATCATTCACTAGCAGGAACAAATGAGAAACAAGAAAACAGCAGATAATAGCACGTGCTTACAATAGTACAAGGAGAGTATTAAGGTGGGTACACACGGAGAGATCCCTGCTTAAAATCTAAGCAATCTGCCCAAATTGCTTAGGTTTTAAGCACGGATCTGTCGTGTGTATGTCCCCCAGCGATAGCAATGCGCGTCCCCGTGGGTCGCTCACTTCAGCGTTGTGTGAAGTGAGCGGCTCCCCCCCCCTCAGCACACATCGCGCTGAGTGCTGAGCGGGGGGACAGATGTGTGCTGTGTGGTCTGTGATAGATCGCTCAGGACACATCTCTCTAGTGTGATTATTTTGATTAGTCCCCAATCATCACATAGTGAGTGGAGTTGCCAGATGAGCTTTTTCTGATTTGCACAGTGCTTCAATAAGCAGTATTATTTGAAGTATTGTGCTACTGCAATATTTTACTTGTCATACTAAGTGAAAAAAATAAATACATTTATCAAACTTGTGGAATAAAGGTTTTCTAGCCAGTGATTGGCCATCTGGATTGCACCATGAAGTAAGCAGTTGTGTGCCCCCAGCATTGATGGAATTCATTTTACACACTATCAGCCCTTAAACTTTGATTCCCATTGAGTATATAAGTTCTGTACTCCCAGTGCTGCTTGCGCCACATTTATTATGAATATTTTATAAACAAGCTTGCCCCTTCCTAATTTACTTCTGACCTTTTAGATGCCATCCCTGTTGGGACATGACGTCCTGGTGCTCTCAGTGACTGACGCAGCAGAGGAAAGGGAGACTCCTATGTACAGCTGATAGCAGGAGACGGTTTCTTTTATAAACTAATGGGGAACCATGAGCTGCTACTTCCCAGGAACATGAATACATCAATGGAAGGCTTGGGGATTGCCTTGGTAAAGTTTGTATTATAAGCCATAAAGAATGAAATGTGGTAAACAGGGATGAAAGTACGCAGCTTAGCACTGAAGAGATCCTTTATAATACACTCTTGTCTGAGCTGTGATGCTGACCACATTTACAAAGTACAATTTATGCATAGACAACAATTTGAAAACTACAAGAGGCCCGTGAATGTTCTAGCAGTGCATGAAATGTTGGTACACAGTCACAGCTCTGTGCTGACCAGCTTGAGCTATCATTGGCTCATTTGTTAATTCACTGCATACATTTTCGGTGTATCATCTCCTGTCTTTATATTTCAATACTAGTTACCAGCCCGTCAAAATGATGGAACAACAGTAATGTCCGCACAGGCAGATGTGCGCGCCCGAACAGAGCAACACTTGTATTGCTCGGTCAGTACAAAACACTTGCATCCCGCCATAGAGGTGAGGAGCTGCGTTAGCTTTTTATTATATAGGATATGTAACTTGCAACATTTTGAATATCCCCAGAGAATTACCTCATGCAAGGACTTTGCATCTTGTAGGTTTTGCGCAGTGACTTTAAAGCCATACGAGTTATTGAGAGAAGGGCCCTCAATCTGAGACGTTTCTTTCTTTAAATGCTCCATAGCAGCAAACTGATTCTGGGAAAAATAAGAAGGAATGACAGAAAATAAAGAGAAAACCCCAAAACACAGAGCATCAGTTAGACCAATCTAATCATCCTGGATGGTAATAACAACATTCAAGCAGCTCTGTCTCGTGTCCTGTCAGAGGAGTGATGCTGGGTGATTCAACAATAAGGACAAAGGTTTGAACAAATTTCTTGGGCTGGAATGTGAGCTAAAATACCGAGGTATAAGGAGTACAGTAATATACTTTATTCAAAAGGGTTTTCTGCCTTTTATTTATTTGATTGCACATGCTTATCCGGGTAGCAGTTGAATTACCGACGGACACAATACCGACTGTCATAATCCCAACAGCCATTGATAGACAGTCAGAATACCGACATGGTCAAAATACCGACATTCATTATACAGCCATGTTCAAAATACAGACATTTGAAATGCCGACATGCAGTGTGCCGAAGCATGCGAGGGGACGTGGCACACTTACACGATGTCCATGTTGACACTGACAGCCAAAACCCCCCAGAAAAACTCATGTCAGTATTTTGAAATGTTGGCATTCTGACTATGTCGGTATTATGAATGTCTGTATTTTGCCTGACTGTCAATGGCTGTCGGGATTATGACAGTCGGTATTGTGTCTGTCGGTAAATCATACTGAACCCACTTATCCTGTGTTAGTAATTACAGATACCTTTCTATGTTGTTGTAGTTTAAACCCAGCATTAACCTGATAACACAAAGCTGCTCTCATTTTGGGTCCAATACAGAGACCAGGGCTGTGTTCTGTCCACGGGCAAATAAAAATCCCGATAATATAAATATAGGCCTGGTATATTCATGCTTGGCCACAGGTGACTTAATTAGTACCTCAGTCAATTTGGTTTAACCATCTGTGCTGAGCCATGGATATACCTAAAATCTGGACCGTTGGGGTGCCTTGAGGACCGCGTTTGAGAACCTCTGACATATACAGTAGTTTAGATGTGGCAAACTACAGGTGTGTTCTCAAACATCTAGCCTCAATACGCCATGCAGCGCGAGATGCGACTAGTACGCACAAGGAGACTATACTGATTCATTTGATATATGAATATTGTGTGAGACTAAGGACCTAATTCAGGTCATTCACGTTGTGGGAGAATCCCCACAGGATTGACAGTGGCGGACGGTGAAGCAGCGTTCTCGGGGCGACATCACATGCAACCGCTCCGATTAAAAAAATGGCAGCGGAGTGCCTGACAGCCCAGCCAGGCTGCGCTGGCACGGATCAGCCTTATTCAATGCATCCACAATTAAATTGTGGACGCAACGTAAGGCAGCACCACACACTGTGTATACAGTGATCTGCGTCCATCTCTAAATAACCCCCTGAGTCTGCATACAGAGCAGAACAGAACTGGTATTGGAAAAAGGTGCAGCTGCTACATTGTTGCACTTCATGTATAGATTCAGAGACTGAGTAACATTCAGATATAAAAGTGTCATATATCAAATTAATCAGCACAGTATCCTTGTGTGTCCTAGACACGTGTTGTGAATAAAACACAGTTTTGACAAAAAATAAACAAAAAAGACGACAGATGCTATAAGATTCTTACGACCTGGCGTGCCAAGTGGTATTTATTCTAATGCAAAATGCTTGGCGCTTTAATTAAAGTTTTGAAGCACCAAAACCACTGCATATCTATAACCAGCAATTACCTTCATCTGAGTAGTCAGAAGTACTCTGCGCAGTTTATCAGGGTTTGAGCCTCTTCTCTGACTCATCTTTTGCATTCGTGTTTCTAGACCAAAATGAAAAATTAGCTACATACTGTAGGAAGATCTAGCCAAATAAATCTGAAATGATATAGGAACTGTTCAATGTAAACTTCACATTAACAGGAGTTTCTGTTAACGATATAGAGTATTATTATGCAGCTTTTTTTATTTTTACCAATAAACTACCACTGTAACATCAAATAAAACAGTAGTTGCCCTCCTTTCCGATGCCCACTGTTACTGGAATGCAGGCAAATTAGATATAGCTAATGACCCACATAGCAAATTAGCCAAACATTTTGTTTCACTCTTGATGTCAGCAAAGAGCAGCACTTCTGCTGATCAGTACACAGAGGATCTAGGTTCTCATATGACAAAAATGTATAAGGTTGAGGTACACCGGACAAATTCACATATAAATGGGTTGGGTTCGATATGCCGGTGCTTGGGATGCTGCGGTCAAATACAGACTGCGGAATCCCGATATTCAGAATCTCAACAGGGGAAAAGTAAGTCTACTTACCTTTCCCCAATGCCCCCTCTAACCCTCCATTCCCGCAGCATAAACCTAAATCTCTGCCCACCCCACGGCCTAACCCTAACCGTCCCTGGTGGTGCATAAACCTAACCCCCACTTCCCGCAGCCTAGCCCACCTCAGGGGGTGCCTAACCCTATCACCTCCCTGGCATCGGCATTCTGAGCAGTGTCTGGATTCCAGGGTCAGTATTTCGACTGCCGGGATCCCGTCTGCCATGATCCTGACCGGATTCCACATGTGTGTACAATATACAGCATAACTGTGTGTGTGTATCTACAGTATGTTAACATATAAAAATTATGGAACTGAAGGGACACTTCTTCTATTTTATAGTGTGGTCACATTTTTTAAATTATCACTATAGCATCAGAGTCTCGGTTTTGTTCTAGTGAGCAGACCAATGTCATGTGACCATCGTATGCAGTAACATACCTGAAAGTAAAGGAGAAAGCCGGGTCATATCCGGAGAGGCTACTTCCGTCCTCCTTTCTGCAACAGGTGTACTATGTAGACACGCATGTTTGGATTTGTGTCTCTTCTGTTTAAATGGAGGAGGAGAAGGTGTTGATAACTCTCTAAGTTCACTTTTCACATTCCTCACCGACTGCTTACTGTCCTCTGCCATTCTGACTTCAACCGGTGATGATAATTTATTATCCAGAGTTGCAGGATTCTGCCAAGGTGTCAAAATTGGAGATTCTGGAGAAATACAGTTATCAGATAATTCATTGTCATTAGTCCTATAACTCAATTCCATTTCAGCTTGAACAGGCAATACGTCAACTCCACCTTCTACCTCTACACAGTCTGAAAGGTGGAGAGATGGGGGAGGACTGGCTATATGGATCATTACATTATTTTCATTAGCTGGTTGATCTTCTACACTTGCAGGTTGCGCCAATAAAATTTGTATTTCTTTTGGAGGCAAGCTGTTGCAACCATTGGGCACAGCAGCTGTCTTGATATTCTTTCCACTATTTGCGTCTTTAGGTAATGGACAGTTTCCTGATGTCTTAGAGGACTCGTAGAGCTCTTTGGCCTGGAGCCATAGTTGGACCCTCTGAGGAGCAGGTGCACTTCTACAGGGCATGATCACCACCTTTTTATCATCATCAGGATTCAGCTTATTTTTCTCTTGTTCCATGACCAGTCTGGTCATTCGAGTAGGAGATACTGGCCTTGGGTTTTGAGTCATTGCAGAAAAAGCAGTTTTCCATAGTCTCAGTCCTTCCATTAAAAAATCCCCTTCAAACTCAGGAAGATTATGTGCAAGTTTTGTCTCAACTGTGAGAATTCTTCCTCCGACCTCTCTGTGCAAAAAAAGGAAAGGAAATGAAAAGACTTGAAGACTAAGCACCAGAAAACCACAATATTTGTCCTCTATTACACGATTATAGTTTAAAAACAGCAAAGTTTTCATGTAGTAGGCGCTATATGAACTGTACAGTCTTTTTAGAAATTCTCAAAAAGCTAAAATTTATAAACCAGTCAATTGTTTACTGAAAAAAGTTATTCAAAGGAAAACATTACTGCTGTAGAATTAATTATTTCTAAAGCATCACAACCAGTGGCGGCTCCTACTTACATATAGTAGTGGGGCTGCCGCTACCCCCGCGCCGGTAAAGGAGCCAACCAGCCTAGGGTCCTGGCACAATGGATCCGACAGGTGCCGGGACCGGTGCAGACGCTGCTGTGCGACTGCGCATGTGCAAACCCCCAGCTTCTGTTGGCTGCACAGACTGCAGCCCATAGAGGCCGGATTGCGCTAAGCGAAAGGCTAAGGGAGTGGCTTCCTACAGGAAACCAGCTCTCTGCTTATCGCAGCCCTGCCTGGTAGACCCAGAGAGGAAATACCTTCCAATGGGACTACCTTGTGTGTAGGACACTGCCAGTCACAGTGAGGCCAGTGCAGTCACAGATTTTACTAGGGGGGTGAGCTGCAGTCCTTGGAGAAAGGAGATAAAAAAAAGCCTTGACAAAGCCGTTCATACAGTGAAACGTACACAGACATTTTTACTGAGCGTGTTCTGTGTGTCCTATTTAAAAATCCGCATTTAATCACCTGTACCAGTCTAGTCGCAGAAGACTGAAAATGTGTAATGTGTCAGTGAATCTTTTATATGCTCAATAAGAATGTGTATGTAATAACCTGTATTAGTCCAGTATTCAGAACTATTGATAGTGTGTAATGAAGGCATTGGAGATGCCAGCAATTTAGCAGATTGAATGAGATCTATATTAAAAAGCTCCATTACTTTAGGGGAGCACTGTATGATGAGGCTTCAGCTATATATAATACAACCAACGGAGTATTACTAATATTGAATGGCACTACCATTTTAAGGCAGTATTGGTAACCAGTGCCCGACTCTATATAATTACTATGGAGTACATAAGCTAATAGCACAGTGCCACTGGTAATTTATATATCCATCGAGTGCTGCAATATTTATCTGGATATTTTTTTTGTCTTATTTAAAACTTCCTAATTCTATCAAAGGTATATGTGTTTATGAGTATTCAGTTGTACCCATCTAATCTATTCCCCTGTAGGGAGTTAATGAAATGTTATCAACATTGGAATAGGCAGAACACACCATAAACTGCCAGTTATAACATTGAATGTAAGATTGTTGCTACCTATTAACAGGTTACTTTTATACTGTTACAAATTGTGAATGGTAACAAATGTAATGTGGTCACAATATTGCTACACAAGATCACAATGTAGAAAACCGTATAAACTAAAACTCAATAAAGGAAATATCAACAGTACATATTATTGGGGAATACCACTGTGCTGCCTCCTCAGTAAATACATGTCCAGTAAATGGAAACCTCCATCTTGGAGAATTTAAGTTTGCATATGTAATGTCTGTATCAGGGGTGGAGAACCTTTGGCCCTCCAGCTGTTCCTGAACTACACATCCCAGCATGCCCTGAAACAGTTTTAGCATGGCCAAATAGCAAAACTGCAGCAGGGCATACTGGGATGTGTAGTTCTACAACAGCTGGGGGGCCAAAGGTTCCTCACCCCTGATCTATATCACAGGAGTGTTGTATCCTTACAGCTTGAATATTTAGCTCTCCACATAGAACTACTGTAATAGTAGGGGTCACCAACTCTCTCTCATTGTGACAGTACTCCCTAATTAAATAATTTATGAAAGTGATCCCATTATCGACTTATTACCTATAGGATCTATAAAGATAGGTACACATGTAGGATTGATTCTGCTTTGAACTAAGATCTGTAGGGGTATGGGTCGTTGGGTCGACCCAACTTAGGTCGACACTCATTAGGTCGACCACTGAAGGTTGACACTGCCATTAGGTCGACATGTACTAGGTCGACAGGTCAAAAGGTCGACATGAGGTTTTTGGTGTCGTTTTCTTTGTAAAGTGACGGGGGAACCCCAATTAGTGCACCGTGTCCCCTCGCATGGCGAGCGATCAGCAAGATGCCTCGCTTCATTTGGCACAGGTTACCATTCCAATCATAGTCCACGTGGATCGTTAAGTAATGAAAACCCCCTTTTTTTTTTTTTTTAAACCTCATGTCAACCTTTTGACCTGTCGACCAAATGGCAAAGTCGACCTTCAGTGGTCGACCTAATGACCGTATCCCATCTGTAGAACCATTAGAGACACACACATGTAATTACTGGTTAAATGATAACATATAGACCAATATACATCAACCTTGCTATCACAGATGATACAGTGACTTAAAGGTCAATATTAGGCCAATAACATTAAATATCTATCTATAAACTACACTGTCTATTGTGGAGTATCTACTTTATGTATACACTGTGAATTATATTGCTTTCCAGTTCACAATAATCTGGTTACAGTGTAGCACCAAATATTATAAGGGACTTAGTAGTGGACTTTTCCTTTTTTATTACTATGGACTTTGCCTTTTAATTACTACTTTTTCACACTTTCCAACTTCTTCACAAATGTATGGGGAGGCATTTGATATGCCAGCTGTCGGGATCATGGCGCTCAGCATACCGGCGCCGGGTTCCAGACAGCTGGCATACCGACAACTATTCTCCCTCTTAGGGGGTCCACGACACCCCTGGAGGGAGAATAGTGTGGCATGCATAGCGCATGCCCACAGCGAGCCCGCAAGGGGCTCTTTTGCGCTCACCCCGCTGCCGGCATGCCGGCGGTCGGGATCCTGGCACCGGTATGCTGGGCGCCTGGATCCCGACAGCCGGCATAACGTAGTAGACCCCAATGTATGTATGTGTGTCAATTAGCTCTAATTTTTAACCTCTATAGTTCACTGTATTCTGTCAAGAAATGTGGATATTTTTATAATAAGAAGCAATAAAGGCTAAGCATTATTAAAATATTTCCCTCTATGGGGTATATGCAATTGCGGTCGAATTCCCGAAATTGTCGAATTTCGGGAATTTTTCGCCAAAAAAAAAAAAAATCGTCAATGCAATTCAGTGCTTTCCGTCAAAAAAACGGACTTTCAAAATTCGACTTTTTGAAATTCGACTTTTGTCAAATTCGACTTTTCTGCAATGATACAAGTGCTGCAATTCGACCAAAGTGTATTCAATTCAAGTTTGGAAATTCGACAACAGTGCTTTTAGACAGTAAATTCGTCATTTTCAATCCGCCACACTTTGGAGGGTGAAACCAATAAAAAAAATTTAAAACATGTTTTTTTTGGTGTGGTTTTTTTTTGGTAATAGCATATCTATTTATATTAGAAGGGATTAGGTACTTGGTTTGTCTTTTTTGGAGGCACAAGTATTATTTATATATTTTTAAAAATATATATATATTTTTTTTATAGCTGGAACGTTAAAATCAAGGAAAAAAATGGCGTGGGGTCCCCCCTCCAAAGCATAACCAGCCTCGGGCTCTTCGAGCTGGTCCTGGTTCTAAAAATGCGGGGAAAAATTTGACAGGGGATCCCCCGTATTTTTAAAACCAGCACCGGGCTCTGCGCCTGGTGCTGGTGCAAAAAATACGGGGGACAAAAAGGGTAGGGGTCCCCCGTATTTTTTACACCAGCATCGGGCTCCACTAGCTGGACAGATAATGCCACAGCCGGGGGTCACTTTTATACAGTGCCCTGCGGCCGTGGCATTAAATATCCAACTAGTCACCCCTGGCCGGGGTACCCTGGGGGAGTGGGGACCCCTTCAATCAAGGGGTCCCCCCCCCAGCCACCCAAGGGCCAGGGGTGAAGCCCGAGGCTGTCCCCCCCATCCAAGGGCTGCGGATGGGAGACTGATAGCCTTGAGAAAAATGTCAGAATATTGTTTTTTCCAGTAGTACTACAAGTCCCCGCAAGCTGGTACTTGGAGAACCACAAGTACCAGCATGCGGGAGAAAAACGGGCCCGCTGGTACCTGTAGTACTACTGGAAAAAAATACCCAAATAAAAACAGGACACACACACCGTGACAAGTACAACTTTATTACATACTGCCGACACACACATACTTACCTATGTTGACACGCCGACTGCCACAGTCTCCGACGATCCGAGGGTATCTGTGAAAAAATTATACTCACCTTCCAGCGTCCAGAGATACATCCACGTCCAGAGTATAATCCAGGTACTTGGCAAAATAAAAAAACGCAAAAACCCGTGCCAGCGGACTGAAAGGGGTCCCATGTTGACACATGAGACCCCTTTCCCCGAATGCAGAGACCTCTCCGTGACAGCTGTCACTGAAAGGTCTCTTCAGCCAATCAGCGAGTGCAACGTCCTTGCACTCTGCTGATTGGCTCTGCGCGTCTGAGCTCAGACAGCGCATCGCAAAGCCTCTCCATTATATTCAATGGTGGGAACTTTGCGGCTAGCGGTGGGGTCACCCGCCGGTCAGCGGCTGACCGCGGGTAACCCCCCCGCTGACGGCAAAGTTCCCACCATTGCAAGTAATGGAGAGAGCTGTGCGATGCGCTGTCACAGCACAGACAGCGCACAGCCAATCAGGTGAGCACCACGTAGTAGCGCTTCCCGATTGGCTGAAGGGACCTCAGTGACAGGAGTCACGTGGGGTCCCGGCACATTCGGGGAAAGGGGTCTCATGTGTCAATATGGGACCCCTTTCAGTCCGGCATGGTCGGGTATGCGGTTTGTTTTTTTAACAAGTACGTGGATTATACTCTGGACGTGGATTTATCTCTGGACGCTGGAAGGTGAGTATAATTTTTTCACAGGTACCCTCGGATCGTCGGAGACTGTGGCAGTCGGCGTGTCAACATAGGTAAGTATGTGTGTGTCGGCAGTATGTAATAAAGTTGTACTTGTCACGGTGTGTTTGTCCTGTTTTTATTTGGGTATTTTTTCCCCAGTAGTACTACAGGTACCAGCGGGCCCGTTTTTCTCCCGCATGCTGGTACTTGTGGTTCTCCAAGTACCAGCTTGCGGGGGAGGCTTGCTGGGACTTGTAGTACTACTGGAAAAAACTATATTCTGACATTTTTCTCAAGGCTATCAGCCTCCCATCCACAGCCCTTGGATGGGGGGGACAGCCTCGGGCTTCACCCCTGGCCCTTGGGTGGCTGGGGGGGGGACCCCTTGATTGAAGGGGTCCCCACTCCCCCAGGGTACCCCGGCCAGGGGTGACTAGTTGGATATTTAATGCCACGGCCGCAGGGCACTGTATAAAAGTGACCCCTGGCTGTGGCATTATCTGTCCAGCTAGTGGAGCCCGATGCTGGTGTAAAAAATACGGGGGACCTCTACTCTTTTTGTCCCCCGTATTTTTTGCACCAGCACCAGGTGCAGAGCCCGGTGCTGGTTTTAAAAATACGGGGGATCCCCTGTCAATTTCCCCCCCGCATTTTTAGAACCAGGACCAGCTCGAAGAGCCCGAGGCTGGTTATGCTTTGGAGGGGGAACCCCACGCCATTTTTTTCCGGGTTTTTCCCGTTTTTTTAATTTGCGGCAAAATCCGGCAAATCGGCCGTTTTTCGCCTGCGGGAATGTCGAATCCGTTTTTCATTGAATATGGTGAATTCCGGCAGCCACCTGCCGGAATTCACCTGTCGAATTGTGTCGAATTAAAAAAACGGCGATAATTTGCCGCGATTCGCCCACAATTGCATATACCCCTATGTGTGCCCATTAAAAACCACCCCCTGCTCTCTTTTGTTATATTACGGGGCTGCAGACACCCTAGGTAAAATCCGCCACTAATCACAGCCCATTTTGAGAGTGCTCATTATGGCAGATTCTTATCAATAAAGTATGTAGTAAAAAAAATAGTCTAAGTATTTTCAGGTTTATTTTTTAAATAAACTTTTTATTAAAGCATCACATCACACATCAAGTACATTGGTTCACCAACAGCACATATAGAAAAGCAAGTCTATCATTACACTGGCCCATCACTTTACAAATGATGGTAGATCTGAACATTCCCTATGTATATATCCCGTTCACATCTTGAAAAATCAGCTGAAACCATCATATGATCCAACCAATAATCATGAGGTTCCATCTAACATGCATATGTGGAGCCCATAGTCTGAGTGCGCCACAGTACCCCTAAAAGTCTAATCATTGAGTATTATAGGGGGATCTCCCAACAGTAATCTAGTCCCATACCACTCTGTTTTAAGGAAATGTCTAATCCTGGAGGCCCAACTGCACCCAAGGGCCTAGCGCCTGACAGCCCTGGTGGTCTCGGGAGCGTTAAATAGTTAAAGGTGGCCAAAGCAGCCACACCATGGCACTGGGAGAGGCTGCAGTGGGGAGCTTAGTTTAGCTGGTCTCTTCCTCTTCCATCTTCCGCTGGCTCTTCCTTTTTTTCAGTAGGCCTTCTTTCCTCCATCTCTGCGCTTCTCCCAGCACAGCACCCCTCCCAGTTCTCCTTACCCATTACAGCATAACACCCCTCTCAGCACCCCAATCCTCTCACAGCACTCATTTCCTCACAGCAAGGCAATTCCACTCTCACAGCACCCCTCACCCATTACAGCACCCTCTCCCATCACAGTATCCCTCTCAGCTCCACTCACAGCACCCCTCACCCATTACAACATTGCACTCCTCTCTGCTTCCATCACTGCACTCCTCTCTGCTTCCATCACAGCTCTCCTCGCAGCATAGCACCTCAATCCCCTCACAATACACCACCCCTCACAGCAAAGCACTTCCACCCTCACAGGATCACTCACATCTCCTTTACCCATTATAGTACAGCACCCCTCTCCCATCATAGCATCCTTCTCAGCTCACCCATTACACAGCAATACCCCTCTTTGCTCCCCTCACAGCACCGTCCACTCATTAAAGTACCCCTCACAGCATCCCTCCAAGTCTCCCTCTTACAGCACCTCTCTTCTCACAGTGAACCTGCCCTCACAGCACACAACACCTGCCCCTCACATAGTCCTCATCAGCAGCATTTTGAATTTTGCGCCAGCAGCGAGCCACTCACAGCTCGTGGACTGGCAGCCATCTGTGAGCCAATCTGGTATCAAACTTAAACAGACACCCGAAGCTACTTGTTGACTGCCAAAGGATGTGCCGGTATGACATACCGTTTCATACAGACACACTTCGCGCACTGATAAGAGACACAGAAACAGAGAAGTACCATGATATACCTAAATATTCTTTTTGTACAATTTCCTTCTACGTGACAAAATTGCAATTTTGCATGTGGGTGCAAAACAAGGCATAATTATGCGCCAAACTTGTACTAAGCAAGGAATATTCCTGACCAGCACCTTACCTCATAAGGTACAAGACTTTGTACCCCTAAAGATGCTATAATAAACACACATCCATACGCATCTGCTGAAAATATAAGCTCAAATAGAACATGCAGTGCGCACCTTTAACATTTTCATAAGTCACCTTCAATGTAACTGAGGTAAAAACCTATTAAATAATTAATTGATAATCAATTGAGAAGACCACCTATTTGATGCATGGATAAAAACTTCAATGAAATTAATAAATATATTGAATCTTACCTTGGCTTTTCTGGAGCATCTGACGGGTTGCTGAAGAATGGTTCTTGATAAATTGTTTCCATTAGGTCATGCTCCAACAGAGTTGTCATAATTTCTTCACGGCTTGGTGGTGACATTAAAGGCTTTAAAATGTGTACTGGTCGTGGTGTAGCACTCCCGTTCTTGGACTGAGAAGGGGAACTCATAGATCTTGGTGAACTGTCAGGAGTTGGAGTCAATACACCACTGTGCCTTGAAATATATAGTTCTAAGTCTCCTTCCATAAAATCTGTTTCTGGAGAAGATGCAAGTCCGGTAAAAGAGTTTGGTTGATGGCAAATCTCAAACATTGTGACTTTAGTCTCACTATTTATTTGTGTATGAACCCATTCTGACTGAGCTGCATTAAATGAGGCCTCTTTCAGAAAACCATTACTATGCTGTCTACAATTGCTGTTTTTAAGGTCTGTCTTAGAAGAAAAAGCTCCATCTATCAAAGGCGAATGATGGAAATTTTGAGTAAGTAAACCATTTTTCCATTGCTTAAGGATAGGGTTTTGTGTAATATCAACAGACGATTTTTCAAACAAGTCTGGGCTTAGAGAGCTAGGTTTTTGTATTTGCTGATCCAAAGTAAGGACATTGTTCTGCTCGGTTTGTTGGCTTTCATGTTTTATAAGCTCATGCTCTGTAGAGTTCCCAGGAAAGGGATCACTCAGAAATTTTTGAGGCAAATTTTTATCTGCTGGAATAAACTGGCTGCCAGTGTACAAACTGCAAAGACCAGTTTGCCCTACAGAATTGATATCAAAGTTGTAGTTCTGCTCAGGAGATAAACTGTCTTCAAGTGAGTAACAACTTTCAAAACCAGGGTCAGCAAAAATGCCAGGGCTGCCATCAGAGCTTTTAATCTGTCGATCACTTTGATGTTTAACCAAGTCGAGTTTCAAATTCTTAGCAGCTTTTGGTTTTGTGCGCCGAGGAGCCCTAGGTTTTTTGTTGGGTGTTCCACACCGGGATTTTTTATTAGTACACTTTTGTTCAGTCTGAGAAGACGGACTGCTTTGAATATTAGAATTGGATTCTTCTGTTTTCACTTTCAGTTGCTTTTTGTGCAACAATTCTTTCAGAACAGCTATTCCACACTGTGCATCAATGATCCCTTGTGAAGCACCTGTTTTCAAAGAGTTATGGAGTTTTTTGGTGCAGGAAAATATATCAGGTAAGCAGTTTTGATTCAGTCTCTGAGTAAATTGTGTTCCATCAAACAATTCTTTCTGCTCCCAAGATGCCATTTTGATGGGGTTTTTTAAAGACGTTACCAAAGAACTTTTAGGCAACTGACTTTCTAAAGATGAACTCGAGTCACATTGTTTAGCTTGGTCTTGTAATGGTATCTGCTGCTGGTTGTTTAATGTGCATGGTAAAAGGTTGGATTGTAATTTCTCAAAAGGCATAGAGTCTGGTATGGTTTGGGAGTCTCGCAGTTTACCAACAGAGGCTAAAAGCCTTTTCTGCACTTCTGTGGCATCCTCTTGAGTGAAAGGAGTACAATTCAAGGTGAACTGTGCATTGTGTATTACCTGAGATGGGCGACTAAATGGATTTGTGACTGTATGTTGAGTTCCATTTGATTCTTTTGTTTGAAACACATTTGGAAATGGTGTTCTTATAGTATTTATCTTAAATGGCTCTATACTTGAAATTAATGGCAGAGATACTGAGGAAGTATTAGACTCTTTCACAACAGTGGAGCTCTGAGAGTTAACAGATATAGGTGTGCCAGTTAAAGAAAGTGTGCTTTCCGGTAATACTTCCTGTGTGCTGCCAGATGAGATCTGGGAAGAGTGGACATGTCCAGTAGAAAATCTAGACAGAGAAAACTGTGACGACTGGTAAGCAGATTCTGACTTTGCTGCATCATCAGTCAGAGCCACAGGATGTTCTTGAATCACTGGTTCTGATCCAGCATATTCAAGATTTGCTCTCTTATCTCGCGCTTTAATTTTTGTATGTTTCCTTGGAGCCTTTTCACTTTTTTTCTGTCTAGGTTTCCCCTTTTGTCTTTTTCCATTTTTGCCCACCTGTAGTTGATTAAATTGGTTTCCTTCCTTTGCTACTGCAGAAGAAGGAGAGCCTACCGCTGTTTTTTTCCTAGTTTTGTTTGTTTGTGGTTTTCGTGGTCTCTTTTTAGTACCAATTGGACTTTCTTTCTTAACACTGCTTATGGGATAATTTTTAAACAAAGGAGTATCCTCAACAGGGCTAGACATAATTTCTTCAGCTCTTGGATCTGTTGGTGACCAGCAACGTGGAGGAGACATATGAATTGGGCTTGGACTTCTTTCTGTCAGAAAGCCAAGTTTTGACATAACATCCTTGTAGTCTGTATCACAATCTTCTGTTTCAACACTATATGATGGCATGGGAGGCATAAGGAAAATACGAGTTCTTTTTTTCCTTAGAGGTAGGGATCGCTTAGGGAGTTTACTCTCCGTCTTTGGAATTCTCCCAGGCTTTTTCTTAGCAGATTTCGGTTTTGTTTTTCTTTTATTGGTCTTCTTTGGTGCTACTGGGTATACTGGGTATTTGGTTGCAGGGGATTCTGGGACTTTCGGCCAGAAATCTTTTAACGGTGCCATTTTATTATAAAATGTAAGTTTGCTATCCGTTAACTTTACTTGTTGTTCAGTATGATCTAGCTTTTCTAATTTTACTTGCATGTTTTTTCTGCCCTTAAACCGATTGATAATTATATATTTTATAATTACTGGTGGTAGCTTATTGGAGACCTTTCTCCTCTTGCGGCCCTTTTGAGTTTGTACCGCAGATTCATTGGCTTCTACAGGCTGAGGTAGATTAACATTTGAGTTGCTTGTACCCAGGTTTGCCTCCCCATCCTCAATTTCAAAATTGACTTTCCGTTTTGTCCTTAAAGTATACTTATTTCCATAAAGTGCCAAGGATGGATCAGAATCTTCATTACCCTCGTCAAAAGGACATTCAAAACTATTCACTTCACAAGTGTTTCCTTGAAATGCACCATCATCCATCATAACCGCAATGTCACAGGATGGTACCCTGTCAACATCAGGAGGACTTTTGCTACATGCATTACCCGGGGCATAACTGCTATCTTTTACCAATTCCATGTCAGTTACGTTGAGTGTATCTTGGAAATCCGAGCAGTCCGCATTCTCAAGTTTAACTGGAGACTGTGGATCTTGATTAAGGTCATTTCCTGGGTCACGTGCTATACACTCTTGAAGTTCTGCTTCACCAGCTACATTTATATGCTCTTTATTCACAATGCTCTTTAGTTTTTTAGCAAGCTTTAACCTTAACTGTTTTTTAGGCTGCTGAAGCTTGCAAGCTACTGGCGCCGATTTCTGTGGCCGGTTCAAACAGTTTGAAAGAACAACACTGGGGAAAAACTTGTAATGGGTCACCTGCTGGCTAACACTGGTCACTTCTGCTTTGTGTTCCTGAAATTCTTCATATCGTACCTTCATTTTATTAAGGCATCCTTCATTAAGGTCTGTATCCACAGGGTGCACTGTGATTCTACTACCATCAACACATGGAGTCCTATCACAACTTTCAGTTAAGGCTGTGTGAACAAAGCTATTAGGCGGAACATTACATTTATCACTCATGTCAGCAGTTTTTTTAGCTTTGCTGTTACTCAACTCTGTGAAGTTTCGCTGAGTTCTATCTAATGTTCCCTCATTTCCATGCCGGCTCATATGCAAAAAAGTGGCATCCTTTTCTTTTCTAATGCTGGTGAATTTCCTGCACTGCAGATGTCTATTCACTGAGGAGATTCCATCCTCATAGACATTCTTGTCACTTGCGGAGATAGAGACAATGTCATTCATGACTCCTTCTTTATGTAGGATTTCTGAATGAGCAGAGCTGCTGAAAGTTGCTGGATATTTCATACTGTAAGTGCTATCATTTGTAAATGAATGGACGGAAAGTTCAGCTCCCTTTTCTATAGGCGACTGAGACAGCTCTTCTATTAAACCCTCTTTTTTCAACACATGAGATGAAAGGGCACTTGTGTGCTGAACCTGGAACGCTGTTTTGGCAGAAGATTGTGGTTCCAGTGAAGCGGCATCTTTGTGAAAGATGGAGGTCTTTAGTGACAACTTGCTCTTCGCAATGACAGAAGAGTGGGTTAGTGTACTTTCATTATTCAACGCATTATCTAAAAAAACAAAATGAATATAGTGTTACTTTCAGATTTTACATGGACCTCAAAATGGTATGCAGCCATTATGTGGGCATTCAAAATGCAGACATGCTTGAATTGTCGACAGTGAACAAGTCGGCATTAAAAGGTGACATTCAGCATGTTGTCAGGTTCTGAATGTTGACATGTCCATAATGTCGACAAATAACATGTCAACATACTGTTTTTGCTCATTTTAGAGCAAACTTAAACCTAACATAAAAATTACATGTCGACATTTTGGTGATGACATATAAAATGTTGCAATTATGAACATGACATTTTATATGTCAATCTATTGTCCATGTGGACTTTCTAAATGGAACCTTCCATGAATATACAGATGCTTCCTTCCTTATCTAACCTCCGTTCATAATAAGTCACAGCTCACAGGGCGCATGAGAGCCGCCAGCTGTCTCTGCATATGACTTGCCACATTACAGCGTTTACCAGGAAATCACTGTACTGTAGCATTTCATATGCATATACAGCTGCAGTCACATACAGAATATAGGCATGCCGCATATCATTTTAATCAGCAAAGTCTACTTGCGTGTCTTAATCGCATAGTGAAGCGAACAAGGCCCATTTTGGGGGGAAACATGTACAAAAGATGTTCTGCGTTCGTAAACGCGCTCACGACTAGAAGGGCTGTTTAACGTGACTCCCACAAAAATGAGAGAGGATATCTGTATGTGCAAACCTTTTTTTTATACTGAGCGTATCAAGTACAGATATGAAACCTATTTTGCCACATGCATAGTATGTGCTCAGTTGTATTAGGTTACAGTGTTTACAGCCTCTGCATTTCTTTAGATATGTGCAGTTCGGTTTTCCTGAAATACGAACACATCCAAACTTAGGGCTTCAGAGTCAAATAAAGTCCCAGCTCGAATCACCTTGTGGTTCCGAGTGGAACGGAGTCCTCGCTCAGATCAGTTGTCCATTCAGAACTCTGATTTAAAAACTGAACTCAGGATTTGGATTGCATGTAAACAGGTACAAACTACATGATTTTAGTTGTTTTTATCGATTTTAAAGAAATCCAAACCAAAAACAGAATCCGAACCAAAACACTTGAGGGTGGTTTTGCCAAAACCAAAACATGATTATGAATTAAAACCAAAACACAGGGGTCCGCGCACAAAACTTAATTTAAAGGTTAAGCAATACCTCCCAACATGACCCTATCCAGGAGGGACAAAATGCTCTGCTCCTGGATTGTGACTGCCAGCACCTGTTTTGAACAGGTTACTGGAAAAGAAAGGTGTTTCAGCACAGGTGACGGCAATCATAAATTAAGAGAAAAGTCCAGAAGCAGAGTATTCTGTCCCTCGTGGATAGGGTCATGTTGGGAAGTATGGTTAAGCCAGTTTCCCAAACTCATTCATTACAGTCCAGGTTTTAAAGATATCCACAAACCAGAAAAGAAAGATGTGGTCTGTAATTAGCATACTGTAAATTTGATGTTTAAGGCCGGGGAACACATTAAGCGATTTATTGCCCAATATATCATTCAGACGCGTATCAGAAAGATATATTGGCCATATACTTCAAAGTGTGCACGATCAATCACGTGTGCATTTGTGTCATCACCTATGTTGTCCCATCTGATGTGCTGCATGTCAGATGGCTCAACCTCCCTGACGACACCAAGAAGGTGAATGAAGGATGTACTGCACAACAGATCGTGTGTGTGTATACCGGATCATGCAATGTGTATGGCCACACAAGATTTATATATATATATATATATATATATATATATATATATATATATATATATATATATATATATATCTATCTATATCGGTGCATTGGTCCTCGTCAGGTGGAATACATATCATTTTGATGTGTACTCAGCCTAAGGATATCCATGCTTGAGCCCAGATAGTTAAATCAAATTCACTGAGGCACTAATTAAGTCACCTGTGCTCAAGCATGGATATCCTTAAAACCTGGATTGTAATAGCAATATTTGCAAAACACTGTGCCTATAACTGCTGGGTTGGGCCTCTATTTGCAAACTAGAAAAAAGTTAATAGAGGAATACAGTGGAGAGAAAGGCAGGGGTATTTTTAAGTGTAATTTACAATATATCACGTGTGGTGTTCCAAATGACAAAAAAAAACAAAAAAAAAAAAAGGATTTTGGTACTTACCAGATAAATCCTTTTCTTTGAATCCACAGGGGGCACTGGAGTACTCTTGAGATATGGACGGGCGTTAGCAGGGATAGGCACATTTAAATATTTAAATTAGTAAACCTCCAACCCTCCATACTCCCAAGATACCTCAGTGTTTTTTACTGAGCCAAACAGGAGCGATAGAGGGGGTGAACAATGGAGAATTTCATATAACATTATAACATAACAGACAAATATAAAGTTGACACATAACATAACGGACAATTAGGAAGTTGACACAACAATAGATAACAGTCACCTTAACATTTGAACAAGTCGGTGAGAATGTGTTACCGTAAGATTTACTGAACTTACCACAAGCCAGGTGAAACTGCTCTGGGTGTGCGTCCAGTGCCCCCAGTGGATTCAAAGAAAAGGATTTATCTGGTAAGTACTAAAATCCTCTTTTCTTTTTCATTCACTAGGGGTCACTAGAGTACTCTTGGGACGTACCAAAGTTTCCTCCTTGGGCGGAAGAGCTGGTTGGCACCTGTAATACTAGACGGCCAAAGCTAGATGCTGATGCCGCAAACGTATCTGAAAGTGCACAAACGTGTGTACTGATGACCATGTAGCTGCACGGCAAAGTTGTGACGTAGAAACTCCACGACCTGCTGCCCATGACGTTCCCACAGAACGCGTGGAATGTGCTGAAACAGATGCAGGCGGTTTTAGACTAGGATGAAAAGTACGCTTGACAAATGGTCAGCTTAATCCATCTAGCCAAGGTCTGTTTGGTAGCTGTCCACCCTATCTTGACTGCATCATTTAGATCAAACAATATATTCGTTTTACATACTGTTGATGTTTGGGCTACATAAACGTGGAGTGCGCGTACCACATCCAAAGTAGCTGGAGTTCCTGAATCTTCTGAAAAAACAGGAACTTTGACTGGTTGATTGATGTGAAAGGAAGAAACTACTTTCGGTAGAAAAGCAGGATTCATCCGAAGTTCCACTCTGTCATCATGAAATACCAGATACGGTGGCTTGCATGACAAAGCACCCAATTCTGAAACACGCCTTGCCGAAGCTAAGGCTAGGAGAAACACTGTTTTCCAAGTTAGAAACTTAACATCCTCGTGTTGCAAGGGTTCAAAATTTGAAGCCTGCAAAAAATCCTAGACTCAAGTCCCATGGAGTTGTAGGTGGTATGAATGGAGGTTGAACTCTAAGGACACCTTGCAGGAACTGTTGGCAAAAGAGCCAAACGCCTTTGAAAGAAAATTGACAAGGCAGAGACCTGCACTTTTAGTGTGGCTAAACGTAGTCCCGCCTGTAAAAATAGCAAAAGACGGGATAACTTGAAAGAAGATGTGGGAAAATTCCGAGCTTCACACCAACCTATATAAGCTTGCCATATTCTGTGATAATGAGCTGCTGTAACTGGCTTTCTAGCACATAACATGGTTGGTATAACCGACTCTGAAATGCCCTCTCGTTTTAAGAGAGGGGTTTAACAGCCACCCCGTCAAACGCAACCGCGCTAAAATCGGGGTAAAGGAATGGACCCTGTTGTAGCAGGTCTGGACGTAGCGGAAGCGGCCACGGATAGTCTGCAAGTAGACCGCGGAGATCCAAGAACCATGCTCGCCGAGACCAATGAGGTGCCACTAGTATGACGGTCGTGGATTCTCTTTTGATACGCTTTAGCAACCGAAGAAGCAGCAGAAATGGTGGAAACAGATACACGAGGCTGTACGGCCACACTATTGTGAGAGCATCCACTTCCACTGCCTTTGGATCTCTTGTTCTGGACACATACTGTGGAGTTTGATGATGTTGGCAAGATGCCATTAGATCCACCTGTGGGTAACCCTACCACTGGACCAACATCTCGAACACCTCTGGATGTAATGCCCGTTCTCCTGCATGAAAATCCTGACGGATGGCCATGCGACTTTGAGTCCCTCCTTGTTTGTTGATGTATGCGACTGCCGTCGCGTTGTTGGACTGAACCTGAACAGGCTGAGACTGGAGTATTTGAACAACCTGACGCAGAGCGTTGTAGATTGCCCTGAGTTCCAAGACATTTATTGATAGTAATCTTTCTCGGTCTGACCAGAGACCCGGAAATTGATGATGTAGGACCACTGCTCCCCAACCTCTGAGACTTGCGTTCGTCGTCAGAATTATCCAATTCCAGACTCCAAACCGTTTTCCCGCGGTAAGATGTTGTACTTGGAGCCACCAGAGTAGTGATACTCTGGCCCTTGGAGACAACCGCACCATCTGATGAATTTGGAGATGAGAGCGTGACCACTGTGCTAGAAGATCTAGCTGAAAAGTATGTGAGTGAAATCTTCCGAACTGGAGTGCTTCGAAAGATGCCAGCATCTTTCCTAAAAGTCAAATGCACAAGTGCACCAAGATTGTCCGTGGTTTGAGCACTAACTGTACCAGATGACGAATACTTTGTGTTTTCTGTTCTGGCAGGTAAATTTGTTGATCCACCATATCCAGAATCATCCATAGGATTTGAATTCTTTGACACGGAACCAGACTTGATTTCCTGAAGTTGACAATCCAACCGTGCTGAACTAGTACACTGTACATCAGTAAGGCACGTTGAAGGAGTATTTGTTGAGACGGAGCCTTGATGAGAAGGTCATCTAAGTACAGAACTATTATCACTCCCAGGGATCTGAGATGAGCTATCATCACAGACATCACCTATTTGAATACCCGAGCCGGTGATGAGAGGCCGCATGGTAGTGCCTGAAATTGATAATGGTTTTGATGTACTGCCAACCTTAAGTACGCCTGATGCAGTGGCCAAATTGGAATGTGTAAGAACGCATCCTTGAGAACCAGCGAAATCCTGAATTCCTGTGGTTCTAAACCTGCAATCACCGACCGCAGGGAATCAATCTTGAATCTGTAGTAAGTCACATACTGATTGAGCCCCTTCAGGTTCAATATTGGTCCGATCGAGCCGTTCGGCTTTGGTACTACAAAAAGACTGGAATAATAACCTTGACCCTGTTGGTGAACTGGAACCTGAATCAAAACTGCTGAATCTATGAGAGACTGAAATGCAGTCTGCAGAACCGCCTTTATGTCTCCTGACACAGGCAGGCCTGTCTTGAAAAACCGCATTGGTGGTAGACAATCAATATCTATTTTGTAACCTTTGAACACTAAGTTGCAGATCCACCCATCTGTAGATGTCTGAAACCATGCCAAGTGAAACTTCTGGAGGCATGCTCCCACAACTGATGATCCGAGATGGGCTGGAAGCCCGTTATTCCACTGGCTTGTCAGTCCTCTACCACGTCTACCCTGTATGGTTGTTCCTCTCGCACGGCCTCGAAAGGACTGAGGTCTAAAAGATTTGAATGCTGGCCAAGCGTATTTCCATTTATTAATTGGTGCAGGCAATGGCAGGAAAACAGATTTTCCCCCAGTAGCCTGAGAAATCCATTTGTCCAATTTAGGACCAAGTAACATATCACCAGTGTAAGGCAACGCTTCTATTCCTCGTTTCGACTCTGCCTGCCAAGAACGCAGCCAAAGCGCCGTCGGACCGCAATTAGTGAAGCTGAAAGCCGAGAACTAACCTGGCCGACGTCCATATAAGCCGTACCTAAATACTCAGCAAATTCACAGATGTGATCAGTAAGAAGTACAAGCTAGTCTAAGGGAAGATCCTGTTGTAGGCCCAACTTGAGCTGTGTTGCCCATGCAACTACAGCTTTGTTAACCCAAACACCCACTAAAGCAGTTCTAAGAAACATCCCTACTGCTGTATACATTGACTTTAGCATAGCTTCTAGCTTATGCTCTGACAGGTCTTTAAGCATCATTGCAGCGGGGACCGGAATAGTTAACTTTTTTAAAGTTTTGAAACAGAGGAAGCCACTGTTGGTGGAGTTTCCCATTTAGTTGTCATAGACTCTGGGAACAGGTAGTTAGACAGAAACCGTCTAGGCATCAAAAACCGTTTATCTGGATTTTCCATGCTTCCGTTAACTGCTTATTAAGAGAATCTGAATAAGGAAAACACACAGTTGCTCTCCGTTTTTTAGCAAATAAAATTTCATAATTTGAAAGAGGTTCCTCAGTCTCAGTAAAATTTAGAACCTGGCGTGCCGCCCTGATGAGATTATCAATGGCCGGGCTATCAGTAACCTCACTATCTGACACCTGGCCCAATTCACCTTCCTCTCGTTCCTCCTGAGATAGAAGGTCTGGCATTGAATCGTCAGAATGCAACACAATTGAAACCGGTAAATTATGAGCCAAACTATGACTACTTTTAGGAATTGAGCTAGACCTGGACTTATGTAAATTTTGAAAAGTCCTCGACATATCCTGAGCCCACTCTGGCAGCACAGACGGTATTACTCTAGAATCAGCCCTAGCCGCCTCACAATCTTTTCGCGCAGCGGCAAGCTCTGATTTTAACTCGGACATCACACCTGCCATCATCACCCAAGGAGGATCAGGGTAGAGGTTCGTATCTGGACCCTTATTTGCAAGACACACTGTTCAAGTGGAAGTTCCATCAGATAACACTCTCACAGACATCGCAGACAAGATGCTTTTTTGATTTTGCATTAGCTTTACTCATCACGCACACAGACAGACAGGTATACAGTGAAACACAAGTCCCCACGACTCAGTAAAAAATGTAAGTAAAGTGTGTAAAAGTCTGAAATGCACAGCACCTGAAACACACTAAATTTGTTAAATATGTGCTTCACTGTAATTCCTACTAACATCCCTGCACCCTCCAGTGGCTATGTGTAGTAGAAAGAAACAGGAAACATTTAATATATATATATATATATACACACACACACACACACACAAAATGAATAGGCACTCCATAAATAGGTAATGACCACGGTGCCCTCCTAATGGAGATACAAATGCCAAGGTCCCCTGGGAAAGAACGTTGCAGTCCCCCCAACAGCAGCACGGGAACCAGGCGGCACTCGTTGGATTTTGTGAAAAAAAGTAAAATATATTCAAATATAGAAAGGCATTCTAAAACACCAACGTTTCAACGCCACGCAGGGAATTTTTTTCAAGGTGAAAATGCCCTGCGTGGCGTTGAAACATCTGTGTTTTAGAATGCCTTTCTATATTTGAATATATTACTTTTTTTTACAAAATCCAAAGAGTGCCGCCTGGTTCCTGTGCTGCTGTTGGGGGGGCTGCCACGTTCTTTCCCAGGGGACCTTGCCGTATATTTTATATATATATATATATATATATATATATATATATATATATATATATATACACACACACACACACACACACACACACACACACACACACATACATATATATATATTTTACATGGGAATGGATCGGCACTCCATTTTCAGTGATATAAATGCACTGGTGCCTTCTCAGTAGAAATGGTTAAATAAACAGGAAAAATAGAGCGGCACTCAGCGTCTTGATCAAAAAAGTAAAAAAGTGTATTTAAAACAGCAACAAGAACCAACGTTTCGGGACACACAGGTCCCTTTGGCTGTACACCTTGACAAAGGGACCTGTGTGTCCCGAAACGTTGGTTCTTGTTGGTGTTTTAAATACACTTTTTTACTTTTTTGATCAAGACGCTGAGTGCCGCTCTATTTTTCCTGTTTATTTATATATATATATATATATATATATATATACATACACACACATATACACACACACAATAGACGCTTAATAGGTCTACACATGCACCATCCCAAATACAGTTCCAGACTTCATAGCCTGGATTACCTGACAATCCATTGCTATCCCCCATGTATGTGGAGAATGCTGGACTAGGGACTTAATCAGCTGTCCCCCACTATGTGCTGCCACAGTAGACATGTTATTTGCACTCAAAGCTTACATGGTTTTACATGGTTAGCCATGGTTATATCCCCCCTTCACCTCTCCCCCTATACCTGTGAGAGGCAATGACGGGTAAGGGACTGCGAGCCGCGGCACCATAGGGAGCTGTCCGCGGCCATCAAGCATAACAGTGTTAGTGAGAGCAGACGGACGACCAGCACGGAAGCTGATCAGGGACACAGCATGCGCCCAGCAGCAGCAGCGCGAATGCTGACCACAGCCGGGCTGGAGAGTGCAGACAAGGAAATATAAACTCCCAAACATGGTGGGGAGGCAGCAAGGTCTGACCGCCCCGTTTCTAAAAGCTCATGTCAGTTTAAAGCATGTCCAATGTATAACGAAGCGGCGGCAGTGTGAGCTGCCTGGCTGCTCCTTACCTGTGTTATGTGGAGGCTCAGATGGGGCTTCTCTCCTAAGCACTGTCCAGCTCCTGCAGCCTTAGGCTGAATCAGCTACCGCTAATTATATGGCGGGGCTCATTCCTAAGCGCCGACAAGCCAATGCTGCATCCGCAGCTCCTACAATCCCGGACCCACGCTTCTTAGTAAGCTGGGAAGGGATTGGGAATTGTCAAAACAGAAGTGTGTGGGAAGTCTCCAAACGTGTGCCATCCCAGTGAGGCTCAAAAAAACACTGAGGTATCTTGGGAGTATGGAGGGTTACTAATTTAAATATTTAAATGTGCATATCCTTGCTAACGCCCCGTCCATATCCCAAGAGTACTCCAGTGACCCCTAGTGGATGAAAAAGAAATACAGTTATTTTACAGAAAATCCTGAGCATTCTATATGATCATAGACTGTATACTTATAGATATTTTCCCAAAACTTTAGCAGCAAGTAATAATTCAAAATTATAGAAACAATCTATTTACCACTGTTTTCATCTGCTGTGCCATCTAATTGAGGTATGGAAAAATTTGCAAGGAGCAGTTTGTTACTACTCCACTCCATTTCATTGTCTGTGGAGTCGTCATCTTCTGACGAGCTTTCTTCAATGTTCTTACCAAGGCTAAAAAAAACAAATAGTGCCAGTTCAGTTATACAAAACCTACTTTAGCATTATATACCACTTAAAACTTGTGGCTACAGCAAAGATGACATACAAGACAAAAGCACAATCCTCATCATATCATCCAGAACCTTCAGTATACCACCACCAAAAGTTCCACAAGCTATTTAAAAAAGCAAATTAACCCTCTAATGGGGGAGAGTTCAAGAAAATAAAACAGCAAGTTTTTATATTCCGCCAAATCAATGCAGCAAGCTAAGGGGGAGGTTTAACTGTGAATTAATTTGTGCAAATTTTAACTATTCACTTAAAAAAAAAAAAAGTTTACAGGTTACAATGGGAGAAATTGTGGCTTTTAGTTTGCATAACCATTCTAGGTGGTGACTATGAAAAAGTCCTTACTTTAAAATACAAATGTCAGGGCAGAATGAAGTACCTCTGGTACACCCCTTGGAATGAATAATAATTTCTGTCTAAGGGGGAGATTCAATTAACAGCGGTAATTTACCGTTGCCCAATTGATCCCCTGTGGCTATACAATTAATCCCAAAATGTGGCCACTGACAGCTATTATCAGGGATTTGTTTCGGGACCTCAGCAGGATCCGGGGAAAAAAACAGATAAAAGCCTGTTTTAACAAATCTGACACCTAAAACACATAGGTACATCAACAAATCAAAGAAAGGAAAAACAAAACCCTGAAAAACTCACTTTTTTTTTACCCAAAAAAATATCAGAGCTAACTGCATTCCCCCTTAAGTGTTTAAGTAGTAGTCATCTTCTCTAATAAGCAGCAAAATGGGGTTAATGATGTTGGACATGAATGTTGAGGTGTTGTATTGTTGGGAAAGGGATTTTTAGGACTATGCAAAAAAAAGTTACACGTGTGTTTTTACATATATTTTATTACCTTTATATAAACATTTACAAATCACTATAGAGATACTTTAATGTACCCCAAAATATTCTAAATATTTTTATTTGCTGAAATATACGTGGCGGCTTTGAAGGATTCCTTCATTAATAAAAGTTAGAAGGTGTAATGGATGACTTTGTACCAAAGCCTCCTATTCTGTGCTAATGGCCACTATCACAGCATTCTACATAATGCTTATGGCCACTTGCTTATTTACTACTGTTTCGGGGTTTAAGATGGTTTCCCACTCTTTCATGTACTTCATATAGTCTGCCCCCTATGGAGTTACTGCGTTACATTGTTGCGATGTCAAGGACTTGTTGCTTCTAATTGAATTGCGCAAACTGTTCCGATTTTATTTTTGAAAAAATATTATGCAATATGTGCAGAAAATTCATGCAGGCCTTCACAGTATGGAATTTACTGCTGAATGATTCTGTCAGTATGGGGTAAATGTTATATACAAAACCAGCTTGGTCTGGTCTAAGGTTGGCTACTTTCAAACATTGGGCAGACTCACATGGAACCCTCTAATGCCTGCAGTTGGCAGACTATTACATTTACCCCCATATGTCCACTTCTTTAAGAATTGACAATTACAAAATGAATGCATTGGTATATTTTTAATTATTTTGGAACTGGGCAATAGACAAGAGGATAGTACACTAAAATGCAATGCCCATTTGCTAAGTTAATGATTAGTCAACACATGACACCTAAAAATTAGAAGAATCAAACTGCTCATGGCCAGAAAGGGGTAAAAATGTAAAACTGAAAGGAAATAACTGAACATGCTCTGCTTTTCTTGAGATTTTGGACAGATTTATTGATTGACAACTGTGAGAAGTGTATTTGATGATGGGCAATCATCTCTCAATGCAAGTGGTATGAAAAGTCAAACTTTCACTTCTATTTCGTGTATAAAAAATATTTGGGGAGGGGGTTTACTTGTCTTTAAAACACTTCAGGAAACTGGACATGCAATTTACAATTAAAAGACGACAGGTTCATTCATTCCACTCTATTTCCCATATAGAAGGAAAATGTAGCAAAACTGCAGAGAAAAAAATATTACTTGTATAACAAGTATTTTGTCCAAAAACATCTTAATGTTCTTAAGACAATATTTACCTCTAACTAATCACAGACATGCCCGCAGAACCCTTTATGGTGCATGTTGCTGCCTCCTTCGCTCTATAGCAAGAATGACGGTAACACAGCAGAGTACCATCTGCTATCCTGGAGCCCTGTCGGGATCCTACCTCTGTGATGCTGTGCTTCATACAGTAGTTCAAGCAGAGCTCTGTACACTAAGTTCCTCTGGATATGCTGTAATAGACAGTTCTGTCATCGGTACAAAAAAAAAAATCTACTTGCAGTTCTACACTATTCTTCATTTTATCTGAGCAGACTTTGGAAACAGTAACATCTGCTTTACCCATGACAACAACACATGCAAAATCGGCATGGAGGAAACTGGATTTACTATGGAATATCTGAACAGGCTGCCAGACATGTGCACACTTTGTAATGTACAGTAAAGCAGGTATCTCATCTAACAAACATGTACAGCAGGCCAAATAAACAATATATTTTTTCAGAAAAAGGATCCACTTGGACATAGAGGGCAAAGTGAAAGTTGCTTTTCCAGTTGGATACATACTTTCTTTTACCATCATGTTCTTCCATGTTGTTGTCCCATCTTTGAGACATTAATATGCTAAGCTCCATTTCCTCCTTCTCCACTTGTGGTTCATTCTCCTCATCATCACTATTCTGCATGTTACTGCACCTTGCAGAAAAGCTGTGCTGCGACAAGCGCCTTGATAGGTCCACTTGATAACCATCATCTTCTAGACCAGCTAGCAGTTTTATCATGGCTTGATCTTGACTATTATTCACTGAGAATGTAAAAACAGTACAAAACTATTTATTGCAGGTGCATGAGCAGTAGGACATCAATCATCTTCTGTGGAATAAAGAAAATGGCAACTACAGTATGTTATTATTTCATATATACATATATCATATACAGTATTGATGACCAGTTTCTGCTGTGCACTGTGTATCTGACAGATGTGACATAAAATCCCAATAGAAACAAAGATTCATCCTTTACTTTATGGACGTCAATCATCTCCATTTTTCCTATTCACTTTTTTACAAATATTCTTTAAGACATAGGGGGTCATTCCCAGTTGATCGCAGCGCAGCGATCAGGTGAAAAACTGGCATTTCTGCACATGCGTATGCCCCGCAATGCGCACGCGCGACGTACAGGTACAAAGCTCTTTGTGGTTGTGCTCAGGTTCTAGCGAAGTTTTCCTTTGCACTGGCAGCCGCAAGAAGATTGACAGGAAGGGAGCGTTACTGGGTGTCAACTGACCATTTTCAGGGAGTGTTTGCAAAAAACGCAGGCGTGTCCGAAAAAACGCAGGTGTGGCTGGGCGTTCGCTGGGCGGGTGTGTGACATCAAATCCGGACACGAATAGGCTGAAGTGATCGCAAACGCTGAGTAGGTTCAGAGATCCTCAGAAACTGCACAAACTATTTTTGCAGAGCTCGGCTGCACATGCGTTCGCACTTTTGCTAAGCTAAAATACACTCCCCAGTGGGCGGCGGCATAGCGTTTGCACGGCTGCTAAAACTAGCCAGCGAGCGATCAACTCGGAATGACCCCCGATAGAGCAATATAGTGCAACTCTGGCAGTTATCTGGTTGTCAATCGTCCCTCACCCCAGGTCTTCTGCGCATTCTCGGACATCAGAAGAAGCAGTTGCCATGAAATAGTAATATTCAGTTGCAGAAATAAAAAAATAAAAATAAAAAACTCAATTTAAAGTTCTAAGGATAATTCTACAGTAGTCACCACTATATGAGTTTGTGTGAATGTATTTGGACATGTGTCAAAGCCAGGTCACAATTCAATATGCATATTATTATAAAGGGACACATTTTATAGTGGTAAAGCAAATGACAAGGAAAACAGCAGAGCCACTGCTTTCTCAAAGTGGCAAGTAAGAAAAGGTCTGAATTCAATAATCCTAAATCACCCTACCGCCTGTTTGTGGCACAGCAGTCAAAGAACAATAAATCTCTTCACTTACTCAAACCATTTGCTAGCACTGCTTTCTTCTTGGAAAGGGTTAGAAACCACTTAGTTCTGATGGGACACAAATATTCCAAGCTCCTGGGTGGTCAGAGAATGTGGGAAGCCTCTTAGAACACAGGAAATCAATAACAAGTGATGCCTAGGATTCTGCTATAGCTCTCTCATACTAATAAACTAAGCATCAAGGAGATTAATGAATGATGTTATCACAGGACACAAACTGAGAATAGCAGAGTTATAGTATCAATGAAACAGAGATGCCGACTGATGTGGCCACACATGTTCAGATGCGCACATGTGACCTGCCCCCCAAACAGCCAAATAAGTATCCAGTTTAGCCACATACATGACTATGACCGCACACAAATAGCAAAACAGATCACTGGCTCACTCCATTCTTCCACCTTGAGGTAGCGAAATCTGAAATTCCTGACTGTCTATGGGGATTTGTGGTCAGCAACATATCTGTGGACACCTAATGTTGGACTATAGAATATATAAAATATCACTAATATATATATACTAGTGTATAGAAAGATACGTAAAAAAGAGGACAGTAAAAAACAATTTTTTTGTGAACATGATTATCCAGTATGTAAGCACATTACTAGTTTATATTAGATTTCAGCTCCCTGTCTTTTCTGCATTCTGCTGTAAGTTGCAGCTAATGCAGTTTACACAGAAAGCACTGGCCATGCTCCGTCTTCCTTAGGCTATGGGTAGATGCATCATTACCTACCGAATGATTGTTAACAGGCTGTAACTGGAAAAAGGCTAGGACTTAAGTTCTATACATCATTTTCAAGGAGCCAGGCCCCACACTGTTTTATAATGTGAACAGTGTAAATGAGCACATTTGGCTTGGTATCCCATATCACTGCTATTCCCAAACAAAACAAAAACCCTATCCTTTAATATAAATGTCCATACTCCTCTTAAATGCAGACTACAAGCTCGAAGGCTCATGCCAATGAATAAAGACACATTTTATCCTACTACTGTTCTGTGCAAAAGCTTTAGGCAGGTGTGAAAAACTTGCTTCAAAGTAAGAATGCTTTCAAAAATAGTTTATTTTTTATCAATTAACAAAATGCAAAGTGAATGAACAGAAGATAAATCTAAATCAAATCAATATTTGGTGTGACCACCCTTTGCCTTCAAAACAGCATCAATTCTTCTAGGTACACTTGCACACAGTTTTTGAAGGACCTCGGCAGGGAGGTTGTTCCAAACATCTTGGAGAACGAACCCCAGATATTCTATGGATGTAGGCTTGCTCAAATCCTCCCGTCTCTCCCTTTAATCCCAGACATACAGTACTTGATGTTGAGATAAGGGCTCTGTGGGGGCCATATCATCACTTCCAGGACTCCTTGTTCTTTCTTTACGCTGAAGATAGTTCTTAATGACATTTTCTGTATGTTTGGGGTCATTGGCTCCAAATTTATTTTGCAGCAGGACAATTAGATGCCTCCCTGATGGTATTGCATGATGGATAAGTACCTGCCTGTTTTCATAAGCAAACAACTGGGCAATGTTGAGGACCGTAAATGCAGTGGTCGCCCAAGGAAACTTAATGCATCAGATGAAAGACCCATTGTGCTTACTTCCCTTTGAAATCGGAAGATGTCCAGCAGTGCCATCAGCTCAGAACTGGCAGAATTCAGTGTGACCCAGGTATACCCATCTACCGTTCAGAGACGTTTGGGCAGAAATCATCTTCATGGAGAGTTGCGTCCAAAAAGCCATACCTTCGACATGGAAACAAGGCGAAGCAACTCAAATATGCACGAAAACACAGGAACTGGAGTGCAGAGAAATGGCAGCAGTTGTTCTGGACTGATGAGTCAAAACGTGAAATATTTGGCAGAATACAGAAGGCAGTTTGTTCATCAAAGGGATGGAGAGCAGCACAATAATAAGTGTATGCAGGCAACAATGAAGCATGGTGGAGGTTCCTTGCAAATTTGCGGCTGCATCTCAGCAAATGGAGTTTGGGATTTGCTCAGGATTAGTGGTGTCATCAATACTAAGAGATACAGGCAGGTACTTATCCATCATGCAATATCATCAGATTGGCACCAAACTTATTCTACAGCACGACAATGACTCCAACCAATATGTACTGTACATCCAAAGTATTTAGAATTATCTTCAGCATAAAGAAGAACAAGGAGTCCTGGAAGTGATGATATGGCTCCCACAGAGCCCGGATCTCAACATCATCGAGTCTGTCTGGGACTACATGAAGAGCAAGATGATTTTGAGCAAGCATACATCCACAGAAGAACTGTGGTTAGTTCTCCAAGATGTTTGGCACAACCTCCCTGCCGAGTTCCTTCAAATATGGTGTACAAGTGTACCTAGAAAAATGTATGCAGTTTTGAAGGCAAATTGGTGGTCACATCAAATATTAATTTGATTTAGATTTCTCTTCTGTTCGTTCACTTTGCATTTTGTTTATTGATAAAAAGAAACTATTAACACTTATATTTTTTAAAGCTTTCTTACTTTGCAGCATTCTTTCCACATTTACCTTAAACTTTTGCACAGTACTGTACATCCACCATCACCAGGAAGGGTTTGTACAGGGCTTGGAAAAGAAGAACACCAAAGACTGCATTTTAGATGTCGTCCAACAAGTGAGGAGTATGCCTCAACTTAATAGACAGCATTTATAGCAGGAAAAAATAAGAATTTACTTACCGATAATTCTATTTCTCGTAGTCCGTAGTGGATGCTGGGGACTCCGTAAGGACCATGGGGAATAGCGGCTCCGAAGGAGACTGGGCACAAAAGTAAAGCTTTAGAACTACCTGGTGTGCACTGGCTCCTCCCCCTATGACCCTCCTCCAAGCCTCAGTTAGGATACTGTGCCCGGACGAGCGTACACAATAAGGAAGGATTTTGAATCCCGGGTAAGACTCATACCAGCCACACCAATCACACCGTATAACTCGTGATCTAAACCCAGTTAACAGCATGATAACAGAGGAGCCTCTAGAAAAGATGGCTCACTACAGCAATAACCCGATTTTTTGGTAACAATAACTATGTACCAGTATTGCAGACAATCCGCACTTGGGATGGGCGCCCAGCATCCACTACGGACTACGAGAAATAGAATTATCGGTAAGTAAATTCTTATTTTCTCTAACGTCCTAAGTGGATGCTGGGGACTCCGTAAGGACCATGGGGATTATACCAAAGCTCCCAAACGGGCGGGAGAATGCGGATGACTCTGCAGCACCAAATGAGAGAACTCCAGGTCCTCCTCAGCCAGGGTATCAATTTTGTAGAATTTTACAAACGTATTTGCTCCTGACCAAGTAGCTGCTCGGCAAAGTTGTAAAGCCGAGACCCCTCGGGCAGCCGCCCAAGATGAGCCCACCTTCCTTGTGGAGTGGGCATTTACAGATTTTTGGCTGTGGCAGGCCTGCCACAGAATGTGCAAGCTGAATTGTACTACAAATCCAACGAGCAATAGTCTGCTTAGAAGCAGGAGCACCCAGCTTGTTGGGTGCATACAGGATAAACAGCGAGTCAGATTTTCTGACTCCAGCCGTCCTGGAAACATATATTTTCAGGGCCCTGACAACGTCTAGCAACTTGGAGTCCTCCAAGTCCCTAGTAGCTGCAGGCACCACAATAGGTTGGTTCAGGTGAAACGCTGAAAACCACCTTAGGGAGAAACTGAGGACGAGTCCTCAATTCCGCCCTGTCCGAATGGAAAATCAGATAAGGGCTTTTACAGGATAAAGCCGCCAATTCTGACACGCGCCTGGCCCAGGCCAGGGCCAACAGCATGACCACTTTCCATGTGAGATATTTTAACTCCACAGATTTAAGTGGTTCAAACCAATGTGACTTTTGGAACCCAAAAACTACATTGAGATCCCAAAGTGCCACTGGAGGCACAAAAGGAGGCTGTATATGCAGTACCCCTTTTACAAACGTCTGAACTTCAGGGACTGAAGCTAGTTCTTTTTGGAAGAAAATTGACAGGGCCGAAATTTGAACCTTAATGGACCCCAATTTCAGGCCCATAGACACTCCTGTTTGCAGGAAATGTAGGAATCGACCCAGTTGAATTTCCTCCGTCGGGCCTTACTGGCCTCGCACCACGCAACATATTTTCGCCAAATGCGGTGATAATGTTTTGCGGTTACATCCTTCCTGGCTTTGATCAGGATAGGGATGACTTCATCCGGAATGCCTTTTTTCCTTCAGGATCCGACGTTCAACCGCCATGCCGTCAAACGCAGCCGCGGTAAGTCTTGGAACAGACAGGGTCCTTGCTGGAGCAGGTCCCTTCTTAGAGGTAGAGGCCACGGATCCTCCGTGAGCATCTCTTTAAGTTCCGGTTACCAAGTCCTTCTTGGCCAATCCGGAGCCACGAATATAGTGCTTACTCCTCTCCATCTTATCAATCTCAGTACCTTGGGTATGAGAGGCAGAGGAGGGAACACATACACTGACTGGTACACCCACGGTGTTACCAGAGCGTCTACAGCTATTGCCTGAGGGTCCCTTGACCTGGCGCAATACCTGTCGAGTTTTTCCCAACGGTTTATAATCATGTGGAAGACTTCTGGGTGAAGTCTCCACTCTCCCGGGTGGAGGTCTTGTCTGCTGAGGAAGTCTGCTTCCCAGTTGTCCACTCCCGGAATGAATACTGCTGACAGTGCTATCACATGATTTTCCGCCCAGCGAAGAATCCTTGCAGCTTCTGCCATTGCCCTCCTGCTTCTTGTGCCACCCTGTCTGTTTACGTGGGTGACTGCCGTGATGTTGTCCGACTGGATCAACACCGGCTGACCTTGAAGCAGAGGTCTTGCTAAGCTTAGAGCATTGTAAATGACCCTTAGCTTCAGGATATTTATGTGAAGTGATGTCTCCAGGCTTGACCATAAGCCCTGGAAATTCCTTCCCTGTGTGACTGCTCCCCAGCCTCGCAGGCTGGCATCCGTGGTCACCAGGACCCAGTCCTGAATGCCGAATCTGCGGCCCTCTAGAAGATGAGCACTCTGCAACCACCACAGGAGGGACACCCTTGTCCTTGGTGACAGGGTTATCCGCTGATGCATCTGAAGATGCGACCCGGACCATTTGTCCAGCAGGTCCCACTGGAAAGTTCTTGCGTGGAATCTGCCGAATGGGATTGCTTCGTAGGAAGCCACCATTTTACCCAGAACCCTTGTGCATTGATGCACTGAGAGTTGGCTTGGTTTTAGGAGGTTCCTGACTAGCTCGGATAACTCCCTGGCTTTCTCCTCCGGGAGAAACACCTTTTTCTGGACTGTGTCCAGGATCATCCCTAGGAACAGAAGACAAGTCGTCGGAACCAGCTGCGATTTTGGAATATTGAGAATCCAATCGTGCTGCCGCAACACTACCTGAGATAGTGCTACACCGACCTCCAACTGTTCCCTGGATCTTACCCTTATCAGGGAATCGTCCAAGTAAGGGATAACTAAAATTCCCTTCCTTCGAAGGAATATCATCATTTCGGCCATTACCTTGGTAAAGACCCGGGGTGCCGTGGACCATCCATACGGCAGCGTCTGAACTGATAGTGACAGTTCTGTACCATAAACCTGAGGTACCCTTGGTGAGAAGGGTAAATTGGGACATGAAGGTAAGCATCCTTGATGTCCCGAGACATCATGTAGTCCCCTTCTTCCAGGTTCGCAATCACTGCTCTGAGTGACTCAATCTTGAATTTGAACCTCTGTATGTAAGTGTTCAAAGATTTTAGATTTAGAATCGGTCTCACCGAGCCGTCCGGCTTCGGTACCACAACAGTGTGGAATAATACCCCGTTCCCTGTTGCAGGAGGGGTACCTTGATTATCACCTGCTGGGAATACAGCTTGTGAATGGCTTCCAAAACTGTCTCCCTGTCAGAAGGAGACATCGGTAAAGCCGACTTTAGGAAACGGCGAGGGGGAGACGTCTCGAATTCCAATTTGTACCCCTGAGATATCACCTGAAGGATCCAGGGGTCTACTTGCGAGTGAGCCCACTGCGCGCTGAAATTCATTGAGACGGGCCCCCCACCGTGCCTGATTCTGCTTGTAAAGCCCCAGCGTCATACTGAGGGCTTGGCAGAGGCGGGAGAGGGTTTCTGTTCCTGGGAACTGGCTGATTTCTGCAGCCTTTTTCCTCTCCCTCTGTCACGGGGCAGAAATGAGGAACCTTTTGCCCGCTTGTCCACGAAAAGACTGCGCCTGATAATACGGCGTCTTCTCATGTTGAGAGGCGACCTGGGGTACAAACGTGGATTTCCCAGCTGTTGCCGTGGCCACCAGGTCTGAAAGACCGACCCCAAATAACTCCTCCCCTTAATAAGGCAATACTTCCAAATGCCGTTTGGAATCCGCATCACCTGACCACTGTCGTGTCCATAACCCTCTACTGGTAGAAATGGACAATGCACTTAGACTTGATGCCAGTCGGCAAATATTCCGCTGTGCATCACGCATATATAGAAATGCATCTTTCAAATGCTCTATAGGCAATAATATACTGTCCCTATCTAGGGTATCAATATTTTCAGTCAGGGAATCCGACCACGCCAACCCAGCACTGCACATCCAGGCTGAGGCGATTGCTGGTCGCAGTATAACACCAGTATGTGTGTAAATACATTTTAGGATACCCTCCTGCTTTCTATCAGCAGGATCCTTAAGGGCGGCCATCTCAGGAGAGGGTAGAGCCCTTGTTCTTACAAGCGTGTGAGCGCTTTATCCACCCTAGGGGGTGTTTCCCAACGCACCCTAACCTCCGGCGGGAAAGGATATAATGCCAATAACATTTTAGAAATTATCAGTTGTTATCGGGGGAAACCCACGCTTCATCACACACCTCATTTAATTTCTCAGATTCAGGAAAACTACAGGTAGTTTTTCCTCACCGAACATAATACCCCTTTTTGGTGGTACTCGTATTATCAGAAATGTGTAAAACATTTTTCATTGCCTCAATCATGTAACGTGTGGCCCTACTGGAAGTCACATTTGTCTCTTCACCGTCGACACTGGAGTCAGTATCCGTGTCGGCGTCTATATCTGCCATCTGAGGTAACGGGCGCTTTAGAGCCCCTGACGGCCTATGAGACGTCTGGACAGGCACAAGCTGAGTAGCCGGCTGTCTCATGTCAACCACTGTCTCTTATACAGAGCTGACACTGTCACGTAATTCCTTCCAACAGTTCATCCACTCAGGTGTCGACCCCCTAGGGGGTGACATCACTATTACAGGCAATCTGCTCCGTCTCCACATAATTTTTCTCCTCATACATGTCGACACAAACGTACCGACACACAGCACACACACAGGGAATGCTCTGATAGAGGACAGGACCCCACTAGCCCTTTGGGGAGACAGAGGGAGAGTTTGCCAGCACACACCAGAGCGCTATATATATACAGGGATAACCTTATATAAGTGTTTTTCCCCTTATAGCTGCTGTATTGTTAATACTGCGCCTAATTAGTGCCCCCCTCTCTTTTTTAACCCTTTCTGTAGTGTAGTGACTGCAGGGGAGAGCCTGGGGAGCTTCCCTCCAACTGAGCTGTGAGGGAAAATGGCGCCAGTGTGCTGAGGAGATAGGCTCCGCTCCTTTTTCGCGGACTTTTCTCCTGCTTTTTTATGGATTCTGGCAGGGGTTAAAATTCATCCATATAGCCCTGGGGGCTATATGTGATGTTTTTTTTGCCAGCCAAGGTGTTTTTATTGCTGCTCAGGGCGCCCCCCCCTAGCGCCCTGCACCCTCAGTGACCGAAGTGTGAAGTGTGCTGAGGAGCAATGGCGCACAGCTGCAGTGCTGTGCGCTACCTTGGTGAAGACAGGACGTCTTCTGCCGCCGATTTTCCGGACCTCTTCTGTCTTCTGGCTCTGTAAGGGGGCCGGCGGCGCGGCTCTGGGACCCATCCATGGCTGGGCCTGTGATCGTCCCTCTGGAGCTAATGTCCAGTAGCCTAAGAAGCCCAATCCACTCTGCACGCAGGTGAGTTCGCTTCTTCTCCCCTTAGTCCCTCGATGCAGTGAGCCTGTTGCCAGCAGGTCTCACTGAAAATAAAAAACCTAAAATTAAACTTTTCACTAAGCAGCTCAGGAGAGCCACCTAGTGTGCACCCTTCTCGTTCGGGCACAAAAATCTAACTGAGGCTTGGAGGAGGGTCATAGGGGGAGGAGCCAGTGCACACCAGGTAGTTCTAAAGCTTTACTTTTGTGCCCAGTCTCCTGCGGAGCCGCTATTCCCCATGGTCCTTACGGAGTCCCCAGCATCCACTTAGGACGTTAGAGAAATAGAATTTGAACGCAGGTAAGACTACTCTAGTTTACTTTTTTTTTTTTTTAACCCTTTATTACCTCAGTCACTATGTGAACGTATTTCTTTAAATCAGGTTTGGGATAGTGTAATGTAGTGGTCACCCCAAGGTCGTAATTATGTGGGTCCTAGAGACCCATCATTTAAAAAAACAAAAAATAGTGGTGTTAATTTACTGTTTCTGGGTCCCATTGTAATTTATAGTTTTGCAGAAAATACCCTTTAGTTCTCATAAGACCCCCCCCCTACATGCCCATAAAAATGCCCAACCCTCCCCAATGTCAACAGATCAGCTCAAATGCCCCTTAAGTGCCAGTAAGTCCTCCTCCAGCCATCAGACCTCACCAATGCCAAAGCACCACAAGCTCCTTAAGTGCCAATCAAACCTAACCCATACCATCATAGCACCCCCATTTGCCCCTCAAGTGTCAATCAGGCCTGCCCGGACAATCAGATCCCTCTCATACTGCTTAATGATCACCCCATGCCATCAAACCCTCTTATATTTCCCTTAAGTGCCAATCAGAGCTCATCCATGCTATCAGAGCTCATCCATGCTATACGTGGCCCTTAAGTGCCAATCATATCCCACCCCACATAAACACCAACTCATGGTCTGGGGAAATAAATACTGCTTTTTATCAGCTGCCTAAAGTCATAGCTTTATATGCAGTGCAGGATACTGGAGACATTTGTGGAATCTGCTGTCAGCGTGAATTTCAACTTCAAGGTGCCACTAACTTCTGGATGGGGACAAGTGATGGGAACCTCAGCATGCCCGTTGTTTGTGAGCCATTATGGGAAAAATATGGCTGCACTGCTTGGGGTGGGCCACGAGTGTGTGATCGCGGCTGCACTGTGATTGGGTGGTGATAGCTTCACTCTGGCCGGAGCACATTCTGCAGGACACAGTCTGAGTCCCCTGCCACAATTTTCTGTAAACGACACACTATGGTTCAGAACAAAAAATACGGGTCATGTCTATGCCATGCATGTTTTAACTACCACCAGTATTGGAAGGTTAGTCCATCAATCATTCAGTAATTAATATTCCATTATCCTAGAACCCTCCAGTTTTAATGCATGTCCTTTTTGTTCTAACCGAGTGTAAGTGTCCTGTTCTTCTGGTGGCCCAATCACCCCCTTGTTACGAGTGTTTACCTACTGGCAATAAAGTAGACAGAAATTGGTATACAGATGTGTCCTCATACAACTCGTTTGTATACACCATATGGTGCAAGACACCCGATGTAACAGAGATGCCCAGAGAGGAGTAGCGTAATGTACTATTCCTTCATTTTTGCAACTTATACACATTGCAGATGCAGCAAAAAGCAGTGTGTACTAGACACACTAGACTACGATAATAACCACACAGGAATTGGTTTTACACATGTACAAAGTCATAGATGAAGCACAACGGAACTTGGCATGAGGAAAGCTGAGTCTACTCACATTGGTGCCCTTTTAACATAGATGCAGACTCTGTCACACACAGATGTATAAATGTCACACATTAAATTGGTCAGTGTACTCTAGCCAGGACTGCCATCAGAAATGATGGAGCCCAGGACTGACAGGGCCCCTCCCTCCCAAAAAACAGATTCTGCCCTCTGCTCCACCCCTATGTGATGACATACATTGTGACGTTACATAAAGGTGGAGTGTTGCGGACCTACAGGAATGGTTTACAGAGTGCTGATGCACAGATAAGGCTTGTTTTAAGAAGTAATCCTTGTACATCAGACTGCTGTTGATTCACAGACTGGTGCAGCTCTACCGGTATTGGCAGTAAGAGCCAGGGGTGGGCCCCCCTCTCTGTAAGGGCCTGGGACATCACTCCCCACAGTCCCCCCCTGATGGCTGCCCTGAATCTAGCAATGTAGTTTTGTCACTCACAGTGGTTTTATTTATGCGAATAAGATGCATATTTTGAGCGAGAAAGACCCTTGATGTGGCAGAGTTGCTCGGGATCTTGTGCACAGAGAGGGGCTATTTGGCACAATTGAATAGCTGTGTATAAGGACACATCTGCAAGTATAAAATGAAGCCAGCCAATAACAGCACCCATACAAACATAGCAAGTCAGAAAAGAAGCAGCAGTGCATGGATTTACTGTCCTCCCTACTAATTGCCATCTGACTGATATCAAAGCACAGCAGAAGCTTACAGCTGGAAAGGCAACTCTCTCCCATGAGTAGTAACTCTTCAGACAGAGAAGTGCAGCCAGTTTCAAGGATTGATAGAATATTACCTTGAAAATTCTAGAAGAGACACGTTAAAGTGACCAAATTAACATGTGCAAAAAAATTACAGGTTAATGACAAGAACTAACAAACCTTTTAGACTCCGGACTGTGCTAGTAAAAAGGGGACATTTTTTTTAATGGACGATAAAAAAAGGTGGTGATAAGAAGATTCTCAGGGCGGTGTCCTATTAACTGCAGAAAGCAACCGCAGCTAAAGGATTCCCCCGGGGCTATCCAATTAGCCCCATAAACCAGCACTTATCGGGGATTATGCTTTGCATTTCTCAGGCAGAATACCAGATAACCAGCCCCAGAAGACCTGTGTTTGGACGGTAACACATGGGTCCGCGATCTTATCATGGAGCCCATGTGTTATTGGCAGATAACTGATGATTTACTGGACAGTAAAAACAGGCTGTAATTGGATAGCCTGACAGCATTATCCAGTTAAAAATACCCCTATTACCCTGTGGTAAATCACCGCATGTAATAGGATACCGCCCTCAAACGGATTTTAAAATGGACAGGAGGCTTTTCTAGTAATATAGTACATTTGTGACCTCCACAATCATGTCGTTCAATAATTATGGTCAGTCAGGCGATTACTCATAAGGCTGAATTGGCAGCTACCTCAACGGAAGATTAAGCTTTGCAATGCAATCGACAATATCAATACAACGACTTATAATACTAAAAAAAAAAAAAAAAAAGAAGTAGAACAAGCAGCAAAGTTTCGAGCTTCCAGATTAGCTGCAAGATTGGAAACTTCCAGAAGTGGCTTATGTAAAAAAAAAAAAAAAAGAAAAAAAAAAAAAAACAATAAGAGAAGTGGCAGACTATAGTGAATCTGCCGTGTTGTGTTGTGTTACAGGGCCCATACATTAGCAATCAGGAAAAAAACTTCAATGATACTGCAATTTTCCCCCCATTCATTTAATGATTATCCAATAAACCAGTATGCACCCATACATTACAGATATTTACTGTCATTTTCAGCAAATACAGATCTTTAACGGCTTAATTTTACTAGTTGGCAAATCGGCTGATCATTACCATACACTAGCAATGTACCGCCCTGATTGGTCGGTGAAGTCCAACATGTTGGACAGCCTGGTTTACTATTTCCGATCACTTTTGGGGTTAAAATCCACAATTGGTGTACCCCATAGGGTGGAGAATTTTTACCCCTATTATCTGCAAAATAGAGAATTGCCATAATACATTGCAGATGTACTGTATGGGCCTCATTACTGGTTCAATGTTTTGCGGATTGGCATATTGCAACATTTAATGCCTTTCCTTTACATTATGTAATACTGAAGCTTCTTTTCAAGCATTGTTCTTTTTATTCAACAGTTTATATACTCTTGGCACAACTGTAATCAAGACTGCATCAAAATAATCAGTAATTAGTAGCAGAAGGGGTAAAGGATGGTCAGCAACCAATCACATGTAGTAGGTTATTGCATCCTGCACTTGCCACTTCCTGAAAATTGACTGATAGAAAAAAATGTATGTGCAAGTAACATTCTAGGAAATTCTTATATCAGTTATAAAGTGCTCCGAGTCCTAGTGAAAGAAAAATGCTATATCAATAGAACTATTATTACTATCCATATAGGTTATAGCAGTAGTTCTTCATCTGGGTGCCACTAGCTGGTGGTCCAGGAACAAATCTAATTATATATGGTCAATGTGATTGCCAGTCACCATCACTGGTTTTGCCTATGAGAAAGGGTGTGGACATACAGAAGAACAGCCCTGTCCACCACCTCATACCTGAGCCTAAGGATAGCAAACAAGCACAATTTACCTAATTTCATCATTGTTTTCTGACTTTCTCAATAAGAAACTTTTGGCCTAGGGATGTCATGAAAAAGAAAAATGCAGATACTATAGGGTGCCGTAATTCATGAATGTTTGAGAACCAGAGATATAGAATAACTTACAGAAAACTGGAGACTGACTGAGCCTCTGAGACATGGGCTGGAAGCATTGACTTGTTTCCATGATGTTTAAAATGGCTTCTTCATCAATCACAGCATCCGTATGGCTATCCTCTTCACACGCCTCAGGTTCTGATAAGAAACACAATGTTCACATACAAAAGCTTTATTCGTAACACACACAAGATGGATCTTCTAGGGCACATACAGAAAAATATTAATAAGACAAAAAAAAAATAAAAGAATCCTCTGGTCTACCCACTGCAAGTCTATTAGAGGAGGAGCTTTTTCACAACTTGTTGTAAAATCTGAGCAAGTAAACTATAATTTGTCATGGCAATCTGTGAGCATTGGCCTGTAGAAAGTTATATAAAATAAATCAATTTACCTCAGTAACCCAACAAATATTTCTATTGTACAGTTGAATAGGGATGGCCACTGACCTTCAGTAGTTAAAACCACGAGTTTGCCAATTGATGGCGGAGAACCAATGAGTCTCCACTATCAACAGCACATAGCACGGCAATGTGTTTTCTTTCCCACAAATATACTTTCTTTCCCACTCCACCAGAGTGACCCACAAAGCTCCCCCCCTTCCTCCCTGCATGGGCCGCAGCCTGCCAAGTGCCACCTCCACTAATGGCCATTGATGGTGTAAACTGTGTATGGTTTCCTGCCATCAGAGGTAACAATTGATGGAAGACCAGAATATTTCCACCCCTAAAGTTACATATCAAACTGCACAAACACAGTGAAGGCATTAGTATTGTTAACAAATAACCAAGATACAGCAGCCTAGCAATGCACTAAGAATACCTGACATTACAGAGTATTGCCCCAGTTCCTAATGAAAGCTAGACCAGTGTTTCTCAAACTCTGTCCTCAGGGAACCCTAACAGTGCATGTTTTCCAGATCATCTAGCTGGCACAAATGTGTGTTAATTGACTTACACAACAGATCTACAGCTGGTACTAAATATTATTGAGTATACCTTGAAAACACACCCTGTTAGGATTCCACAAGGACAGAGATTGAGAAACTTTGGCCTAGAACCACATGAATATCGGGTTAACCCACAAATGGCTGCCTCTTCTCTGTATAATAAAGGATAAGCACTACAATGCTTAAATGTATACTTATCACCAGAATTTAAATGTATTTGATTCAAAAGTATATAAAAAAATACCTAAAAATCACATTTGACTTTTAATTTTAATCATTTTAAAACCTTACTGCTTAATGAGTAACAACTATAAGCAAATATCTGACTTGTACAAGGGGGTATCAAAGTTTTACTGTAATTATCATCATGAAGTTATTGAGATATCCGAATGCAATCTGATCAACATAATCATTGATCCTTATGTGTATGATTTTGTAAATTACAGCTATTTATGTGAACTTGCTTAATTTCACGAGCTGGTAGATGTCCGTAAACTGCAGGATGGACAGAAGTGAAGCCCAGAGTGCTATAATGTTCCTCCATTTGAAGGGTAACAGCGTCCGCCAAATCCACGATGAATTGGTGGCTGTTTATGGTGATGAAAGCCCATCATATGACATTGTTGTGAGGTGGAAAAGGAACTTCCAAACTGGACACATGTCTCTTTCAGATGAGCCTCGATGCAGGAGACCCTCAATCACGGATGATCTTGACGCATGGAAGAAAGTGGAGGCCCTTGTCCTTGAAGACAGACCACTAACCAATGAAGTGATCATGAAAGAAGTTGTTCTTAGTTATGGAAATGTGTGGAAGATTATGCATGAGCAACTGCACATGTCTAAAGTGTCATCACTATGGGTTCCGACGGATTTTTAGATGTTAAATTGATCTAGTATGTTTCTTAGAAATCAGAAGATCCTTTTCTACTTATAACAACTCAAAGGAATATTCAATTAAAGACTTTATGAACTGCAACTCATCCATGGTCATGCATCTTTTGGAATGTTCCTGTGGCCTAAAATATGTGGGCAAAACTAAATGAATCCTTAAATTCGAATACAGGAACACATTCGTAACGTGATGAATAAAGTCAAAAACCATGCAGTTTCTAAACACTTTAAAGAAAACCTCAATTCTAACCTCGAAGAATTGACCTTCAAAGCAACTGAATTAGTAAAACCATGAGAAAGAGGGGGGGGGGGGGGGGGGGTGACATATTGAACAAACTATCCAAAAGAGAGATGTTCTGGATTTTTGAGCTCCAAACTATGTCGCACCTTGGATTCAATGAGACTTTTGAAATTGCCCCATTTTTATAAAGATTTTTCTTTGTTTTTATGATCTTCAACAATAATTACACTCTTGCACTTCTGCACTATATTTTATTACCTTTTATTAATCTTAATATCATCCATTATTGAATATTATTATGTTTCACTTTTCACGGACCTTTACATATAGATATAATGGCTACTACAGGTTGAGTATCCCATATCCAAATATTCCGAAATACGGAATATTCCGAAATACGGAATTTTTCGAGTGAGTGTGAGATAGTGAAACCTTTGTTTTTTGATGGCTCAATGTACACAAACTTTGTTTAATACACAAAGTTATTAAAAATATTGTATTAAATGACCTTCAGGCTGTGTGTATAAGGTGTATATGAAACATAAATGAATTGTGTGAATGTAGACACACTTTGTTTAATGCACAAAGTTATAAAAAATATTGGCTAAAATTACCTTCAGGCTGTGTGTATAAGGTGTATATGAAACATAAATGCATTCTGTGCTTAGACTTAGGTCCCATCACCATGATATCTCATTATGGTATGCAATTATTCCAAAATACGGAAAAATCCCATATCCAAAATACCTCTGGTCCCAAGCATTTTGGATAAGGGATACTCAACCTGTATATTAATAAAATCTGTATGTTCGCATGTAGCACTTTTCACCTATATACCACACATTGGAATAAGGGAACCCATAAAAAGGAGACTATTCCTATGATACATTTTATTCCTAACTGTTTACAATTTTTTTTTAATTTTTGTCATTTGGAAAAAGAAAGATATTTTCCATTTATACTTTGGGACATTTGAAGATTTGTGGGAGAAAGGCCACTGAATAAACCAAAGGACTTGGAAAAACTACCATAAATTTTTCAAAACCCTGGAATTACTAATTATTGAACTTGGTGTACACTATTATCCATTATTTGGTTTTCTCATTCAGGTTTATGAATTTATATATGAGCTATATGAGTATTTTAATTATTCTACATAGTCTTTAATTATGCTGAAAAAACTCCACTATATATTGCGGTGCGTTACATAGTGCGTTCCATTATGGGATGATGCTATATAATTTATCAATTTTCATGGTCAATTATCTTATATGTGTATGTTACGTTCATACTTCTATACACTTTATGTAGGATATGAACCTTTATAAGTTCTAGCTGTATATTAGTAATACATTTTCTGATGTTGCAAAGTGCGCTCCACCAGCAGATTGGCTGTATAAAAACTTGAAATGCTCCTCTCCTAAGATGGCGGTGCGGCTCACGGTGCGCTCCACTGGCGGATTGGCTGGTGTAACGCACCACATGATCCTGGAAATGATGTTGCGCTCTGTGTTGCCCTTCACCGCTAAGATGGTGGTGCGGTCCACAGTGCACCGGCGGATTGGCTGGTGTAGCGCACCACATGATCCCGGAAATGACGTTGGCTTTGCGCCCCACCGCTGTTTCCTATTCTACACCCGGAAACGACGGTGCGTTCCACCATGCGTTCCACTGCGGCTTTTCAGCCAGCGATCTACTCTTTTTTGTTGAAATAACTTGTTTTTGTTTATAATTTTTTGATAGAGGTATATTATCATCAATACATGAGTTCTCAAAGCTTATTTAATTTATCATTGGGTGTTTTTAACTACACTAAGTGTTTTACACAGGAAGTGATGTCACCAATGGCCCAGCCATGTGCTGGATTCCAGTTATGTTTGTTGGTATAAATATAGCTCTTCTGTTGTACTGACCCTATCCCCACGATGAAGTCAAATCGCTGACGAAACGCGTTGGGTCTGCTGTACCTGAACCTCTATATGGACAGGTAAGCTTTTGAAAATTATTTATCTTGTACGTTTGCATTTTTACCATTGTTTGAAAAATACTGGAGACAGGATGTATCCGATCTTTCATGTGGACAGATAAACTTAAATTTTCTTTTAGCTTGTACGTTCGCATTTTTACCATTTGTATTTATTTGTTGTATTAAAATTGTGAAAAATCTTTAAACATCCCTAGCTGTGGATTACAAACTTTGGGACACGTTTGTCCTTAGAACAGTGGTTTCCAAACTTTTTTTAATCACGGCGCCCTAGAATAATCTGAATTTTTTTCACGGCACCCCTAGGCCAAAAATTTCTTATTGAGAAATTTAGAAAGAAATATTACATTCAGTAGATTGCGTTTATATGTCATCCTTAGGGTCAGTTGTGTGGTGAGGGACAAGATTTGCTTCTGTTCGGCCACATATTTTATGACTGGCAGCCACCAGCACTGATTTTGCCTATTATATTGACCATGAATAATTTGAATTGGTCCAGGACCACCAACCCAGGGCACCCCTGCAAGTGTCCTGAGGCACCCCAGGGAGACACGGCACACAGTTTGGGAACCTCTGCCTTAGAAGGTTTTTATACATATATATATATATAAAACCAATTTTATGAATAACAATGGTATGAAAACTGTACGCACTATGTTATATTTGTTTTATTTTTTCTATATCATACCCATATTGGTCATATGACTGAAGAAAGACTGTATCAGATAAGTAGTGTCCATTAATCAATACTGGGTATACACTATATATCTAAGACACTAGAAGGCGCCCTTTTCTCACTTTCTTTTATATATATATATATATATATATATATATATATATATATATATATATATATATATATACATATACATATACACACACACACACACACACCATTGTACTTTTGTTATACTGTCCTACATTCCAGTAAGCTTGCTGGTGTGGCTGAACACGGTTCCAGGACTAAATGTATAAAGCTCACAGGTCACCACATGAGTGCTGATATGACAGAAGACACCACAAAACATGTAGAATGTGATATGTGTGTACTTACTTTTCTGCTGGTCTCTGTGCACCTCCACTAAATTGGCTGGTGTACAGTGAATGTCCTCCTGTGAGCTTAGCTGTGAATGTAACGTCAGCTCTGCAGAAAACTCATCAGACATGTTGCTGCAGTCCATAGAGTGTGACTGGGTCCTGATTGAGAACAAATGACAGAATATAAAAGGATATCAAGAACATAGTATTACTGGTAAAAAATAAACAAGAAAAATAAATAATTTTAACTGAGAACTAGATGTTATTACCTAAAAATACCATCACTAATAGAAAAAAATAATTATACTTTTATTCAATCTGAAAGTAAAACACTAATTTAGACACAGGTCATCACAATTAATACGGCTTACATTTATAACGTCTCTGTGCCTCAATTTTTACTCCACAAACAATTTAACTGGATCTAAGTTAAGTACATCAGAGGTGAGTACTGTTTTCACTCACATAATCAGCTTTTGCTTCATTGTAAGTTATGCATGGAAAAATATGCTGCTTACACAATATGATCTAGGTACTTTGGGCAAGATTCAATTGTTTTCTCGCCGACAGCCAGTAGATGGCGCCCGACGGCTATTCAATTGCTGCTCCATTTGAGCATGATAGACTGCATTTCAGCTTGTACACCCACCCCCATCCCCCACCCAGGGGTGGCGAGCTTAAATAAGTGAAAAGTGACACGTTTGAGCGCTGAAACTGGACTTTTCACATCACTCCGAATAGTTTGCTCCGCTTTAGCTGCTTTACGCGTCTGAACCTGACCTCTCTGGGTGTGACAAGAGCAATATAAAGGGACATTTGAATATTGTCCCACAGTTCTCCCATCACTTTAGAAGGCAGATCGGGAGCGACAAACAATTGAATATCACCCTTTGGGTTTAATCTTTAAATAAAAATGATTTTAAAAGTCTGATACCATATGTTGCCAGGTTCAAACAGACACTAAAGATGTGGAGTGTAAATATGGCAAGGTGATGAAGTCTAACCTGTAGACCGTAAATATGATGGACAAATAATGATCAGTGCTCTTTCTGCAGGTTTCTGTTTAAAATGGGAACCAAACTGGACAAAGTTCTTGGAACGATGTCTTCACTGGCTGAAACCATACTTCTCTTGTCTTACACTCATGATGGATCATACTTACACAGAGAAGTCATTTTGTTTCAGGATCTCTTTCAGTCTCTTTTGAAAGATTTTTTCACTTTCTGTCACAGCCATAAATCCACGTTCTTTAGACAAAAAGGCATGTCAAAATTGTTCAACACAAACAAGGTTTCTAACTAGATGCCTAGACTTATATAAACACATTTAGAAAAATGAAAGTATTAAAAGATAAAACTACAACGTAGCAGAAAACTTGTGAATCACAAAGCATCCATTTGTATATTTGGCATATCTTAGGTGCAGCCACTTGCGCATGGTGATGCAAGTCATGCAAATTACTTAGAAATGAGCCCGACTAACTCACACATATTCTTAAGATACACCTTTTAGGAGGGGCATTTTAGCATGTTCCATAAGCATGGTGCCATGTGCTGGCAGGGGCACTGGGATGGGGGCATGGCCAAAGCAGGGAGTTATGGCCAGCCCACCTCCTTAGTAAATATGATAACATATTCGTACGCACACGCCACACAAGGGAGCTGATGGCACTGGGTAGGTGTGATCGATTACCCTCCACCCGCATATCACGCAGCTAGGGAAAGACAGAGGAGTGACTACCTCTGCAGCTGCCTTTCTCCCCAGCACAGCAATCACTCCTCTCTCTCCAAGTGCCGATGCTGTCTACAACAGGAAAATGGGGGGAGAGCAGGACCCAGACCCCTCCAACAGGCCCAGGTAAAGAACACCCGCTACCCCACCACCACCACCCAGCGCCACTCTGTACTGGGTCAACAATAACAAATGTGCACACATCTTTAAAAACGTACAATCCAAAACACAAATATATAACCGCAATTCTCAGCTGTACTGTTACGGGATCAGCCGCAATATCACAGACAACTCTAAAAGGAGGCCCTAGTTTCTTTTAGTTAGATGCTAGCACTTTGTTAATCATTCAATGAATCAAGAAAGAACTACTGGTTGTTTCAATACAAGAACTGCAAATCTAATAAGTGGCCAGTTTGCATCTGTCTAGCTACGCCCGAGTCTCTGAATAATTACACAGGGCTTATGCCTTAATAGCTGCTGAGATAACTGTACAATAAGTTCAGAAGACCAAACAGCCCTCACATCTCCTGCTAGTGGTGTCAAGGCTAGAACATAGTAAATATATACTGTAAGAGCAATTCACAACTTTAATACAATTAAGCCTAATGAAACAGAAATCCATTAAAAACGACATTGTGTTTAGACTTTGAAAGATCTCTTAGAAAGTTCTATTTACCTTGTGAATCTGGTGGACTGATCTGAGAAGATTGATTCTTTTCTTTACGACGCAGTTTCTCATCTTCCCATATTGCTTGCAGACCAGGATTCTTTCCTATCTGAGCTGTAGTTACAAACAAAAGCAAAGACTTCTGTTTCCATAAAAGCCATTTGTTACCCAAGGAAAAAAATAATAATACTTGTTACTTGCTATGGGGAAATAATCTAACAAACCAAACGGATGCAAATCTCACTGGGTTTCAATTGTTTTTTCAATATATGAACTCAGACTTCTACAGTAGGTAAGGTCCCTATTCTGGGTCCTCTTTCAACACGTTAAGCCCCAAAGGAGAAATCAGATCTTGACAAGGGAGACCCAACTGCAAAAGCATGCCAGACTCTCACCACCCCCAGTGCAGTGTATCCAGCCGATGCAAAGTCCCAGAGTGCTTACTATTGGTATGTGCAATCATTATTATTAACTTTTACATGATCCTTCCAATAGTTATTTTAAAGTAATTCATCCAAGGATACATGCTTGGATTCATTCATCCAAGGAAAATGTTAGTTTGGGCATAGAGGTACAAAATGTGTGTACTAAATGCAAGCTCATACAATGTTTACAGTATCAGGAACACGGTTTCATTTTTAAAGGTTTTTTTTTACCACAAACTATGCTGGGAAATTGTATACAGTAGGTACAAATCCACTCCTCGGCAGATCAGACTGCAGACCTGTTCACAGATTCTACATCCAATCCTTGCTACACACTTGTCCAATTTTTCAGCAGACCAATCTGTCTCTGCTGAAAAAATGAATTCGGCTGGGGCAGAAAGGGGATTTATTTATGAGGAATTTAATTATAATTGTGAAGGATTTTAATGTTCCTTCCAAACAAAAAGAAAAAGTGCCCAAACAATATGGGGAACAAAACGTGTAGGGGTCTACCATAGTTAATGAACCAGTACCAGACTATTCGAGCTGGCCCTGGTTCCAAAAATACAGGGAACAAAACAAGTAGGGGTCCACCATATCCTCAGAACTAGCACCAGGATCTACTAGCAGGGGATAAAGCTAGAGGACACACTAGACTGGGTACCATGGCCGAAGCATTCATCCCCCCCCCCCCCCCCCCCAACTAGTCAGCCCAGCTGAGGATTCCTTGGGATGTGGGGACCCTTTTATTACCAATAAAGGGTTACCCCGTCTCCAGGGCACCCAAGGCCAGGGCTGAAGCCCGGGGCTTGCTGAGTTGATTAGTGAAAACAGAGTAATAGTGTATTTTACAAGAGTACTACAGGTGCCAGCAGGCCTAGCTCGCATGCTGATACTTGGAGAACCACAAGTACCAGCAGACGGGGCATTAAGGGCCCGCTTGTACCTATAGGCCCCCTGCAAAAGAAATATTAAAATAAAAACCACCTGGGGGCGATGGCCTTTATGCTCTTTTGCATGGCCGGGGCAAACGCAGGATTTTAAGAGGGGGGTTTCCAAATGAGATATATATATATATATATATATATATATACACAAAGAGAGAATTCAGCACTCACCATAGCAAGCTCACTTGTCCTCACAACATCAATAAATAAATGATGGGGGTTTAGTTAGTGAATTGGCCAATGCACGGAAGCCTGCATACCGCTCGCCAAGGTACCCCACCTTCATACTAAACCCCCATCATTTATTTATTGAGGTTAGTGCCGCCATATTTCTGAATGTTTTGGGGGTCATTACTGCATGGAGGGCACTAGAGCAAGTATATACTACTGATGAGCACAGCGAGAGAGAGAGCACAAAGAGCCAGAGCAGGGGAGAGAGAGAGAGAGAGAGAGAGAGAGAGATACACACATTGGAAGGGAGGAAGAGAAAGAGAGTGACATTGGGAGGGAGACAGAGAAATATGGTGGGAGAGAAACATGGTGATAGAGACACACATGGAAAGGGAGGAAGAGAGAGAGAGAGAGAGAGAGAGAGAGAGAGAGACATGGGAAGGGAGAAAGAGAAAGCAAGAGACATGGGAAGGGATGGAGGGAGGAAGGGAGAGACATGGTGAGAGAGTGAGACAGACATTGCGAGAGAGGACATGGCGAGAGAGACAGAGACATGGCAGAGAGAGAGAGACATGGCAGAGAGAGAGAGAGAGACATGGTGAGAGGGAGAGAAAGAGACATGTAGATAAAGCGAGAGAGACATTGAGAGAGAGATGGGTATATTCAGCAGCAGAAAGATTGGGCACTCAGAGCTGCGAGAGTGCCCAGCTGTTACCTGAAGGTCTCTGTGTGGAGGGCAAGTCAATTCTCCTACCAGACGCTCAGGGATGTGCCACAGCTCGGATGGGGTCCGGGCTGAGTCACCCACGTACAGACAGCAGTCCAGCAGGAAAGGGGAGCAGAGACTAGGCGGCAGAGTCACCCATCGGTAGGCAGCGGTCCGGGGGGGTTTGACCGGGTGCATGTCTGCAGGATGGAGTGAGGAGAGGAGCCCACACGCATGCCGGTAGTATTCTAATATTTAACATATGCATCTGGGTGCCGGTGGGGTTTTGGGATTGGTGCAGCATACATGGGAAATTAAAATGAGGAGAGTCGTCTGTTATTTAAAAAAAAAAAATGCTAACTGGTGGCTGGCATTGGGGAGCCCCTCTCCTTCATAGACTGACAGCACAGGTACCATCAACCCCCCCCCCCTTACAGGGAGGCAGGCAATGGCAATTTCTCCCCCACCCCACCCCCCCTACAGGGAGGCAAAAAATGGCGATTCCTCCTCTCTCTCTTCCCCCCACCTTCCCCATCACAGAAGTGCTGGTCAACGAGTATAATTTATTATTGAACAGCACAGGTACCATCAAACCCCTCCTTACAGGGAGGCAGACACCGGCGATTCCTTCTTCCCCAACCCTCCCTTCCTTACAGGGAGGCAGACAATGGAGATTCCTCCTCCCCCTACCCTACAGGGAGGCAGACAGTGGCTATTTCTCTACCCCCCCCCCCCCCCACAGGGGGGCAGAAAATGGCGATTCCTCCTCGCTCTCTTCCCCCCACCTTCCCCTTCACAGAAGTACTGGTCAACGAGTATAATTTATTGTTGAATACCGGCCACCACCTGCCCCCACCATATTCAAACTGATCAGTTCAGAGCAGTGGGCGGAGTGAAGAATACAGCGCCGCTACCATGCGCTTCTCACCTCTCAAGCCGCACCACACGCAAACAGCGTGAAAGGAGCTGCTCTCCCTGCATGCAACAGCCAGCCTCTCAGTCAGTGGCATGTAACAGAGCGGAGGCAGCTGCTGCAGCAGCGCAGGGAGGCTGAGCTCCAGAGGACGTACTTTATTAAATAAACAAATAATAATACATTTTAAAAATCGGTCAGCTGCGATACATCTAGGCACTCAGACCCCCCCCCCCCCCCCGGGTACGCGTATGCCGCCACACCACCAGGATTTGCCTGGCATCTTCATTCTTCAGGAGCTGGTATAAGGGGGCAGGCCACTCACTGCGGCCATCTTGAATTTTAAAAATGGCAATGTAGCTCAATTTTTAAAAAGAAAAGCCGTGGCCGCTTCCGAATTTGGTAAAGAGTACTGGCTCCGCCGCTATGCCCGCGCTGCCTCCCACCATAATGCCCACCGCCGTGTCTCCCTATGCTGATTCCCACCATCACTGCCACGTCCGGGTCTCATACCGCCACCACGCTTAAAGTGTGCTGGGCTGACGGGACTGGAGATCAGTCGCAAGCACCAGACTCCGCAGCCTACACACTATAATATCGGTCGCTTGGTCGGGTCTCCTAGTTTTTAAGCAGGTTCAAAAACCAGAATACCAAACAGGCAACCATGATCGGATGTGCGGGTCGGTCGAGCAAAACTATCGGTTGGGAGTCGGATCTCCCAGGGATTGGACAAGTGTGTACCTAGCTTTACCCTGATCACCTTTGTACCCCAGCACTGTAAAATCACTTGTATGCAAGCAAGAATTAGATTATTATTACAAATAATCTCGTAGGAATGAGGTGTAGGGAAGACAGAGATTGGGTCACCCCTTTGTAGAGAAAAATAAATAAAAGTAACATTGCAAAGAGTTTTCCAGGTTTCTATAACAATGCTCAGAAACAAGGCGTTCACATCACATGTTAAAGGGGGGTACACACGGAGAGATCCGTGCTTAAAATCTAGGCAACCCTTGCTCAGTATACATCACGATGTGTGCTGAGCAGGTGTGCTGATCGGTCTGTGCTAGATCGCTCAAGCACACATCTCCCCCATGTGTACTGGCCTTAAGTTACTGACTCTGTGTCCAGGATTCAAAACAAATGGCTCCTGGGCAGTTGTTGTAGCCAGATAACATACAGTTCCAGTTTACAGGTGAATTGCTCAGACTGTAGATTTACATCCTGCTGCAAGAATGCCCAGCGCAATCAGATACAGATTTACTAAGAGTAGGAGTTATGGCATTAACTGAAATGCTCCTTAATATTTGACTGACATTGTTTAATGGAATAAAGTACTTGGTGGTCTATTTACTAAGCCCGGACATAAAGCACCAGCCAATAAGCGCCATGTTACATGCGTGAGCAAGAAAAATGACAGAAGCTGATTGGTTGGTATCTTTCTCAACCTTATCACTCTCTAAGGCTTAGTAAGTAGACCCCTTGGTTATAGGAGGAGATTTATAAAGAACCTACAACAGCTAACCATAAGACACGAAAACACTTAATTTACATTGTACATATACATACATACATACATACACAGTACATGAAAACGTTTATTGGGGTCCTATCTGATTCTGAGTACCATGTTTTTTATACAGCCATTCAGAAAAGCTTCTGAAACACGTGTGGGGGGAGATACATATTATTGGTCACAAGTGTATTTATGTTGTAGGAACAATACATTGCTAAAGAAGCTTAGGACATTCATCTAAACACCATATTATTGTCTGCAGGAAAATATTTGGTTGTTATAAAAGGGGAACAAAAACCCTTTACTGGCATTTTTTTAATGTAAAACTATAGAAGATTTTTAATGTCATGTCAGCCAAGTGGCTAATGTCTGTGTAACCATGCCTGTTCCACTGGGGTACGGATCGTTGGGTCGACAGAAACTACTGTAGGTCAACAGTCATTAGGTTGACCACTATTGGTCAACAGTGACTAGGTCGACACAGTCATTGGGTCAACATGCAAAAAGGTCGACATGAGGGGGGGGTTGTGTCGTTTCTTTGTAAAGTGACCGGGAACCCCAATTAGTGCACCTTGTCCCCTCGCATGGCTCGCTTTGTTTGGTTACTATTCCCAATCGTAGTCCACGTGTATCGTAAATTATGAAAGAGTTTGAAAATTGTGAAAAACACATGTCGACCTTTTCATGTGTCGACCTAATAACCATGTCGACCAATAGTGGTAGACCTAATGAGGGTCGACCTAAAGTTCGGATACTGTTCCACTGGATACTATACATTTCTGTCAGACTTCATTGTTTCCCAGCACACAAGCCTTTCCTCTAAATACACTTCTGTGCCATAAGACAAAATGCAAGAAATAACCGGTGGCTGCACCTGAAGAAATGCAAGCCTGGATTTCCAGCGTTCATTTTTCCATTCCATATAAACAGCAAGGCTGGACAAACTCTGGTCTCAATGCCAGAGATGACATACTCCTGGTGACTTCAGTATGTCCTCCAGTGTTTTCTCCTTCCCTTACTGAACTAAAACCTGGCTAAACAGAGCCACTCTTCAGTGCACAGATTTTTCCCCACTAATCTGAACTCTAAGGTTTGACATTAAATGAAGCTGGCATAACACCAACACACGTGTCATAACACTGTGCCTGGAAACTGTAATTTATCAGCAGCCAGCTCTTCTACTGTAGCTTAAGCAATGCAAAAGAGGTAAAGGAGTAGTTAACAGTATTTAAGGGGCTAAAATGCAGGACCATCACTACATACCTCCCAACTGTCCCGCTTTCAGCGGGACAGTCCCGCTATTCGGACCCTGTCCTGCTGTCCCACCCGCGGGCAGCAGTGTCCCGTGGGCAGGGGGGCAGTTGGGAGAGCCTTTGATCACCCGCTGCTCTGCACTGCAGAGCAGCCGGTGATCACTGAAAACATGCTGTGCGCACAAGCACTGCATGCATTCAGTGCTAGGAGGGGAGCGGGGGCTGCCCAGCTGCTCGGGGAGTGCTGGGCATGCCCCCAAAAGGCAGGAAAATGCCCCGTTTGGCGAGGCCACGCCCCCCACGGACTAGGCCACGCCCCCTTTTCGGATCGGCGGTCGGCTACGCCGCGCAAGAGTCCCGCCTTCCTAAAGCCGAAAGTTGGGAGGTATGTCACTATGTATTCTGTGGGTGTGAATTATTCAAATCTGAAAAGGTCAACAGTCAATAGGTCTACCACAAAATGTAGACATGCATTAGGGCGACATGGTCAAAAGGTCGACATAGAGAAGGTAGACCGTAGAAAAGGTTGATAGGGTCAAAAGATCAACGTGGAAATAGTCAACACAAAAAAGGCAGACAATTATTATTATTTTTTTTGGGGGGGGGAGTTTGTCACTTTTCTGACAGAAACACGCCCAATTAGTGTAACACATTCGCTCGCCATACTTTGGGCAAGGTTACTATTTCCAATCGTAGTCCATGTGGATGGTAAAATATGAATGTGAAAAAAACAAAAAAACTTGTGTCGACTATTGCCATGTCGACCTAATGCATATCTGCCATTAGTGGACGACCAATTGACCTTTTTAGTGTAGATCTATCGACGGATACTGTATTCTGTGTAGGTTTTATATACAGCTGTTATGGAAATACTGTACATAGTCCCTTGAATTCATTTGATTTACAACTTCTTATCCATGGATTCCAATGGTTTATGCTTATGTTTAATCTCCGCCATTCATTATGCATTAAATCATTTATAGTAAAGTTATTACAAATTGTTCAAACAAAACTGCCCGCTTCTAACGTTTGGAGAAAAGTGTTCCATAAACAAGCACAGTTGCCCACATGAGTAATCTTAAGCCTGAAAATCGAAAATTGCATGTCCAAGTTCAGTCATTTATTAGTGTGGCTCGTGGCTTCATTGCCGCATTATGAAAGGGAGATGCATTTGAATCCAATTGGTTGTTACCATATATGGCTGCTTTCTCCAGAAAACCACTCTTCATAGACTGTTCTTCCCTATAATTCACTTCCCAAATTCAAAGCTGAATACTAATGTATTTCCAAATGAAGCATTAGATTAGAAATCATAGGCTTTAATAATTGATAAAGGTAAATGGAAAAACATACCTTCAATTTCTTGACGGTTTAAAATATCAGCAGCTACAGCATCCACTTCCAACTCACAGGTACTCTGCGGCACTACTCCCTCCAGAAATAAAGAACTGCAAAAGATAGGTGCCTGCTGGTGTCATTTGTAACTGAACAATACAGTGCTCACTATGGAGTACAATCAATCCCCTGGTTTCTGTTGTCTGCATGGTTTAGGTAACACAGCCACACTGTACTATTGATCTAGTCGAGTATTTCATTGAAAAGGATGCAGGTTAATAAAGCAGAAAGTATTACTCAGTCTATATGAAAGCAATACATCGGCATATTACCTTCATAAACTTTCCTTTCCAATTACATCCCCACCGCACAGTCCACACATATCCACATATGTTTTCTCCATCCTCACTTTTTCATGCTCCTGACCACAGGCCAACATTGCTGTGTGACCATAGCATACAGCCAACCAAAAACCTTTCAATCGGTGGGACCATTATGCAGTGAATAGCACCAACCCTTGTGTATCAATGCCTATTTCCCTATAGATTGTAAGTTTGCAAGCAGGGCTTTCCTATCTCTATGGGGGGAATCCAATCAGAGCCAAACGGTTTTTGCCCGATGAAAACAGTAAGATATCATGATTAATGACCGGTATCCTATTACAAGCCGTTTTCATCGACCGAAAGTGAACTTGTGATCGCGCGAAAACACATGGGATCGGGGATAAGTCCCTGATCCCATGTGTTATAGCGGCTCCGGCAGCCCGATTGTCCTGAAGCATAATGTACAGTAAGATAAGTGCCGGCATCAGAGTTAGTAGGAAAGCCACCGGTGATACAATTACCCACGGTCATTGACCGCCGGTAATTGAATACCCCGCTATGACTGCTTTATCACTTCTGTTTCCTATTGTAAAGCGCAACGGAATTTGCTGCGCTATATAAGAAACTGCTAATAAATCATAAATACATTTTCCTACATTCCCTAATCCATTCAAAGATATCATGGTAATAATGTTCATTAATGCCTGGAAGTATGATCCAACTGTCATTATCCTATACCAGATGCTCTTAAACAAAAATCTCAACCAGCTTTCACACTTGGAGAGAATAAAATAAATTCTTCCGCCAGGGCAGCTGAATGAACCTAGATAAGTCACGGTCACATGACATTCCTGTTTTATTTTCGTCCCAGAAGAGTGAGTGAATTTGCAATGACAAAATAGCGTGGGTGCAGCTGACCACTGCTGTAACATTATCTGTGACCTTTCGGGGAAGAAAGAAATCACCAATGCTGGCCATTAAATCACATAAACTAACAGCACGTCTTTTGTAAGCTTGTCAGCACAATAAATCTTTTCCTAATGTCTTTATTTCAATTTCAAATATATGCACACAACTGAAATGTATTTAGACGACAGAGCTCTGACTTCAAAACGGCATAAAGTAAGAGTCTTTATTACAAAAAGCTATATCGCACTAGTTAAATTGGGTGTCCCATTGCACCATACAGTAAGTTGGTGTGTATAGCATTTTACGTATAGGAATATAGAGCAATAGAACTTAGATTTGAACAAAATGAACAGATGGCATTAACATCATCAGCTCACTTACAAGCAAACTTTGTTTGGTGCAAAAAAAAGTTTTTTTAAACAGTGTATAAATGTTAATTGTAACATAAAGAATGTATAATGTTCATATTTTCCAACCTTGGAATATCCTCTTCCTCCCACTGCATGAACGTAGCGGTAAAGGAGCTTCCTCCGATGGGATCTTTCTCTACTCTCATGCCTTGTGATCCATCTCCTAAACAAAGAAATATTAAAATGTATTTATCACCCATCTAGGAAATTCAAAGAACCAGTATTACCTTACAGTCTGTGTTGTATGTTTTTAAAATGTCAATTATATTTTAACATTTTCTAATTTAAGGAAATTGTACAATAAAACACAAGGCACAGAAGACATCCAAAATGCGATGAGGGGGGTCAAAGGAGGTCTTCAACTGTTCCTAGTGCCAGAGCAGGACGATTATGCATCCTGTGCTGACCCGCAAGACCCCTCCACCCCCATACACGTGATGTCATGACACTCTGGGCAACTGTACAGGCTGTAGGGTGCATGTCGGAGAATCCGTTACTCTGTAGCAACGCTATAGGCTGCAATGGTGCCGTTCTGGGCACCTTGGAAGCCAAATACAGGTGACGTGGGGCAGCGACAGTATAGCCCCCAGGGTTCTGCGCTCAGGGTGACGCACTGCTTGTACACCCTTAGTTATGGCCCTGATTGATCCATTTCCTTTAATAGTACCATTTAGTTTCCCAGGTTCTAGTACATATGGGGTGTTTCCTGTAAATGAAAATTATTATATCCTTACAATGTACCACAAGTCATAAAAACCCTTAGAAGGGAACACAGATACTGATAATATAAAGGCCTCAGACATCTGAACTGCTCACACGCCAAGACTGAACTAGGCTGTCTCATTTAGCAGCTTAAGGCCCGTACACACTGGTCGATATATCGGCCGTTCTTTTGAACGGCCGATATATCGCGGGACCGTCGGCCAGTGTGTACGGCCGATACGTCTGTGAACTCCGTCGTTCACAGACGTATCGCGTCGGCCGCACAGCACAGCCGACGGCCAATATATCTACCGATATATCGGCGCGTCGCTGTGTGTGTACGGGGCGGTCGGCCGACCGCCCGTACACATGCTGCGGCGACCGGTGGTGATTGACAGCTGAACTGGGCGGGCGTGTGTACACGCCCGCCCAGTTCATGACGTCAGTCCCCGACGGATCGAGCAGTGTGTATGCTGAACACACTGCTCGATCCGTCCATAGATATATCTGCAGATCAATTGATCTGCAGATATATCTATTAGTGTGTACCCACCTTTAGAGAGTCTGCTGAATAAGACAGAAACTGTGTAGCACTAAAGGATAACACAGCAGTAACGATTAGTAGGCTTGCCATAATATCCCTTTAATAAGAGACACCTATAATTTACATAGGTTCTGGTTAATTCAAGCCTGCATTTCACCTGGTTTTAATAAGTCACAGAACCTGTGTAAATCATAAGTGTCCAGGATTAAAGGGATATTATGGCAAGCCTAACAACCAATTCATTTCCATGAACAATTTTTAAGTCCAAAGAACAAACTCACACATAGGGGGTCATTCCGAGTTGTTCGCTCGCTAGCTACTTTTAGCAGCCGTGCAAACGCATTGTCGCCACGCACTGGGGAGTGTATTTTCGCTTTGCAGAAATGCGAACCCCTGTGCAGCAGAGCGCCTGAAAAAACATTTTGTGCAAAACAAGACCAGCCCTGTACTTACCTTTCGTGTGCGTTGATTCTAACTTTGGATGGTTGGCTTTTGACATCACACACCCGCCCGGCGTTCGCCTAGCCACGCCTGCGCTTTCCCTGGCACGCCTGCATTTTTTTTAAGCACTCCCTGAAAACGGTCAGTTGACACCCTGAAATGCCCCTTTCCTGTCAATCTTCTTGCGGCCACCAGTGCAAATTAAAAGGTTGCTAGAACCTGTGCAAAACCACAAAAGCCTTTGTACCAGTACATCACGTGTGTGCATTGCTGTGCATGCGCAGAAATGCCAATTTTTTTGCCTGATTGCTGAGCTGCGAACAACGGCAGCTAGCGATCAAATTGGAATGACCCCCATGGTCGGGCCAACAATTGTGCTCCTTCATATCTGCTACATTGCAACCAAATGGATGAGACAGAGGAAAAACTTGCTTACAATATAATGGAGTAGAGCGAAGTAGAATTAATCTTACATTGGTTTTCAGTACAACACAAGATATCAATAGTTTCTTAGGAAAAATAGACATTGGCAATACTGTTATGCAAACATAAATTTACCAAGTTCAACTATTTAGAAGTGGGCCCTGGAAGATGCCCATGAGAGATAATTAATATGGTACAGAGAAGAGAAAGCAAGGCAGGGGCCCAGAATGGAATACGGTCAGGATCCCGGTTGTCGGAATACAGTCTGTCAAAATACAGACGCGGGAATCCAGACAGTTTTCATGATGCCAACACAGACATCCCGAATAGGTTCACCATCCCGGCACCGGAGCCCCGACAGCTGGGATGCCGAACGATAAGCAACGGGACTCAAGACAGGAAAGCCGCAAAAGTGTGTGTGTGTGTGTGTGGGGGGGGTTAGGTTTAGGCTGTGATGGGAGGGTTATGGTTAGGCTGCGGTGCGGGGTGGTTATGGTAAGGAACAACCCCCCCCCCCCGGGAGGGTTAAGGTTAGGCTGCGGGGGATGAAGTTTAGGTTTAGGCTGCGGGGAGGTGGTAGGTTTGGGCACCACTGCCAGGGGCCAGGGTTAGGCTCTGTGTGTGTGTGTGGGGGTGTAAGTTTAGGCTGAGGGGAGGGAGGGTTAGGGTTAGAGTGGGGAAAGGTAAGTATACTTACCTTCCCCTGTCGGGATTACGATCTTCGGATACCGCGGCCAGTATTCTGACCGCCAGCATCCCAACTGCTGGCAAATCAAACACAACCTGGCAAGAATATAGTAAGTGAACTCATTCTCAGGGAATCAAGAGTATATGAAGATCATTTTCGCTCTTAAAAGATGTATTACTGCTAATACGTACAAATTTGGAGTTTAAGGCCAAAACTTTACTTTACGGGTTATGTGGCATTTTGAAATAGATGGGCAAGGCTGTGGATCGACAGCAGGAAGATGCTCAAAACCACAGCTTTTCTTTTGTATTCATATAGCAGTGACCGGCAGTCAGTGGCAACTTATTCCGTGCACTACAGGTACCAGCAGACCCGATCTGCCAGGGCATGCTGGCACATGTGGTTCTCCAAGTGCCAATATGCCCTGGCAGCCATTTAATTCAGGCATGACAGGGCTATCTGGGACATGCAATGTGCCAGTAACGAATAATCTAATTTATTTTCTTTAAGAAATATTGCCATGCTAAGTGATCTAGGGCTGACTGGCACGTCACACATGCACCCCCTGCTATAGTGCCACTATCAATGGCTGGTAAATCCTCGTGCTGATTAGTGAAAATCTGGGGTACCTCATACTTTTTGTCCCACCAATTTCTACACTACCAGCCTAGGTTTAAAAGTCTACATGGTATTTTTCATTTTTCTGTCTTTTAACAAAACATAGAGAAGGCTTCACATATCACCTGTAATGGAGCACACATACCAAGCAAATTAGCCACTTTCTTGGGTACAGATCACCTGGAATTCATCACATATCCTTGGATACAGTTATGTGCTGGACAGTAGCAGCCATTTATTTGTAGCACATCTCCACATTCTCCCCAGTGTTTCCTCCATGGTGGGTGAAGGAGGAAAGGGTGCTGCGCACACTCAGCCGGACCTCAGGCAAATTTCTAGACTCAGGGAGTCGGGAATATCCCCACTTTTTCGGGGGAATCTCCAGAGAGTCGGGAAACTCCATGTTTATATGCAGACCCTTCGTTCCCACAGACGAAAGGTGCTGCTGATAGATATAGGCCCAGATTTATCAAAACTTGGAGTGATAAACTGCACGTGATAAAGTACCAACTCTTAAAAAAAGACAGTTAGGAGCTGGTTGGTTGGTACTTTATCACTGTGCAATTTATCATTCTCTGAGGCTTGATAAATCTGAGCCTCAGTGTGGCAGGCGGACACATCTTCTCATGCACAGTACATGATTTCAGCTTGAAAGAGATTGGTACCTGCATCTAGAAGAAAGAATTTGTACAATGCTAAGCAGGATTTTTCTTTAGATATAATAGTGCCTGTCATTTTGACAAGCTATAGTCTGTGTGACCTAGTCTTACTATACTCATTCTGTGTGCCAACAAATTCTTAGCGGTGGAAGCATGTTATGGGAAAAATGTTTCTGGATCTTTGGCCTTCAGAGAATACTTAGACAGTAGGTTCTACAAACAGCTCCATGGTAACAAGAATTCAGCACAAGCTTAGCATGACTCAGTACTGTTTGACCAAATCAGTTGCAGATGCACTAACTGACGGGCAGCAGTCTGGAGGTGGAGCAACTGCAATGTGACCTCTTATTAAGGGATCATGACTTGCTTGTGTTCACACACGAGATCAGCCATGTAGCCTTTTACTGAATGCTAAGGAGACAAATATTCATATTACTACAGCAATATACTGTAGCCTTTCATTGGTGCATAGTAAATCTAAAGGTCACTGACTGTATAAAAATATTGCTATGTGTATTAAAGTAGAAGCAAAATGAATTATTCTACAGGAGACTTGTCGTTACAGGAGATATCACTAACATAACCACCCCTATGTGGTTTATGCAGAGTGGAACCTACATCTACTGCATTAAGTGCAGAATACTAATTTCTGTACTGCACATGTGTATGCAAAAAGGTGAACAGACATATGGAGTATGAATGCGTCTTACTCTTACATCTGCTTCCAATTAGAGAGGCGGGGCATTGGAGGTAAGGAAATGGTACCTGTAGGCTATATACAGTGAGTGCGTGCATAAATGGACGTGAATCAGTCTCGAGTACAGACCACCTATCAATGCCTGGAAGGAACCTCTCTCATGGCTGGCGGAGAGCTGTGTAGCCATCCTTTGGCATGTAAAATAAAAGCTATAAAGGTGATATCAGCACAGACACTCATAGCCTGGGCTGGCTGCAGCAGTTGTGGGATGGGCTGAGGTTGTGAGAAAGCTGCTCTGATAGGTAATAACTGACAAAGCACATGGGGGCAGATGTATTAAGCCTGGGGAAGTGATAAAGTGGGAGATGTATTAAGCCTGGAGAAATGATAAAGTAATGATAAGTGGAAGGTGATAACGCACCAGCCAATCATTTCAGGTTTGAAAAATGACAGTTAGGAGCTGATTGGCTGGTCCATTAACACTTTCCACTTATCACTGCTTTATCACTTCTCCAGGCTTAATACATCTGCCCCAATGCGTGATAAGACCAAGGTGATAACGCACCAACCAATCAGCTCCAATATGTAAATTTACAGTTAGGAGCTGATTGTCTGCTGCGTTATCACCTTGCACTTATCACTGCTTTATAACTTCTTTATCCCTTCTCCAGGTTAATACATGTGCCCCATGGTTTGTTTAAATATGCCATGCTAATTCTTTGTGATTTTTTGTTTTTAAATCACACTGTATTAAACACTATAACACACTCCTAGCACCGCTACGGGAGTGCACAGAGATGCTCCCATTATAGTGAATGGGACGCAGGTGCGGGCCAGACGATGCGATAGGCGCACCTAGGCGGGCACGCCCAGGCACATGGGGAACCACGATTAGCGTGGCTCCATCTGTAGGTCTGTGCTGGCCTTAGATGCCAGGTCACACTAGCACTTGTAGTTCGACAACCTCCCGCATTCTCACGCAGTTGGCTGCCAGAGCATGCTTGCACCAGAAGACTACATGCACAAATCGATGAACTCTATCTTAAAACATTTTACTAGGCCCAACACCCAGGGAACACAGTCTTTAATTAATGACTGGTGTGTCAAGGCATGCTGATTTGCTTCTAGCGTATCGTGGGTTACGCATTCATAGACACTTAACTTGCTATTAAGTCGCACACATCTTATGGTCCATGCATCTCAGAACATATACATTGTTAAAGGGTTTTTTTGTGAATACAAGTCTGCATTTTTGACCCAAATGAGTAAACTAGAGGTTTATTAAACACAATCCTCAAGGCACCCCAACAGTCCAGGTTTTTAGTTTATCCATACTTGGCCACAGGTGACTTGGGGCCTTATTCAGAGATGGATGCAGTCGTTGCGTTCACATGCAGCGGCCACATTCATAGGGTCTGCGCTCGTGCACCGGCTATAGTGCACATGCCCGACCATATACCATGCAATCGCATCCTGGAAGGATGCACTCACATAGTGATTAACAGATGAGGGGTGTCCAGGGGCGGCCATGCAGTGCTGAGGAGCAGGAGATCCGGAAACGTAGGCATGTCATGTTTTCGGGACCGGCCGATGACGTTGCCTGTATGTTTTTGCCATAGGAAACATGGCGGCGGTGCACCTACTGCGAGAGCAAAATTGCGACCAACTCTGAATAACCCCCCTAATTAGCTGGGCCATGGATATACCTAAATCCTGGACTGTTGAGGTACAGTACCTTGAGGACCTCTTAAAATAAATGCATAAACCTTTACATTTTCTCCTAATATTCCAAAACCATTCAACTATTATTCTACAATGCATGCAGCTACACAGAACGCAAGTTACTGGTCGCCCACATTATCGATTAATACATGGTAATTATTAGTTTGTAATAATTTTCATCACAATCTTTTGTACATTATGCAAGATGAAAACAGAATACAATTTAAACACCTAATGCATAGGTCTGCAAACTTGGTCCTCATTACCCCACACAGTGCATGTTTTACAGGTCTCCTCACAGAATCACAAGTGAAATAATTAGCTCCACCTGTGGACCTTTTAAAATGTGTCTGTGAGCAATTAATACACCTGTGCACCTGCTGGGTTACCTGCAAAACATGCACTGTGTGAGGTCCTGAGGACCGAGTTTGCAGACCTATGATCTAATGCAGAGATTTTCCACCTTTTACAACTCGCGGCACACTGAACAAGATTTATATATTGCCAAGGCACATTCAAATATAATGGTGATGTATGGTGCAGCTGCGTGTCCTAGGATGTCATGTCGCAGCTTCTCCATAGGTAACGCCTGAGCCACATCTCAGGAAGCCAGAAGAGCCCAGCACTGCCCGGGCCCAAAATTAGAACTGGCTCTGCATCCACTAAACCACAGGTTCTCAAACTCGGTCCTCGGGGGCCCACACAGTGCATGTTTTGCAGGTCTCCCCACAGAATCACAATTGAAATAATGAGCTCCACATGTGGACCTTTAAAAATGTGTCAGTGAGTAATTAATACACCTGTGCACCTACTGGGTTACCTACAAAACATGCACTGTGTGGGGTCCTGAGGACCGAGTTTGAGAACCTCTGCACTAAACCCACCAGTATTGATCGTTCCAGGGCCTCAGGCACGGCAAAACACTGACCGGCCTGGCTCTGCTTCTATGGCGGCACACCTGGAGACTGCTCAGGGCACACTAGTGTGCCACGGCACAGTGGATGAAAAACACTGATCTAATGTTTCAGCTGTATTGTAAGCAATGCTATGTGAAATCACAACTGACAACAGGAGCCTGTGCATTATAAGGATTACCTAATCTACAATGAAGGCCAGTATATGTGAAATGACCTGAGTGGTTCAAAGTACGGCTAGGAAACCCCTTTTGATCACATCTTTAACATACTATTGCTGACAGACATTGGTTAATAATAACCACACTTTCAGGTCAATATCTGCTGTAGTACGTATCTACAGCCATTATGCAGATCATAATAATCTAGTAGTAATACAAGCGTTATTTATTACGTTGCAGTATACAGAACTAGATCTGCTAAGAGTTATTAAAAGGACAGTCAATATTTGTTAAGAAATAATTGCAAAGCAAAATAAAAAAAAGATAAAGCGTTACCTTTTCTACGCGCCCTTCTGAATTTGACAGCAGAAAGATTGATCAGATTCATCCCATACAAGTTGTAGTCAATGAAAAGCTGTAGAAGATATGGGACATGGGCCTCATGAGGCTGGTAGCACTTATTCATTACAGCTCCACCTTGCAGCAGCTCACTCACTCTGGGAAAGATACAGGAAAAACAAGGTTCTAAAAACATTGTAAATAAGATGGGGCACAAACATAATTCTCGTAAGCATACTAACCAGCAGTATGGGGTTAGGTGACTGGCGGTCAGTAAACCGACGCCAGGATCCTGGCCACCAGGGGGACATGCACAATGAAGCCATGCTTGCCACGCTGCGGGCTCTGTGGTTTGCTGTGCTCGCCACAGGTTCTATTCCCACACTATGGGTGTCATAGACACCCATGAGTAGGAATAGCCCTGGGCCCCCTGCCGGCATCCTGGAGGCCGGGATCCCGATCGCCAGTCACCTGACTACATCCCATCTTACCTATTTCTCACACGCCACAATTATGGGGAGTTATTCCATTACAAATCCACTCTCCCCATTACCCAAAGCCCTGGGCCATTGCAAACCTACACATGTGAAAGGGGGGATAAGGGTTTCAGCGACCAACAGTGTCTGATATAATAAGATATAAATATGAGGAGACTTAATGGATACGTATAAAATAATAGAACATTTATTTATACAATATAATAAAATATAATTAATATCAGGGTGGGTTAAAAGCCGGAGAACTAATACAAAAATAAAAGGACAGCTAAAAAAACTAGATAATATCACATATAATAAAAGACAATAAATAATTAAATATCGGATAAAAGAGTGCTGCTTATCTTTCAAAGTGGAGAGTCAATTGAGGTACACCCAACGCGTTTCGTCACTCAGACTTCATCAAGGGGTATGGGACCACTGAACAGACACTCTTATTTATAGCACATGTAATTAGAAATGGATATTTGTGACATCACTTCCTGTGAGGACTGATATTACTGTTTGGTGTAAATTTTTTAACATAAGCATAAGTAAATTCAATCATCGTGGCGGCCATTTTGTAGAAGTCTACAAAATGGCCGCCACGATGATTGACAACCCGCCTCAGCCTATACGTGCCACAGACGACGACACCGCCCGAAACAGGAAGTGACGCGACGACCAGAGCAGAAGTGATGCAGAGGTGCATCAACACACTGATCCGCTGACCGGAAGCGTGGCGCAATCGCGCATGCGCAGTAAGAAGATTCCGATAAAGGAAGTGGGGCGGAAGTGACGTCGGACCCGTCCCCGGACTATTTTAACAAATATATCACATTATATAACTCGTTTTTACAAACTACTTAGTACCCTGAGGTTATTACTCTGCTCACTATCATTTACTTATGCTTATGTTAAAAAATTTACACCAAACAGTAATATCAGTCCTCACAGGAAGTGATGTCACAAATATCCATTTCTAATTACATGTGCTATAAATAAGAGTGTCTGTTCAGTGGTCCCATACCCCTTGATGAAGTCTGAGTGACGAAACGCGTTGGGTGTACCTCAATTGACTCTCCACTTTGAAAGATAAGCAGCACTCTTTTATCCGATATTTAATTATTTATTGTCTTTTATTATATGTGATATTATCTAGTTTTTTTAGCTGTCCTTTTATTTTTGTATTAGTTCTCTGGCTTTTAACCCACCCTGATATTAATTATATTTTTTTATATTGTATAAATAAATGTTCTATTATTTTATACGTATCCATTAAGTCTCCTCATATTTATATCTTATTATATCAGACACTGTTGGTCGCTGAAACCCTTATCCCCCCTTTCACATATCCTAAATTTAGGCAGTTTATCCCTGCCTAATACTTAAGGGTTAGCTGACGCCTTGTATTACTTAAGGAGTGTCTGAATTTATTGCATTTTTATCAATTTTATTTGTTCTATTGCTCACACACCTGTGGCGCAATACTTCCATTACCCAAACCTACACATGTATTGAGGTTAGCTGATTGAGGGCACACCATGTGGTGTGAGTCACCTGGCGTGAGTGACCCGCTTCAAGCCAAATAGCATAACGACTTTTTAAATTTGTGTCTTATATTCATCACAGACACAGCAAAACACCACTTAGTGGGGGTAATTCATAGTTGATCGTAGATGTGCTAAATTTAGCACATCTACGATCATTTACTCTGACATGTGGGGGACGCCCAGCACGGGGCTATTCCACCCCGCATGTCAGGCCCTACCCACCTTCCCTGCACAGATACAAAAGCATCGCATGCATGTGGATATCTGGTTTTCACCTGACTGCGCTCATCCCCTACAGTTTGAGTACTCGTGAAATGATGCAAATGGATACTTATATAAAGGTGTGTTTTACTTTCACATGTATCAAATATGACACTCAATATAATGAAACCGTGCAGATAAAAACTGTTGAACATGAAAAAGGTGGTAATCACAATGTGTGCTCCACGGGGAGCACCTGTTTTACTCAGTCCTTTAATCACTCAAATTGGTGATTAAATCCTTTAGGTTCTTGGCGTGTGTGTTCTGACACAAAGGCCAATGGGCTGGAAAAATAAGAATTTACTTACCGATAATTCTATTTCTCGGAGTCCGTAGTGGATGCTGGGGTTCCTGAAAGGACCATGGGGAATAGCGGCTCCGCAGGAGACAGGGCACAAAAAGTAAAGCTTTAGGATCAGGTGGTGTGCACTGGCTCCTCCCCCTATGACCCTCCTCCAAGCCAGTTAGGTACTGTGCCCGGACGAGCGTACACAATAAGGGAGGAATTTTGAATCCCGGGTAAGACTCATACCAGCCACACCAATCACACCGTACAACTTGTGATCTAAACCCAGTTAACAGTATGATAACAGCGGAGCCTCTGAAAAGATGGCTCACAACAATAATAACCCGATTTTTGTAACTATATACAAGTATTGCAGATAATCCGCACTTGGGATGGGCGCCCAGCATCCACTACGGACTCCGAGAAATAGAATTATCGGTAAGTAAATTCTTATTTTCTCTATCGTCCTAGTGGATGCTGGGGTTCCTGAAAGGACCATGGGGATTATACCAAAGCTCCCAAACGGGCGGGAGAGTGCGGATGACTCTGCAGCACCGAATGAGAGAACTCCAGGTCCTCTTTTGCCAGGATATCAAATTTGTAGAATTTTACAAACGTGTTCTCCCCTGACCACGTAGCTGCTCGGCAGAGTTGTAATGCCGAGACCTCTCGGGCAGCCGCCCAAGATGAGCCCACCTTCCTTGTGGAATGGGCCTTAACCGATTTAGACTGTGGCAGGCCAGCCTTAGAATGTGCAAGTTGAATTGTGTTACAAATCCAACGAGCAATCGACTGCTTAGAAGCAGGCGCACCCAACTTGTTGGGTGCATACAGTATAAACAGCGAGTCAGATTTTCTGACTCCAGCTGTCCTGGAACATATTTTCAGGGCCCTGACAACTTCTAGCAACTTGGAGTCCTCCAAGTCCCTAGTAGGTGCAAGGCACCACAATAAGCTGGTTCAGGTGAAACACTGACACCACCTTAGGGAGAGAACTGGGGACGAGTCCGCAGCTCTGCCCTGTCCGAATGGACAAACAGATATGGGCTTTTTTGAGAAAAAACCACCAATTTGACACTCGCCTGGTCCAGGCCAGGGCCAAGAGCATGGTCACTTTTTATGTGAGATGCTTCAAATCCACATATTTGACTGGTTTTAAACCAATGTGATTTGAGGAATCCCAGAACTACGTTGAGATCCCACAGTGCCACTGGAGGCACAAAAAAAGGGGTTTGTATATGCAATACTCCCTTGACAAACTTCTGGACTTCAGGAACTGAAGCCAATTCTTTCTGGAAGAAAATTTACAGGGCCGAATTTGAACCTTAATGGACCCCAATTTGAGGCCCATAGACACTCCTGTTTGCAGGAAATGCAGGAAACGACCGAGTTGAAATTTCTTTGTGGGGCCTTCCTGGCCTCACACCACGCAACATATTTTCGCCACACGTGGTGATAATGTTGTGCGGTCACCTCCTTTCTGGCTTTGACCAGGGTAGGAATGACCTCTTCCGGAATGCCTTTTTTCCCTTAGGATCCGGCTTTCCATCGCCATGCCGACAAACGCAGCTGCGGTAAGTCTTGGAACAGACATGGTACTTGCTGAAGCAAGTCCCTTCTTAGCGGCAGAGGCCATAAGACCTCTGTAAGCATCTCTTGAAGTTCCGGGTACCAAGTCCTTCTTGGCCAATCCGGAGCCATGAGTATAGTTCTTACTCCTCTACGTCTTATAATTCTCAGCACCTTAGGTATGAGAAGCAGAGGAGGGAACACATACACCGACTGGTACACCCACGGTGTTACCAGAACGTCCACATCTATTGCCTGAGGGTCTCTTGACCTGGCGCAATACCTGTCCCGTTTTTTGTTCAGACGGGACGCCATCATGTCCACCTTTGGTATTTCCCAACGGTTTACAATCATGTGGAAAAAACTTCTCAATGAAGTTTCCACTCTCCCGGGTGGAGGTCGTGCTGAGGAAGTCTGCTTCCCAGTTTCCATTCCCGGGATGAAAAACTGCTGACAGTGTTATCACATGATTTTCCGCCCAGCGAAAAGTCCTTGCAGTTTCTGCCATTGCCCTCCTGCTTCTTGTGTCGCCCTGTCTGTTTACGTGGGCGACTGCCGTGATGTTTTTCCCACTGGATCAATACCGGCTGACCTTGAAGCAGAGGTCTTGCTAAGCTTAGAGCATTATAAATTTACCCTTAGCTCCAGTATATTTATGTGGAGAAAAGTCTCCATACTTGATCACACTCCCTGGAAATTTTTCCCTTGTGTGACTGCTCCCCAGCCTCTCAGGCTGGGCTCCGTGGTTACCAGCATCCAATCCTGAATGCCGAATCTGCGGCCCTCTAGAAGATGAGCACTCTATAACCACCACAGGAGAGACACCCTTGTCCTTGGATATTGGGTTATCCGCTGATGCATCTGAAGATGCGATCCGGACCATTTGTCCAGCAGATCCCACTGAAAAGTTCTTACGTGAAATCTGCCGAATGGAATTGCTTCGTAGGAAGCCACCATTTTTACCAGGACCCTTGTGCAATGATGCACTGTTTTTAGGAGGTTCCTGACTTGCTCGGATAACTCCCTGGCTTTCTCTTCCGGGAGAAACACCTTTTTCTGGACTGTGTCCAGAATCATCCCTAGGCACAGCAGACGTGTCGTCGGGATCAGCTGCGATTTTGGAATATTTAGAATCCACCCGTGCTGATTGTAGCAGTATCCGAGATAGTGCTACTCCGACCTCCAACTGTTCCCTGGACTATGCCCCTATCAGGAGATCGTCCAAGTAAGGGATAATTAAGACGCCTTTTCTTCGAAGAAGAATCATCAATTCGGCCATTACCTTGGTAAAGACCCCGGGGTGCCGTGGACAATCCAAACGGCAGCGTCTGAAACTGATAGTGACAGTTCTGCACCACGAACCTGAGGTACCCTTAGTGAGAAGGGCAAATTTGGGACATAGAGGTAAGCATCCCTGATGTCCCGGGACACTATATAGTCCCCTTCTTCCTGGTTCGTTATCACTGCTCTGAGTGACTTCATCTTAATTTGAACCTTTGTAAGTGTTCAAAAAAAAATTTTAGAATAAGTCTCACCTAGCCTTCTGGCTTCAGTACCACAATATAGTGTGGAATAATACCCCTTTTCTGTAGTAGGAGGGGTAATTTAATTATCACCTGCTGGGAATACAGCTTGTGAATTTTTTCCCATACTACCTCCTTGTCGGAGGGAGACTTGGTAAAGCAGACTTCAGGAGCCTGCGAAGGGGAAACGTCTCGACATTCCCATCTGTACCCCCGGGATACTACTTGTAGGATCCAGGGGTCCTGTACGGTCTCAGCGCCATGCTGAGAACTTGTCAGACGCGGTGGAACGCTTCTGTTCCTGGGAATGGGCTGCCTGCTGCAGTCTTCTTCCCTTTCCTCTATCCCTGGGCAGATATGATCTTATAGGGACGAGAGGACTGAGGCTGAAAAGACGGTGTCTTTTTCTGCAGAGATGTGACTTAGGGTAAAAAACGGTGGATTTTCCAGCAGTTGCCGTGACCACCAGGTCCGATGGACCGACCCCAAACAAGTCCTCTTCCTTTATACGGCCATACTGTGCCGTTTGGAATCTGCATCACCTGACCACTGTCGTGTCCATAACATCTTCTGGCAGTTATGGACATCGCGTTTATTCATGATGCCAGAGTGCAAATATCCCTCTGTGCATCTCGCATATATAGAAATGCTCTATAGTCAATAAAATACTGTCCCTGTCAAGGGTATCAATATTTTTAGTCAGGGAATCCGACCAAGCCACCCTAGCTCTGCACATCCAGGCTGAGGCGATCGCTGGCCGCAGTATAACACCAGTATGTGTGTATATACTTTTTATTATATTTTCCAGCCTTGTCAGCTGGTCCTTGAGGACGGCCCTATCTATAGACGGTACCGCCACTTGTTTTGATAAGCGTGTGAGCGCCTTATCCACCTTAAGGGGTGTTTCCCAACGCGCCCTAACTTCTGGCGGGAAAGGGTATACCGCCCATAATTTTCTATCGGGGGGAACCCACGCATCATCACACACTTTATTTAATTTATCTGATTCAGGAAAAACTATGGTAGTTTTTTCACATCCCACATAATACCCTCTTTTGTGGTACTTGTAGTATCAGAAATACGTAACACCTCCTTCATTGCCTTTAACGTGTGGCCCTAATAAGGAATACGTTTGTTTATTCACCGTCGACACTGGATTCAGTGTCCCTGTCTGTGTCTGTGTCGACCGACTAAAGTAAACGGGCGTTTTAAAACCCTTGACGGTGTTTTTGAGACGTCTGGACCGTACTAATTGTTTGTCGGCCGTCTCATGTCGTCAACCGACTTTGCAGCGTGTTGACATTATCACGTAATTTCCTAAATAAGCCATCCATTCCGGTGTCGACTCCCTAGAGAGTGACATCACCATTACAGGCAATTGCTCCGCCTCCTCACCAACATCGTCCTCCTACCTGTCGACACACACGTACCGACACACAGCACACACACAGGGAATGCTCTGATAGAGGACAGGACCCACTAGCCCTTTGGAGAGACAGAGGGAGAGTTTGCCAGCACACACCAAAAACGCTATAATTATATAGGGACAACCTTATATAAGTGTTTTCCCTTATAGCATCTTAATATATATATAAGCATATCGCCAAATTAGTGCCCCCCCTCTCTGTTTTAACCCTGTTTCTGTAGTGCAGTGCAGGGGAGAGCCTGGGAGCCTTCCCTCCAGCCTTTCTGTGAGGGAAAATGGCGCTGTGTGCTGAGGAGATAGGCCCCGCCCCTTTTTCGGCGGCCTCGTCTCCCGCTCTTAACGGATTCTGGCAGGGGTTAAATATCTCCATATAGCCTCCGGAGGCTATATGTGAGGTATTTTTAGCCAAAATAGGTATTCATTTGCCTCCCAGGGCGCCCCCCTCCCAGCGCCCTGCACCCTCAGTGACTGCCGTGTGAAGTGTGCTGAGAGGAAAATGGCGCACAGCTGCAGTGCTGCCGCCGATTCTGGACCTCTTCTTACTTCAGCATCTGCAAGGGGGCCGGCGGCAAGGCTCCGGTGACCATCCAGGCTGTACCTGTGATCGTCCCTCTGGAGCTGATGTCCAGTAGCCAAGAAGCCAATCCATCCTGCACGCAGGTGAGTTCACTTCTTCTCCCCTAAGTCCCTCGTTGCAGTGATCCTGTTGCCAGCAGGACTCACTGTAAAATAAAAAACCTAAGCTAAACTTTCCTAAGCAGCTCTTTAGGAGAGCCACCTAGATTGCACCCTTCTCGGCCGGGCACAAAAATCTAACTGGCTTGGAGGAGGGTCATAGGGGGAGGAGCCAGTGCACACCACCTGATCCTAAAGCTTTACTTTTTGTGCCCTGTCTCCTGCGGAGCCGCTATTCCCCATGGTCCTTTCAGGAACCCCAGCATCCACTAGGACGATAGAGAAAAATATATATATGTAATGATTAAATCTGGCTGTGATGCTTTAAAAGTCAAATATAGATTTTCCAGTGGAAATGTCTCTAGTCCTGACCGGACTGTGTGGGCTTTAAAAATCTGTCTTTAGTAATTAGATTCATATAGTTGCAGAGGACGGCGTCCCGTACCTCTGCGTGTGGAAGTCAGGTATTCGTGCACTATCGTTGCGGCCGTACTTGTAAGATGTACAGGTGCGGGGGGCAGCGGGAACCTCCTGGCAGCTCCGGACAGACTCGTCCCTCAGCTCGCGCACCCGCTCTCCGGTTCGTCCTGTTAGGGATCTCCCCGTGTGCCTACGCCGCTCGCTGGGTTGGTCGTGTTCGCGTGGGGGGGAGCTCAGCCGCAGGATCTAAACAGAGCCTGTGGCAGTGTTGCACCTCCCCACAACGGAGTACTCACCTGTGTGGTCCTCCTGCTGCCCGTCCGTCTGTACTGCTTACCGATGTCTGCGCCGTAGGTCCGAGGGTCTCACAGCACTCTCCCGTCCTCCAATGGTTTGATGTCTCTTAGTCGTCTCCTCCAACGCGTTTCAACCGGATCGGTCTTCCTCTGGGAGTCTTTGCAGTGTTCTGATAGTGGTGGATGTTAAAATGGCTTGCGGGCGGGACCAGCATCAGTTCCTCCTTTGTTCCACTGATTTGATTGGTGGTTGAGGTTGTCAGTATTGGATGTTAAATTGGCTTGCGGGCGGGACCAGCATCAGTTCCTCCTTTGTTCCACTGATTTGATTGGTGGTTGAGGTTGTCAGTATTGCAGGTGGCAGATCACATGTTCCTGCAATCTGTCCCATTTGTGAGTTTCAGAAACAGGGAAAGTATGAAAACATGGCAATGCAAATGAAATTCTTTTTTTTTTTTTTTGATTGGTGGTTGAGGTTGTCAGTATTGCAGGGGGCAGATCACATGTTCCTGCAATCTGTCCCATTTGTGAGTTTCAGAAACAGGGAAAGTATGAAAACATGGCAATGCAAATGAAATTCCTTTTTTTTTCTTTCTCGATTGGTGGTTGAGGTTGTTAGTATTGCAGGGGGCAGATCACATGTTCCTGCAATCTGTCCCATTTGTGAGTTTCAGAAACAGGGAAAGTATGAAAACATGGCAATGCAAATGAAATTCCCTTTTTTTTTTTCTTTTTTTTTATGTGGCAATGGTATGTGGCTTGTTAGTATGCTATCTGATCACGGAGCTTTTAAAAAATTCAAGATGTTTCTTTCGTGTCAACAATTATGGTAAAGTGGATTCTTTGGTATTGTTATGAAATATCTGGGATATATAATTTTCCTACTTTGGAGTGGTTTATAATCCTATGTTCCCTGTGCGCTTTTTCTGGGTATTGGATATCTGTATACTAAATGATCGGTTCTACTTGCAGATGATAGTCCTTATTTCATTATCAATGTTTAACCCTTTTGGTGCTAGTGTGCCAAAGGAGATTATTAAACGTAACTCTTCTTTATTTCTTTTTTGTATATAATCCCCTCCCCTCCAGTTCTTCTTGATTTCTTTCAGCCCCGTAAACTTTAGTAATGCGGGATTTGATTCATGATGGTCTCTAAAGTGTAATGAGAGCGGATGATCTTCTGTTTTTCGTTTAATATTGCAAATGTGTTCACTGATTCTGATTTTCAGTGGTCGGACGGTTCTCCCTATATACTGTAACTTACATGGACATTCTAGTAAGTATATGATGCCTTTGCTTGTGATTCTGTCTTTGATTTTGTAACTGTATGAGTTAGTTGCAGATTGTTTCATGATAGTGGGTAATGTGCTTCTTGCTTTTACCATATGGCAACCTGAGCAGGTCCCACAATGGTAAAAACCTCCTTTGTTCTGTGACCCATCTATTGTGGTTTGTATCTGATTTGGTGGCGGTATGTGGCTGTGTGTTAGTTTTTTCACCAAAAGAAAATTTGAGTGTAATACTCATGGAAAGAGAGAGTTTATATACCATGAAATAAATTCCTCAGGTTTCCCCTAATAAATGGGGAAATGTATGGTGAACCTTATGGGAAAATCAGGGGGGAGTGACCTCTTTCATATAAATTCCTGATTAGAGAGGATATGTATGAATTTATCCATGTATGAGGGTTCATTTATTTTCGCTCACCTATATTATAATTTTGCCTATAAAAGGTACATGGGTACTGGCAAACACCTATGCTCTTTAATTATCAATGCCAGCTCTCGTTTTTTCTTAAGTATATACTAATAAATGTTAATTTTTAATATTTTCATCATTACAATTTTTTCAAGTGTGCTCAGGAAAAGGCCTATAGTTGCTTTTTTTGGCTCTTTGTTCTCTTCAAAGGACCATACCAGTTTTTCCCTAGTTGTTCTTACTATCCTCCTGGAGCACCACCAACTATTTGCTGAATTTATGTTTTGAGTAAGCCTTTATGTTGGTTTAATACATAATACTCCTAATTATTTAATTGAAATTGTGACATCCTGTGCAGATTTATTTCTTCTTTATAAGTTTTTTCTTTATGTCAGGAGCCTTTCGATAGATGACTTTGGGGTTAGGGGGTAGAACTTTAGCTAGATTGTCATCTTGCAATAATATCTGCCAGTGTTTTGTGATGATCTTTTTGATCTGATGGGCTTGGTCTGAATATTGTGTTATGAACCCGACTAGTAGCTCCCTGCCAGCCAGCTCATGCGCGCTGGCAGGGGGCTTACCGCCCGAGCTGTGTGTGACCCCCAACAGTCCGGACACGCCTCTGTTGTCCAGACCGTGCCCCGCCAATGCCGTTCTAACGTCATTGGCACGCCCCCTCCCGCCCTGCAAATACCTCTGCCTGTCAATCAGGCAGAGGCTTTCGCATCTCACTGGCTGCACATGCGCACTGCGCATAGTAATTCAGACTGCGATCGCTGCCGTTGCAGCGATGCAGTCTGAATTACCCCCTTCCCCCTTTACCAAAGACACAGCGCTGCACAGGAATTCATTTTATTATGTACAAAGTTGCAGATGAAGCACAATGAAACTTAATGTCAACAAAACCGTCAGCTGCTTCATCGTTGCACTTCATATACAGATTCAGACTCAATGGCACAGGAAGTGACTTTGTCAGTCGCATTGCAACTAAAATGCACATTTCAGCGAAAAAGACACTCGGCGCATGCAGTGTCGCACAGGACAAGGTGGGCCGAAAAAGGCTGTTTGACGTGACTGCAGCAATAGTGTTTGAGGATTCATCTGTATGGAGAGAGTCCATTTATACTGCTCTCAGAGAGGAATACATGGATTCCAGGAGCAGTGAACCACAGTTGCTTCATATAGGGAGTAATAAAGCTACATATTTGTTCAAGGCTGGACATTTCCTCTCAATGTAACCATGTTTGTTTATGATTATGGTTTATATTTTACCAATGCTCCATTACAAAGCCACGAGTAACAGGTGTGTGTCATATGTCATTACATCTATGTGTTTAGAAACCACTGATGTATACACAAAAGCCTTTGTTGGAGTCTGTGCTCAGAGAGACACGCTGTATCATTTATTAATATCAAAATAAAAAGAAGATATTCTACCTACATTTCCCAGCTGTCAAGTCACACATAAAACCAAAGCACAGAATGGTGTGCAAGGATAGAAAAACAAACATTTCTCCTTTGTGTTAAATGTGAGTGATGCAGATTAAACTGCAATGGATACAGAAGGGACAGAGGTGAGCAGCTAGATAGACATGTCTAGCTGTCTATACTTTATCACAGCCAGATATGGATTTTAGTTTCTATGGTAAGAATACTTATACTACTTACACAGAGAATTACTGCGATCACCACTTATATATATATATATATATATATATATATATATATATATATAAAATCCCAAATACAGCCAAAACCTTTCACAGGTTGGGGAAATTCAAATTACCAACACAAATGAACAACCATGCAGCTATAAACTGGTAATTGTATAGTAGAGAAGGCCCTGCGATATGATTTGAATGCATGTTCCTTCATATAATGTGATGTTAATGTATTGAGTAACATAAAAGTGTTTGGGGTATATTCAATTGAAGTCGAAAGCTGCCGTCTGTCAAAAAGAGGTCAGTTTTCGACTTTTTAAGGTCGAATCGTGATTCGACCTATTCAATATAACCCAAAATTTTTCGACAAGTTGATGAATTCGACTTGTCGAAAAGCACATGGATCGGTGGAATAGCTGCCGATCCACGTGCTTCCTTTTCAACCATCTCAGTTCGACTTTAAAAATAGTCGAGTGAGATGGGGAGAGCAGCGCCAGAGACAGGCAGAGCCGAAGCGGGAATGAGGAGAGCCAAGGCGGGGACGGGGTGAGCAGCGCTGGAGGATGTCACAGCCGCCGCTCACAGCAGCGTCCACCCGGCTCCAGCAAGCGAGACCTCGCTTGCTGGAGCCGGGTGGACGCTGCCGTGAGCGGCGGCTGTGAGAGAGGGGGAGACGGGGAGCGGCGGCTGTGAGAGGGGGGACGGAGAGCGGTGGCTGTGACAGGGGAGACGGGGAGCGGCGGCTGTGAGAGAGGAGGGACTGGGGGGTAGACGGGGGAGAGCCGCGGGCAGACGGGGGAGAGCAGCGCTACAGCTGCGGCTATATAGCCGCTGCTGTAGCGCTGCTCTCCCCTGTCTGCCCATGGCTCTCCCCCGTCTCCCCTCCCGCATCTCAATTCGACTTTTTTAAAAGTCAAATTGAGATGTCCATTGAATAGCCGAGGTCGGATCCATTCTGACAAATGAATGTCGGAATGGATCCGACTTCAATTGAATATACCCCTTAGTCTTACATCATATATCTAATACAGTATTTCACTGCACAAAAAAACATCTACTGTTCCTATCTTTAACTTTTCATAGTTCATTTAAAGGAGAATAATTATAATAAGATAGAGCAATTTGCTCTAATTCAAGGTTCTTGGTATACTTTTTGGCCCAAAAATTTACGAACAGATGATTTGATACTTTTTTTTTTAAAGGATATGAAAAATCATCTGTCAGTAAATGTGTGATTTAGACCCTGAAACACAAAATCGATCAAAAATTGACCAAACATCGACCTTGGTGTCAGATTCCACAGGACACCTTGAGAGGTCTTGTGGAGTCCATGCCTTGATGGGTCAGAGCTGTTCTGGCAGCACAAGAGGAACCTACACAATATTACGCAGGTGATTTTAATGTTATGGCTGATGGGTGTATAACTACACGACATAGGGGTATATTCAATTGATGTTGGATCCTTTCTGACGGAAAGGATCCAACATCTCAGTATTCAATGAGCGGCTGGCCATTCCCGACAATGCCAATCTGACATTTTTAAAAGTCGGATTGACATTGTCGGAAATGTGGGCTCAAACCTGTTGGATTTGGCCGCGCTTCCGACAAAACACGTGGATTCGCGGCTAATCCGCAGATCCACGTTTTCCGACAAGTTGGAGTTGCCGACTTGTGAGAAAAATGGCAGGGGGACTGAATAGGTCAAATCAGTTTCCAACCTAAAAAAGTAGGAAACTGCCGCCTTTCCGACAAGACGGCAGTTTCGACTACAATTGAATACCCCTGATAATCTTCAGCCAAACTAGACCAATATGTAAAAATCATTAATTTATTACAGAAAGTAAAATAACTAGGTTACTTAAAAATGCCTACAAGAATTTCTATTCTCACTACAACACACAGATGCAGGCTCCTAAGAGATGTATAAATATATAGAAATAATTGTGTTTTATTCCCCACAAGCCTCTTATATAAAACACACGTGCTTTTTCAAGTACCTGTAATCAAGGAGCACAGATGTGTCCTCATACATCATTGCTGCAGTCACGCAAAACAGCCCCTCTTGGCTTGCCAGATCCTGTGAAACTTTGCTAGCATTTCACGTCCTTTTTGCTGAAAATTATTTTTAAGCTTAGCATGCACTATACAATTATTGGGCAGACCATCAGTCTAATCTGGCTGGCTGGAATGAAAATCTGGTAATGGATGTGAGCAAGCGACCATTTGCCAGTGCCGCAACTAAACATTTTAGCGCAGTGTGCAAGAAACGGCCTCAGCGCATCCCCCCCTTATGCAAAACAGGGGCAGTGCGCCCCATAGGAGTGCGAAAAATATATAGGGGCGTGGCTTCATGGGGAAGGGGTGTGGCCACAAAATAATACCAATTCATATTACGGTGCACAGTAGTCTCTATTATTCAAATGATGCCGCACAGTAGCACCACTACACCAGGTAGAGCCCCTTTTACACATTATGGCAGACAGTCCCCCTTTTTACACATTACGGCAGACAGAGACTCCCTTTTTTACACATTATGGAAGACAGTCCCCCTTTTTACACATTACGACAGCCAGTTGCCCTTTTTTACACATTACGGCAGCCAGTCCCCCTTTTTACACATTATGGCAGACAGAGCCCCCCTTTTTACACATTACGGCAGACAGAGCCCCCCTTTTTACACATTACGGCAGCCAGTCCCCCTTTTTACACATTACGGCAGCCAGTCCCCCTTTTTACACATTACGGCAGCCAGCGTCCCCTTATTACACATTACGGCAGACAACGTTCCCTTATTGCACATTACGGCAGACAACGTCCCCCTTTTTACACATTACGGCAGACAGCATCCCCTTTTTACACATTACGGCAGACAGCATCCCCTTTTTACACATTAAGGCAGACAGCATCCACTTTTTTACACATTACGACAGGCAGAGTCCCCTTATTACACATTACGGCAGACAGCATCCCCTTTTTTACACATTACGGCAGACAGCATCCCCTTATTACACATTACGGCAGACAGCCCCTAAACACACACACACAGCTTGTCCCATCCAGTGACTGCGCACACACACCCTGTCCCCTCCAATCACTACACACACACACACACACACACACACACACACAGCCTGTCCCCTCCAGTCACACCACACACACACACACACACACACACACACACACACCCCCCCTCCCCCGGTCCCCACTGTGTTACCTCCAGGAGAGCTGTAGCAGAGATGGATGTAGGCAGACCAAACATCAAAGTCGGGGGCGTTGCCTAATCACAGACCCTTTGACCATGCCCCCTTTCAGCACCGATAGGCGGCCTGGGAGAGGAAGCGGCGCAGGGTCGGACATACGGTAATTTCATCCAGCGTCCTGATCCGCCGCTGCAGCTACAGTACTTCTGCAGACAAACACTGATCAGCGCGGACCTGCAAGTGTTGCCGGCGGTCCTACGCCCTCAGAGCACATGTGATGTGTGCCAGACACCGCCGGCACACACCTAGTTACGGTACTGCCATTTGCTCCCAAAACACTGGAAAGTTGACAAAAACTCTCTAAGAGAAATTATGGCCTATTTCCAGTGTTTGGGAAAAAATGATCAATTGTCATTTGCTCCAATTCATTGCCAGATTTTCATTCCAACCAGCCACATTGGACAGATGGTCTGCTAGATAATCAGCTTTAGTCGCAATAAGACTAGGATGCACAAGCAGACTGTGCGGATTAATTTCATATACAAAAACAGGATTTTGGTACTTACCGATAAATCCCTTTCTCTGAGTCCATAGGGGACGCTGGAGTAGAATACCATGGGGAGGGCTCGCCTGATCACGCCATCTATACAACCCCCCACCCCCACCCCATGGTATTCTACTCCAGCGTCCCCTATGGATGATATAGAGATTTCCATATCTTTGCGGCAACTGAGTATGTGATTCTGTATACGAAGTGCTATGATACAACAGCTTCATATACAGGCTTAGTCGCACACAGATATACAAGTGTGCACATCAAATTAATCAGCAGAGTCTCCTGTTGCATCCTAACAGAGTTGCATAGGACCTGGCAACTCCCTCACACCAGGCATCTCGCACTGAGGGGTCTATTCATGAAGCAGTGAAAAGTGTGGAAAAGTGAACCAGTGGAGATGTTGTCCTTATAATTTTATAGGATGCACTTAACATTCGTTACCATGGGCAACTTCTCCGCTGGCTCACTTCTCCATTCTTTTCACTGCTTTGTGATTAGACCACAGAGTGTCATGTCTCATACTGAGGCTAGATGTATGAGGTCACAGCTTCTTAGCATCTTGCATTATCACAGGGAAGTGCATCCTGGGAATTCGCTATTAATTGAATGAACTGTAGTAGTAAGGAAGTCTACACTCTGGCTTAAAACATGCCAACACAATGCCTAACATAGAAATGCTACATAGTCAAAAAACAAACACTTAAATATCTGTATATGAAGTATGATTTAAAAATGCACTGTTCCATCTTAGGGGCAGATATACAAAGATTTGGAGAGTGATAAAGTGGAGAGAGATAAACTACCGAAACAATCGGCTTCTGTCATTTTACAAACACAGCCTCTAAAATGGAAGTTAGGAGCTGATTAGTTGGTACTTTATCTCTCTCCATGGCTTAGTACATCTCCCCCTTAGTCAGATGATCAATTCGGGCTATCCAATTAGAGCCAGTCTGTTTAGTGCGCAAATTACCCTGTATCGCACGAAAACACATAGGGTTCGGGAAAAGCCGCAGACCTTTGTGCTTTTGCGCCACCTATCGCAAAAAAAATGGTCACTTATCAAAGATTTGGTTTTGCCTGGCTATAAGCACCAGCATTGGGGATAATGGGATAGAGTCAGGCAATTCGGCTAGCTACGGTAAATTACTGCGGCTAACTAGATTCCGCCAAATGTCTGAATTTTCACTACAGCTCTGCTAAAGTACAGTGATGAAATATCACCTCATCTCTCACAAAATAAATCTCTCCAGACTAAAAACAGCCAATTCCAGATGACGCAGCATTAGGTATTTTTCAGCTGTGGACCATACTTACTTTGAACAGGTCATAATTACATTGTTTTGCCCCTACATATCATGGACAGTTCATCTTATCTATTTAATATGAGCAATAATTACCAGCTTGTTCCCACCAATAAAAAAAAATTCAAAACATGACCTATTGGGGGAATGGAGACTGGAGATGAGAAATCCTGCATTAGATATTGGCTAAGGGGTATCTAATAAAGGGTAAGCAACTCAAATGGCAAAAGCAGAGCATTGCAATTACATTTACTGACATAAACAATCATGGGCCTGATTTGGACATGGATGTGGCAGCGATGTGAAAATATGCTAATGCCACAGGAGGCATCTGATGAAAGAGATGCCTTCTGCCAGCACATCAGACCTGAGCCAGCATCAGATCTTCTGCGAGACCATCAGCAATCTGAGATCACTCAATTTGGCCATTACAGCTTAAACGCCCTAGTTTTCCAGGAGGTGGGCATTACTTCCACCCAGCTTGTCAAACAGGCTGCGGGTCAGGGAGCACTGCGTGAGATAAAGTGGAATGGGTCAAGCGCATGCATCCCAAAATCAGAGATGTACACAAACCATTGGACTTCTCTGACTAGGGCCCATGTCCATAAAGCTGTACTGAGCATTGTGATTTAAAGAGACTACATGTCAAGAATAACCCTTCTATGTGAGAATACATATTTATATTACCTATGTAAGGGCTCTGATATAACTATATTTAAGCCTTCATTATTTGAATATACAAATTAGAATGTGCAGTAAACTGTTAGTTTCTATATAAATATTACAAGACATTTAATGGAATACATTGTGATCCTGGATGCCGGCGGTCATTATACCGACAGCAGCTTCCTGCAAGCATGTATCCCAGCAAGTATATGCAGTGAGTCTGCTCGCCATGCTTCCGGCCCGGTGTTCGTTCATGACAGGTTATATTCTCACTCGGGTGGTGGCGTGGAAACACCACATGAGTGGGAATACCGGGCTGTGGTAGGTATTCCGGCATTTTACAGGCTGTTGGGGTTCCGGTGTCGGCATCCTGAACGCCGGGATCCCGACAGCCTGTATATTAACTGCATCCCCATTTAACACTATTCTGTTTCAACAAGATGGGAAATTTGAAATGAACACATCACCCACATCCCCAGTGTGTGTTTAATTATGGGAATATTGAACCCAAAGAATAATCCAAAACTGTCCATATACAATGGGAGAATACAAAATTATTAGCGGAAATATAACATTTGTTTTCCCCTTTACACTGTACAACAGATGGTTATTTACCTTTTCACCATGGATGGATTATAAAGATATATCTTCATGAATTGCTTTTCCTTTTCATTATAGCCATAGAAAGGTCTACAAAAAAACAGAATGTAACGTTAGTGACATAAGATATAGCAAGCACAGGGGGCACCATAAAGCAGGTGTATACCAGTATGGAACAAGCAGCTGCCAGTGTGGAAACAATCTGTGTGAAACTGAGCAATGGAACATTTTCCTATAGAAAGTCTCACGATGTGCAGATGGCCGTCAAGGTAATACCTTCCCCCCTACCTGAGCTCAGACCAGCTCCTCCATTAGTACTACTGTATGTCCCTGCGTAATACAAACATGCTGGGGTATTGCTGCCTCAGAAATATTAGTCTTCTTGGTGACTATCATACAGTACAGAAATGATCTGAAAAGGATTCCAGTGGCACCTGTTACACTGAGATAAGCTTATTAAAAGTATAACATCGACTTATTGTTCATTCAACTTATATAGAATAAACTGTGCCATGAGCGCGGTTATCTTTTATTATAGAAAAAGATGATGTCACCATAGTCAAAATGTACACGTGCAAACACAACGCAATTAGTGTAAATAAAAAGCAACACTTCCTATATTATTACCAGGTTGCAGTCGTTCCCAGAAAACTTGTTAAAAACAAATAATGTTGAAACTGATACAACAGAAAGGAGCAGGCGACTACTAGTATATAAAATGTAACCAATAAACTGCCATCTATAAAATGCAGACGTGCCCAAGCAAAAATTAACATTTGCTCAGGTTTATCTTTATAGGTCTTTGGAATATTCCATTTGGTTGGATTCCTGGAATAAGGGAAAAAGACAAATAAAAGTACATATTGTAATATCTTTAACAGCAGTAAGGAATGTTGTATACTCAAAATATTTAAACAGCTGTACAGTCCTCAAGCTCTACATTTCCATTCTAAATATCTGTAGAAAGTAGATCCAAATAGAGATCAATAGCACATATCCTATATATGCGTGACCTTATACGATCTGAGTCATCATTTCAAAATCTACTAAAAGAGCATCTTACAAATGTCAACATTTCAAAACGCTAACATATGTATTACATGTCCGTTACCGGGACCGAAACATCGAAAATAAAGGTGATCTGTGACTGTAAAGACTTGTTGGCTGAATTCCCCGAACTATTAGAAAGCAAGAGTGCACCATCCACTTTGTAGATTTTTGTGATATGGATATATATATATATATATATATATATATACACACACACACACACACACACACACACACAGGCTGAGTGTCCCTTATCCAAATATTCCGAAATACGGAATTTTTTGAGTGAGACTGAGATAGTGAAACCTTTGTTTTGTGATGGCTCAATGTACACACACTTTGTTTAATACACAAAGTTATTAAAAATATTGGCTAGAATTACCTTCAGGCTGTGTGTATAAGGTGTATATGAAACATAAATGCATTCTGTGCTTAGACTTGGGTCCCATCGCCATGATATCTCATTATGGTATGCAACTATTCCAAAATACGGAAAAATCAGATATCCAAAATACTTCTAGTCCCAAGCATTTTGGATATGGGATACTCAACCTGTATTATATATATATATATATGAAGAAGTCAGTTGTGACGAAACGCGTTGGTCTCCCTGTAGTGACTCCCTTGCCTATTTTTAAGATAAGTCAGAACTCCTTACCTTTTACAAAGATCTTTTATGTTTATATATTTTTATCAATGTTTTGAAGTACGTTTTATGTTGTGATCCGCTTTTATGTGATATTAAAGCTCGTTTGTATTATTATATATTTTTTGGCTTTTAAATCTAATTTTAGCTATTGCATTTTAAACAACACAAGTCGCCGGTACCCTTATCCCCCCATTTTATATATATATATATATATATATATATATACACACACACACATACATACATACATACATATATATATATATATATATACACATACATACATATACACATATATATATATATATATATATATATATATATATATATATATATACACACACACACATATACCCACCTACATACACACACACACATACATAAACATATACATACATACATACATACACGTACATACACGCATACTAGTTACCAGCCCGTCAATATGACGGAACAGTATAACAATAATGCCAACGCCGGCAGCTGTGCACGCCCAAATGGGGCAACACTTGAATTGCTCTGTCGGGCGCCATCTATTGGCAGCCGGTGCGCAGAACAATTCCTCCCATAGAAATGAGGAGCAGCGTTAGCTATATATATATATATATATATATATATATATATATATATATATATATATATATAGAGAGAGAGAGAGAGAGAGAGAGAGAGAGAGAGAGAGACAGACACAGAGACATACACACACACATAAACAGTATATACTGTACATATATGCACACACACAGCAGGTTGTTTTGTTGATGGGGTTTTTTTTGCTTTTTTTATGGCCTCACCTGTCCAACCACCGGAGAAAGACAGCATGTGCTTCAACAACAGAGTATGAACTATACATTTAGCAATTACCTGCAAAACTAAGTGCTAGTCCAGCTCTGACTGTGCATGTAGGATTAAATACATGCACGCACACACGCACACACACACACACACCACTTTCTGCTTACTTGCTATTTACTTTTGGAAGAATGGACGATTCTAATAGTTTTTGCTTACTTCAGAAATCCCTAATTTCTTCTTCCTTTTCATCAAATAATTTTTTTTTATCAAATAGCCCTGAAAAGAGAGATTTCCTAATTCTATTCATTGTGAAAACATCCAGTTCTCACAGGCTCAAGGCAATCATTTCGATGTGTGAACTCCTTAGTCAGTGGTTTTACTTAACACAGGGTTATCAATAGGCACACTGACTTTGGATTAAAATAACTGTGGTCCACATATGAAACTTGTTATCCTTTAGTTATAAAATTTCCAGCATGTCACAATTGTGTTTTTAGTTTAGCATTGCATGTATCTTAGGGGGCTTATTCAGGTTTGTTATCAAACCCCCTCCCCCCCCCCCAAAAAAAAGGAGAGTTATGGTAGACTTACCATGGTTAACTCTCTTTCTGCGAGGTACATTGGGTTCCACAGGGAAACATCGGGGTGTAGAGTGGATCTTGATCCAGAGGCACCAACAGGCTAAACCTTTAGGCTGTATCAGGTTGCATTGGGGCCTATTCTATAAACCCCGCCTCCAAGCACTGGAGCTCAGTTTCATAAACCAGTTAAATGCAGGAGTAGGCAAGAGAGAAGGCAAATGTTAGTCACACAGAACCACATTCTCACAACAGGAGAAGGGACCAGCGGCTAATGCCATACAAACCCATAGAAGCTAGGTGCGTCAGGGCGGGCGCCCTGTGGAGCCCAATGTACCTCACAGAAAGAGTTAACCATGGTAAGTCTACCATAACGCTCTTTTTCTGCAGCAGGGTACATTGTGTTCCACAGGTAAACATCGGGGATGTCCTAAAGCAGTTACTCAAGGGAGGGGACACGCCTTAGCAGGTATGAGAACCCGGCATCCAAAGGAAGCATCCTGGGAGGCGGAAGTATCAAAGGCACAGAACCTAATGAATGTGTTCACTGTGGACCACGTAGCCGCCTTGCACAACTGTTCTGCGGACGCACCACAGCAGGCCGCCCAACAAGGTTCAACAGACTGAGTAGAATGTGCTTGAATAGCAGCAGAAGCTGGGAGTCCAGCCTGTGGATAAGCTTGTGCAATCACCATTTTAATCCACCTGGCCAAGGTTTGCTAATTCGCAGGCCAGCCACATTTGTTAAAACCAAACGAGACAAAAAGGGAATCTGACCTCCTGATAGAGGCAGTCCTCTCCACATATATACGGAGATCCCTTACCACATCCAAAGACCGCTCTTTGGAGGATAAATATACTGGCTCAACTAGGACTCTAAACTTTAGCAAAGCGAATTTTGAAAAGATGAGGGTATTTTTCAGGGATATTGAATGGGAAGGTTTGCTTTTAGGAAAAAATACTACGGAGAAATGGGAGGTACTAAAATTCCTGCTAGCAAAAAATACACTCAAATTTATTCCTACGAGCAGCAAAAAAAGGAATAAAAATCATAAACCGATGTGGCTTAACAAAAAGATAAAGGAACTTATGGGCAAGAAAAGGAGAGCATTTAAAAAATACAAATCTGACGGCGAAGCAGAGTCATTTCAGCACTATAAGGAATGTAACAAAATATGCAAAAAGGAAATAAGAGCGGCTAAAGTAGAAACTGAAAAACTAGTAGCAAAGGAAAGCAAAGCGAATCCCAAAAAATTATTTAAATACATTAATAGCAAGAGATTAAAGAAGGAGAGTATAGACCCTTTAAAAGACAAGTCTTAAGCAAAAATGATAATGACATAGCGGACACACTAAATGAGTTTTTTTCAACAGTATTTACTAGAGAGGACCCAATTCAGGGACTAACACATAGGGGTATATGCAATTGCGGTCGAATTCCCGAAAATGTCGAAAAACGGGGCATTTTCGATACAAAAAAAAAAAAAGTCGACAATGCAATACAGTACTTTTCGACAAAAAAAACAGGCTTTTCAGATTCGACCTTTTGCAATTCGACATTTTGAAAATTCGACATGTCTGCAGTGGTAAAAATGCGGCAATTCGACAAAAGTATATTCAATTGAAGAATGTCGATTCGACTTTAGTGCTTTTCGACAGTAATATCGTCAATTTCCTTCCGCCTCACTTTGCTGCCGGAATCTAATAAAAAAAAATTAAAACATGTTTTTTTGTGTGTTTTTTTTATTGCTAATAGCATATCTATTTATATTAGAAGGGATTATGTACTTGGTTTGTCTATTAGAGGGACACAAGTATTATTTATATATTTTTTAAAAATAATATTTTTTTTTTTAACTGACTAAAATAGAGAGAGCATGGTTTTTAGTGGGAAGGGGTGGGAATGGGTTAAAATCAAGAAAAAAAAATATCACTGGACACTGGATTTAGGTGAGTATAATTTTATTTTCAGGTACCCCGGATTCTACTTGGACAAGTGGACAGAGTCGGCGTGTCAACATAGGTAAGTATGTATGTGTCGGCATGTATGTAATAAAGTTGTACTTTCAAGGTGTGCGTGTCCTGTTTTTATTTGGGAATTTTTTTTGCAGAAGAACTACAGGTACCAGCGCCCCCCCCCCCCCCCCCGCATGCTGGTACTTGTGGTTCTCCAAGTACCAGTTTGCGGGGGAGGCTTGCTGGGACTTGTAGTTCTTCTGCAAAAAACATTATTCTTTCATTTTCAACAAGGCTATCAGCCCCCCATCCGCAGCCCTTGGGTGGGGGGGGGGGGACAGCCTCGGGCTTCACCCCTGGCCCTTGGGTGGCTGGGGGGGGGACCCCTTGATTTAAGGGGTCCCCACTCCTCCAGGGTACCCCGGCCAGGGGTGACTAGTTGGGTATTTAATGCCACGGCCGCAGGGAGCGGTATAAAAGTGTCCCCCGGCTGTGGCATTACCTGTCCAGCTAGTGGAGCCCGGTGCTGGTACAAAAAACACGGGGGACCCCTACGCTTTTTGTCCCCCGTATTTTTTGCACCAGGACCAGGCGCAGAGCCCGGTGCTGATTGTTAAAATACGGGGGATCCCCTGTCATTTTCCCCCCCGTATTTTTGCAACCAGGACCGGCTCAAAGAGCCCGAGGCTGGTTATGCTTAGGAGGGGGGACCCAACGCATTTTTTCCCAGTGTTTTTTTAACCATTTCTGCACCATCGGAAAAGTCGAATCCAGGACGCACTTATCCGTCAATTCCTCAGTTTTTCGACAGCGGGACTGTCGAATCCGTTTTGTATTGAATATGTCGAATTCAGGCACCCCATGGCTGGAGGAATTCGACTGTCGAATTGTGTCGAATTTAAAAACGGTCGAATTCCAGCCGGAATTTGACCGCAATTGCATATACCCCATAATCTCAATAATGAGAATATCCCACTGATAGGTACTTATTTAAGCGAGGAAGTAGTCTGTGACCGATTAAACCATTTAAATATTAATAAGTCACCAGGTCCCGATGGTATTCACCCAAGGGTTCTAATGGAGCTTCACTATGAACTTGCAAAACCGCTATTTTTGATCTTTAAGGATTCAGTAATATCAGGTATGGTTCCCAAAGACTGGCGTATAGCGGAAGTAGTGCCTATATTCAAAAAGGGAAGTAAAGCTGAACCAGGTAATTATAGACCAGTTAGTCTTACATCTATAGTGGGGAAAGTATTAAAAGGTATTCTAAGAGATAGTATTCAGAAGTTCCTTGAAGTCAATAAGGTCATTAAAAAGAATCAACATGGGTTTATGAAGGACAGATCCTGTCAAACCAATTTACTTGGCTTTTATGAAACAGTAAGCGCAAACCTAGATCAGGGTAAAGAGGTGGATGTAATCTTTTTAGATTTTGCCAAAGCATTCGACACTGTACCACACATGAGACTTATCTACAAGCTACAAGAATCAGGGCTAGGAAGCACAATATGCACTTGGGTCAAAAACTGGTTAGATAATAGGGAGCAGCACGTTGTGGTTAATGAATCTTTTTCAACTTGGACTGAAGTGCTAAGTGGTGTGCCGCAAGGCTCAGTATTAGGACCGCTATTGTTCAATATTTTCATTAACGACCTAACAGAAGGTCTAGAGAGCATGGTGTCAATTTTTGCAGATTATACCAAATTGTGTAAAGTTATAAATGCGGAGGGGGATGCTGAGTTGCTTCAGAACGACATCGTTAAATTGGAAGCTTGGGCAGCGAAATGGAGAATGCGCTTCAATACAGACAAGTGTAAGGTAATGCACTGTGGTAACAAGAACAAAAATAACACCTACCTACTAAATGGGGTAAAATTAGGGGATTCTGTACTGGAAAAGGACTTAGGTGTCCTCATAGATAGCAAACTAAGCAGTAGTACCCAAAGTAGGACTGCAGCAAAGAAGGCTAATAAGATATTAGCATGCATAAAACGGGAAATTGATGCTAGGTACGAGAGTATTATACTCCCGTTATATAAATCACTTGTGAGGCCACACCTTGAATACGGTGTACAATTCTGGGCACCTTACTACAAAAAGGATATCCTGGAGCTAGAAAAGGTTCAAAGGCAGGCGACCAAACTAATTAAGGGTATGGAGATGCTGGAATACGAGGAAAGGCTTGCAAGACTAGGCATGTTTACACTGGAAAAGAGGAGATTAAGAGGGGACATGATCAACATTTACAAATATATAAGGGGACATTATACAGATCTTGCGCAGGACCTGTTTTTGGTTAGATCAACACAGAGAACTCGTGGACACTCGCTCAGGTTAGAGGAGAGGAGATTCCACACAATACGGCGTAAAGGCTTTTTTACGGTAAGGATGATACGTGTTTGGAATTCCCTGCCTGAGGGAGTTGTAATGGCCGACTCAGTCAACACCTTTAAGAATGGGTTAGATAAATTCCTAATGGATAAGGATATCCAGGGTTACGGGGCATAGTTACGCACTATGGTTATTATAAAAAAAGAGGGGTAAAACGTAACGGTAGTCATCAACTTCAGTCAAAATTTTCTACAAAATAATCGTGCATAGGAGACCACAAATAGGTTGAACTCGATGGACAATTGTCTTTTTTCAACCTTAGATTAGATACTATGTAAATCGGAAGAGATGAAGGCCGGAACCACAATCTCTTGGTTAAGGTGAAAAGATGACACCACCTTAGGTAAATAACCTGGGCGAGTTCTAAGAACTGCCCAGTCACGATTAAATATCAGAAAGGGTGGACGACAGGACAAGGCGCCTAAGTTCGACACCCTTCTAGCAGAGGCAATAGCCAGTAAAAACAAGACCTTGGCTGTAAGCCATTTAAGGTCCACCGACTCAAGAGGTTCAAATGGAGACTCTTGCAGGGCATTCAGGACAACAGACAGATCCCATGGAGCCACAGGAGGGACATAGGGAGGCTGAATCCTTAAGACATCCTGAGTGAATAAACGTCAGGTATAGACACAATATTTCTCTGAAACCAAACCGACAAGGCAGATATGTGAACCTTGAGGGAGGCCGGGTGAATGCCTAAATCCAGGCCACGTTGCAGAAAAGCCAGAATTCTGGACATTCTGAATCTGTATGCATCATAATTCTTATCTGCACACCAGGTGAAGTAAGAATTCCAGACCCTGTAATAAATCCGGGCAGATGCCGGTTTGCGGACTTTCAACATAGTTTGGATAATCAACTCGGAGAATCTTTTGGCCCTCAGGATTGATACTTCAAGAGCCACGCCATCAAAGCCAGTCTGTCCAGCTCCGGATAAAGACAAGGGCCCTGTACGAAGAGGTCTGGGCGCTGAGGAAGTAGAAGGAGACGCTCTGTGGATAGACCCTGCAGGTCTGAGAACCAATGCCGTCTGGGCCACGCTGGAGCGAGTAGAAGTAATAAGCATCCATCTTGTTTGAACTTCCACAGGACCCTGGGCAGGAGTGATACTGAAGAGAACACGTAGGGCAGCCGAAAGTTCCATGGAATTGGTAGTGCATCCACGAACGCTGCTTGAGGATCCCTGCTCCTTGATCCGAAGACCAGAACCTTGTGGTTGTGTCAAGACGTCATCAGGTCTACATCTTGTAGTCCCCACTTGCCCACTAGGAGTTGAAAGACTTCAGAATGAAGACTCCACTCTCTGGCGTGCACGCCCTGGTGACTGAGGAAGTCCGCTTCCCAGTATAGGATGCCGGAATGAACATTGCCGATATTGCTGGCAGATGGCGATCCGCCCAATGAAGGATTTTTGACACTTCCATCATAGCCATGAGGCTTCAAGTGCTGCCTTGATGGTTCATGTATACTACCTTGGTGGCATTGTATGACCATACTTGAACCGGCCTGTTCTGTACCAAAGGCAGGGTAAGAGTCAATGCATTGAACACCGCCTGCAACTCCAGAATGTTTATTGGGAGGATTGATTACTCCTTGGTCCATCAACCCTGACAAGAGTGTTGCTCCAACACCACACCCCATCCTCTCAAGACTGGCGTCCATTGTTAGCAGGACCCAGTCGGGGATCCAGAAGGGATGGACCCTGCTCAATTGTTGGTCCTGTAGCCACCAGGTCAGCGACAGTGGAACCTCAGGAGTCAAAGTGATCATGTGTGATCTGATCCAATGAGGTAGGCCTTCCCACTTGGAAAGAATTAACCTCTGCAGAGGGCGGGAATGAAAATAGGATTTTAATACCTACCGGTAAATCATTTTCTCTTCGTCCGTAGAGGATGCTGGGGACTCCGTAAGGACCATGGGGTATAGACGGGATCCGCAGGAGATATGGGCACACTATAAGACTTTGAATGGGTGTGAACTGGCTCCTCCCTCTATGCCCCTCCTCCTGACATCAGTTAGAAAACTGTGCCCAGGGAGACGGACATTTCGAGGAAAGAATTTATTGTTTAAACACGGTGAGTGCAATACCAGCTCACACCACGAACATACCGCAGAACGTGGCATTCAATAGAATACCAGCCAACGGTATGACAAATACACAGCCACATGCTGAGAGAATATGCAACACAACCAGTGTGTCAACACCACCAATAGTAAAACCACCGCCTGCCAAGGCAAGCACAACGTCAGCAACAGGCTGACAGAAAGAAACACCACAAGAGTGTAACCATAACCAAGAAACTGCAGACACATTACGCACTGGGACGGGCGCCCAGCATCCTCTACGGACTAAGAGAAAAAGATTTACCGGTAGGTATTAAAATCCTATTTTCTCAGACGTCCTAGAGGATGCTGGGGACTCCGTATGGACCATGGGGTTTATACCAAAGCTCCAGACCGGGCAGGAGAGTGCAGACGACTCTGCAGCACCGATTGAGCAAACATGAGGTCCCCAGCAGCCAGGGTATCAAACACGTAGAGCTTAGCAAAAGATATTGAACCCGACCAAATAGCCGCTCGGCCAAGTTGAACCGCCGAGACTTCTCGGGCATCCGCCCAAGAAGAGCCCATCTTTCTAGCAGAATGGGTCTCCACCAACAACGGTAACGGCAATCCAGCCGTAGAACGATCACGCCGAATCGAATCACAGATCCAGCGTATAACAGACTACATAGACGCAGGTGCCCCAATCATGCTGGGAGCATACGGACAAACAGAGCCTCCGTTTCCCCAACCTGAGCCAAAATGGCGACAAATTAGTCAAAGCCCCGACCATCTCGAGAGTGTTTTAATCAGCCAATGCTTAAGTAACCACAGACATCACAATAGGCTGGTTTCTGCGAAACACAGAACCACCTTCTTTGCTGAACTATTATCCGAGTTCTCAATACCGCTCTATCCACATGCAAGATCCAACAGGGCTCTTGTGAGAAAAAGCTGCTACTTTCGACACACGCCTTACGGACGCCAAAGCCAGTAGCATGACCACTCTTCAAGAGAGAATTTTTAACACAACCTTTCATAAAGGTTCCAAACATTGTGACACAAGAAAACGCAACACCACGTCAGGGTCTCACGGTGCCAATGGGGCACAAACGGAGATTGGATGTGCAGTACTCCTTTCACGAAAGTCCGAACTTCCCGAAAGGTGGCCAATTCTTTTAAGAAAATTTATAAGGCCAAGACTGCACTGAAACGGAGCCTAACTTTTTGGCCTGCATCCCCAACTGCTTGCAAGGAATGGAGAAGAACGACCCAGCTGAAAATCTTCCGTAGGAGCCTTCTTGGATGCACACCAAGACATATCTTTACGCCAACTACGGTGGCAAGGCTTTGCCGTTACTTATTTTCTAGCCAGAAGAAGTGTGGAAACGACTTCACTGGGAATACCCTTTCTGGCTAGGATATGGCATTCAAACGCCACGCCGTCAAACGCAGCCACGGTAAGTTTTAATATACGCCCGGATCTTTGTAACAGTTCCTCACGTAAAAGAAGCGGCCAGGAATCTTCTATGAGTAATCATGAATCCTGGAAACCAAGCCCTCCTTGGCTAAAACGGAACAACGAGGATCTCCTGAACCTTTGTTCTTCTTACAGGTATCACCTTCAGAAAAAGCGAAAACAGAGGGGACACACAGACCGACTTAAACGCCCAAGGTGTCACGAGGGCGTCCACTGCCATAGTTTGAGTGTCCCTTGACCTGGAACAATATCCCTGAGGCCTCTCGTTGAGGCAAGACGCCAGCTTGTCCAATTGAGGTACTCCTCAAAGACTTTTCACTTCTGTGAAAACTTCTCGATGACGACTGTATTTCTCCCGGAAGGAGATCTCGTCTGCAGAGGAAATCTAATTCTCCGTTGTTTACCTCCGGAGCGAAAACAGCTAATATAGCGTTTACCAGTCTTTCCATCCAGCGGCAAACTTTTGCATCCTCTGCCATTGGCGCTTTGCTTCTTGTTCCGCCCTAGCAGCTTACTTACGCCACTGCTGTCAAGTCGTCCGAGAGAACTAACACGGGCAGACCACGAATAATATGTTCGTCAAAAATAGCTCCTAATTCAAGAAAGCTTGACCTTTTCCTCCGGAAATACGTCCCTTGCAAGGACTAATCCCCACCCTCGGAGATCTGCATGCATGAACACCAGGATCTAATCTTGGATCCCTAACTTCGTCCCTCTAGAAGGTGAGAACCGAGCAGACACCACAGGGGCGATGTCTTGGCCATTAGAATCATATTCCGGTGCATGTGCAGGTGAGACCCGGACCACATTCCCAACTGGTCCCTTGAAACCTCTCTGGCATTTGACCTGCTCACCGAAAAGGCCTCTTAGGCCGCACCCATCCGTTTCATAACGGAACATAGTGATGGATTGTCACTGCAAATCTGATCCGACTCCGGATCCTCAGACCTCTTGCCACAGGAAAAACAAAAAACCTCAACCGTGCAGTATCTACTCTGATACCCACCCCCGACATCTGCGTCGTTGGGAACAACAGCCATTCCATGTGTTGAAGAACAGTCAGAGAGAAACCACGCTTTGCACCACTTGTTTCTTGACCTCGCCTTAATCAGGAGAGCGTCTCAGTACAGAATAACAATGGCTCTTATTATTGAAAGAAACCATCATACTGCCATCACTCCGGTGAATTGGCAAATACAATCCTGGATATCCAGCTAGGTAATCTGAATGCGGAAAATAACGCATTTAAACCTCTTAGTTCTTTTTTTTTTTTTTAAACAGGGGACAGCAGGACAATGCCCTGAGCCTGACGCCCTCTGTTATGGCGTCACATACTACCTCCCCTTCCAGAGGGGAAACAGCAAGATCTATTAGAAATCCAGTGAGGGGAAACATCTGTAACTCCAGACTGTCCCCCTCTGGATTCTACAATTAAATCACGGGTCCTGGTCTCATCCCGGACTAACTGAAAAGTAGTAGACGAGTCCCCACCGGAGTGGGGTCCAGTCAGGTCAGGTAGACTCAGCACCATGTGGTGGATGTGGTAGAAACAGAAAACGACATCTGCTTCTGCGAACCTAACAAGGCTGCAGAACACATCTGCCATCTGCACAGAAAAGGAAAAAAGAACAGTATCGAACCGTTGTGAGGGAATCTAACTCACGAAGGTAGATTTACCAGCAGTATCCGCCGAGATTGACTGAACTAAGGCATCCCCAAACAGCGGCACACCGCCCCAGGGAAAAACTCCAGTATCTCTCGGAGTCAGCCTCATCATTCCCCCGGTCACCTCCTGTATACGCACGGCCGCCTGCCGCAATGTATAGAGAAGACCCAACATAAGGAACATCCCCTATCTCTGTAGGATAATTCTATCGGCTGCCCTTCCGAATATAAACACTCCCTCATGTGCATGTAATGCAAATAAGTCCAAAGAATAGAAATAAAATATCACTTAGCTTCCTGTATCCGATCCTTTGTGACAGGACCCCGTGTCGATCAGGAGTTGACTTTCACAGTATTCTCCCGCCGCGGGAAAAGAATAAACATTCGTACTCCTTGAGAGGATGTGAGATCCACTAGTCATAGCCGACCTAGAGCTTTATCAACACAGCGACCAGCACATGAGAAGGAATACTATTACTTCAGCATTCATTATAAATCATAAGATGAATAATAAGATTTTAAACCTACCGGTAAATCTTTTTCTCCTAATCCGTAGAGGATGCTGGGGACTTTGTAAGGACCATGGGGTATAGACGGGCTCCGCAGGAGACATGGGCACTATAAAGAACTTTTAGTATGGGTGTGCACTGGCTCCTCCCTCTATGCCCCTCCTCCAGACCTCAGTTAGAGAAACTGTACCCAGAGGAGATGGACAATATGAGGAAAGGATTTTGTAATCTAAGGGCAAGATTCATACCAGCCCACACCAACCACACCGTATAACCTGGAATATACGCAACCAGTTAACAGCATCAGTCAACGACCGATCTCAACTGTAACATAACCCTTATGTAAGCAACAACTATATACAAGTCTTGCAGATTTAGTCCGCACTGGGACGGGGGCCCAGCATCCTCTATAGACTAGGAGAAAAAGATTTACCGGTAGGTTTAAAATCTATTTTCTCTTACGTCCTAGAGGATGCTGGGGACTCCGTAAGGACCATGGGGTTTATACCAAAGCTCCAAACCGGGCGGGAGAGTGCGGATGACTCTGCAGCACCGATTGAGCAAACGCGAGGTCCTCATCAGCCAGGGTATCAAACTTGTAGAATTTTGCAAAAGTGTTTGAACCCGACCAAGTAGCTGCTCGGCACAACTGTAATGCCGAGACGCCTTGGGCAGCCGCCCCAGAAGAGCCCACCTTCCTAGTGGAATGGGCCTTTACCGAATTTGGTAACGGCAATCCAGCCGTAGAATGAGCCTGCTGAATCGTGTGACAGATCCAGCGAACAATAGTCTGCTTAGAAGCAGGCGTGCCAACCTTGTTGGATGCATACAGGACAAACAGAGCCTCCGTCTACCTAACCCTAGCCGCCCTGGCTACATAGATTTTTAAGGTCCACAATAGGTTGGTTTATATGAAATGAAGAAACCACCTTAGGCACAAATTGAGGACGAGTCCTCAATTCCGCTCTATCCACATGAAAAATCAAGTAGGGGCTCTTGTGAGACAAGGCCACCAACTCTGACACCCGCCTTGCAGATGTCGAGGCTAATAACATGACCACCTTCCAGGTGAGAAATTTTAATTCAACCGTTTGAAGGGGTTCAAACCAGTGTGATTTAAGGAACTGTAACACCACGTTAAGGTCCCATGGTGCCACTGGTGGCACAAAAGGAGGCTGGATGTGCAGCACTCCCTTAACAAAAGTCTGGACTTCTGGGAGAGAAGCCAATTCCTTCTGAAAGAATATAGATAGGGCCGAAATCTGTACCTTAATGGAGCCTAACTTTAGGCCCATATCCACTCCTGTCTGTAGGAAGTGGAGAAAACGGCCCAGATGGAAATCTTCCGTAGGAGCATTCTTGGTTTCACACCAAGATACATACTTCCTCCAGATATGGTGATAATGCTTCGCCGTTACCTCCTTCCTAGCCTTTATCAGAGTAGGAATAACTTCCTCCGGAATACCTTTCTCAGCTAGGATTCGGTGTTCAACCGCCATGCCGTCAAACGCAACCGCGGTAAGTCTTGGAACATGCAAGGCCCCTGCTGCAACAGGTCTTCCCAGAGAGGAAGAGGCCACGGATCTTCTGTGAGCATCTCCTGAAGATCCGAATACCAGGCCCTTCGAGGCCAATCTGGAACAATGAGTATTGTCCGCACTCTTTTTCGTCTCATGAATCTCAGCACTTTTGAGATGAGAGGCAGAGGAGGGAACACATAGACCGACTGAAAAACCCATGGTGTCACTAGGGCGTCTACCGCTACTGCCTGAGGGTCCCTTGACCTGGCACAATACCTCCGAAGCTTCTTGTTGAGGCGTGACGCCATCATGTCTATTTGAGGAAGTCCCCAAAAACTTGTTATCTCTGCAAAGACCTCTTGATGAAGTCCCCACTCTCCTGGATGAAGATCGTGTCTGCTGAGGAAGCCTGCTTCCCAGTTGTCCACTCCCGGTATGAAGACTGCTGACAGAACGCTTACGTGATTTTACGCCCAGCGCAGAATTCTGGTGGCTTCCGCCATTGCCACTCTGCTCCTTGTCCCGCCTTGGCGGTTTACATGAGCCACGGCTGTGACGTTGTCTGATTGAATCAGAACTGGTAGGTCGCGAAGAAGATACTCCGCTTGTCGTAGGCCGTTGTATATGGCCCTCAATTCCAGCACGTTGATGTGTAGACAAGCCTCCTGGCTTGACCATAGACCCTGAAAATTTCTTCCTTTTGTGACTGCTCCCCATCCTCGGAGGCTCGCGTCCGTGGTCACCAAAACCCAGTCTTGAATGCCGAACCTGCGACCCTCTAGAAGGTGAGCACTCTGCAGCCACCACAGGAGAGACACCCTGGCCCTGGGGGACAGGCTTATCCTTTTGATGTAGTTGCAGATGGGACCCTGAACACTTGTCCAGAAGACTGCCACCATTTTTCCCAGAAATCGAGTGCATTGAGGAACAGACACTCTTTTTGGTTTTAGCAGGTCCCTGACCATGTTCTGGAGATCCTGGGCTTTTTCCATTGGTAGAAAAACCCTCTTCTGTTCCGTGTCCAGAATCATGCCTAGGAATGATAGTCGAGTCGTTGGAATCAACTGTGACTTTGGCAGATTGAGAATCCAACCGTGTTGTTGTAACACTCTCAGGGAGAGCGACACGCTTTTCAGCAATTGATCTCTCGATCTCGCCTTTATCAGGAGATCGTCCAAGTACGGGATAATTGTGACTCCCTGCCTGCGCAGGAGCACCATCATTTCCGCCATCACTTTGGTGAAAATCCTCAGGGCCGTGGAAAGCCCAAACGGCAACTTCTGAAACTGGTAATGACAGTCCTGTACCGCGAACCTCAGGTACTCCTGATGAGGAGGAAATATGGAGACATGAAGAAAGGCATCCTTCACGTCCAGTGACACCATAAAATCCCCTCCTTCCAGACTGGATATCACAGCCTGGAGTGATTCCATTTTGAATTTGAACTTTTTCAAGTACAGGTTTAGGGATTTTAGATTTAAAATGGGTCTGACCGAACCATACGGCTTCGGGACCACGAACAGGGTTGAATAGTACCCTTTTCTCTGTTGGACCAGGGGAACCGTGACAATCACTTGCTGTTGACACAGCTTTTGAATTGCATCTAATACTACTTCCCTCTCCGGGGAAGAGGCTGGCAAGGCCGACTTGAAAAAGTGGTGAGGGGGCACCTCTTCGAACTCCAGTTTGTAACCTTGGGATACAATTTCCAACGCCCAAGGATCTACGTCTGACAGAAACCAGACCTGGCTGAAGAGTCGAAGACGTACCCCCACCGGTGCGGACTCCCTCACTGGAGCCCCAGCATCATGCGGTGGATTTAGCAAAAGCCGGGGAGGACTTCTGCTCCTGGGAACTAGCCGAAGCAGGTGTTCTCTTACCTCTACCCTTACCTCTGGCGAGGAAAGAGGAGCCCCGACCTCTACTGGACTTATGCGACCGAAAGGACTGCATCTGATATTGTGGAGTTTTCTTTTGCTGTGGGGGAACAAAAGGCAAAAATGTAGATTTACCCGCGGCAGCTGTGGAAACCAGGTCCGCGAGACCATCCCCAAACAAAACTTCACCCTTGTAAGGTAAAACCTCCATATGCTTCTTTGAGTCGGCATCACCCGACCATTGGTGGGTCCACAGAGCTCGTCTCACCGAAACTGCCATGGCGTTGGCTCTGGAACCAAGCAGCCCCACGTCTCTTTGAGCGTCTCTCATATATAAGACTGCGTCTTTAATGTGACCTAAAGTCAGTAAAATGGTATCCTTGTCCAGGGTATCAATGTCAGCTAATAAGGTATCTGTCCACACTGCCACTGCGCTACAAACCCATGTCGATGCTATTGCCGGCCGGAGCAAAGCACCCGTATGTGTATAAATAGATTTTAAGGTAGTTTCCTGTCTACGATCCGCAGGATCCTTGAGGGATGCGGTGTCTGGAGACAGTAGCGCCACCTTCTTGGACAGAAGCGTTAAAGCCTTATCCACCCTGGGCGAGGATTCCCACCGTACCCTGTCCTTTGCAGGGAAAGGATATGCCATAAGGATCCTCTTGGGAATGTGCAGTTTTTTGTCTGGAGTTTCCCAAGCTTTTTCAAATAATTCGTTCAGTTCATGAGATGGAGGAAAAGTTACCTCCGGTTTCTTTTCCTTATACATGCGCACCCTCGTGTCAGGGACAGAGGGTTCATCTGTGATATGCAAAACATCTTTTATTGCCATAATCATATAATGAATACTTTTGGCCACCTTTGGGTGTAACCTTGCCTCATCATAGTCGACACTGGAGTCAGAATCCGTGTCGGTATCATTGTCTGCCATTTGGAATAGGGGACGCTTTTGAGACCCTGACGGGCCCTGTGACCCAGTCAAATCCGTGGATTGACTCCCTGCTGTTTCCCTGGACTCAGCTTTGTCCATTCTCTTATGTAATAAGGCCACATTTGCATTTAAAATATTCCACATATCATACCAATCATGAGTCGGCGTTGCCGACGGAGACACCACAATCATCTGCTCCACCTCCTCCTTGGATGAGCCTTCCGCTTCAGACATGCCGACACACACGTACCGACACCCCCACACACACACAGGGATATATCTATAAGGGGACAGTTCCCCAAGAAGGCCCTTTGGAGAGACAGAGAGAGAGTATGCCAGCACACACCCAGCGCCAACTGACACTGGAACCAATTCCCAGATAAAGCGCTTTTATATATATTAACTGTGATATACACTCACTGCTTGTGCCCGCCCCCCCCACCTCCCCTCTTTTTCAGCCCTGTATCACAGTGTTCAGCAGGGGAGAGTCCGGGGAGCCAGCTTCTCTGCAGATCACTGTGGAGAAAATGGCGCTGGTTAGTGCTGAGACCAAGCTCCGCCCCCTCAGCGGCGGGCTTCGGTCCCGCTCAAATGTACAAATAATGGCGGGGAATGTATATTTATCTACTGCCTCCGCAGCTCATATATTAAAAATGCCAGTCCAGAGGTTTATATTGCTGCCCAGGGCGCCCCCCCCTGCGCCCTGCACCCTCAGTGCCTGTCAGTGTGTGTAATGTGTGGGAGCAATGGCGCGCAGGGTTACCGCTGTGCGCTTACCTCAGGGAAGATCTGAAGTCTTCTGCCGCCTTTGAAGTCTTCTTTCTTCTTATACTCACCCGGCTTCTATCGTCCGGCTCTGCGAGGCGGACGGCGGCACGGCTCTGGGACGAACGGCGGGGGGAGACCTGCGTTCCGATCCCTCTGGAGCTAATGGTGTCCAGTAGCCTAAGACGCAGAGCCTATCATGTAAGTAGGTCTGCTTCTCTCCCCTCAGTCCCACGATGCAGGGAGCCTGTTGCCAGCAGTGCTCCCTGAAAATAAAGAACCTAACAAAATTATTTTATCAGAGAAACTCAGTAGAGCTCCCCTGTAGTGCACCCATTCTCCTCTGGGCACAGAATCTAACTGAGGTCTGGAGGAGGGGCATAGAGGGAGGAGCCAGTGCACACCCATACTAAAAGTTCTTTATAGTACGCATGTCTCCTGCGGAGCCCGTCTATACCCCATGGTCCTTACGGAGTCCCCAGCATCCTCTAGGACGTAAGAGAAATACATATTGTAATACACACATATCCTACCTATATATACATATAACATACATATAAGCGGATTTTTCAGAGCCTTCAGGACCCTAGTGACATTAATGTTCTGAATGTGTATGACGATGTACTGAATGCCCCAGTTGTGGATCTACCAGGAAACATTATAGTCGACAGAAAACCTAGTATTCCTCGACAGCACGGAGTAGAAACCAGGCAAAGTAACATTCTTGTGACCCCGAGGGGTCCGAGGGAATTATACATACATAATTTTAATATCACTCCCCCCATAAATATTACCATGTCTGTACTCGAGCTACAGGCTCATGGAACCGAACCAGACAAATACATATAAATATATATATACAGGTATAAGTTAGTTACAGCATGTCAATTTACACCCGGTAATAACAGTAGGTGCCGACAGGGTCACCCCCATACTACTGTGTCTCCCATACCGTGTTTACTATTAACAAGCATATCACTACCGACCTGTTGACTCAGTATTTACTGTATCAAGTACCAAACAGGCGTCGGCAATGCCGACAGTGAACCCCAGAGGCGTTTGTGACAGAACATTCACACATGTCGACACAAGTGTATATCTGACAGGGAGCACACAGAGAATATACAGAACCATGATTACATGCCCATTTCCAAATCAAATAGTGTTATACATTCCTCCACATAACACTAACAGTATGTGCCCCCCCCCCCCTTGTTTGTGCTGTACACATGTTTTGGCGGGGACATTGAGAAAAAATGGCGCTGTAACTTGTTGTGAGGGCTAAGCCCCACCCCTTATCGGCACGCGGTAGCCCACTAATAATATAACCTTTGTATGCAGGCAGGGGACCATATACAGTGGCTACACACTGTATATTTTGTCTGGGAGAGTCAAAATTAATGTAAAACTTACTGGGCAGGGCAGGGCGCCCTGCACCCGGTACCAGCCGTTGGTGTGTGGGAGCAATGGCACGCAGCGGGACCGCTGCGATATGCTGGCGGGGGTAGCGGACATGGTGGCCGGGCACCGAATAATAACTTAATCCAGCCTAAAAAACCCTCAGTAACTTGCTGCCCAGGGCGCTCCCCCCCCCCCAGTGCCCTGCACCCTGTGAGTGCGTTGGTGTGTGGGAGCATGGAGCGCAGCGCGACCGCTGCATGTTACCTCCGTTACTGAAGTCTTTTGCCGTCACTGAAGTCTTCTGTTCTTCTTTTACTCACCCGGCTTCTTTCTTCTGGCTTCTGTAAGGGGGTGACGGCGCGGCTCCGGGAACAAGCAGCTAGGCGAACCAAGTGATCGAACCCTCTGGGAGCTAATGGTGTCCAGAAGCCTAAGAAGCAGAGACCTTGAACTAAGCAAAAGTAGGTCTGACTTCTCTCCCCTCAGTCCCACGATGCAGGGAGCCTGTAGCCAGCAGGTCTGCCTGAAAATAAAAAACCTAACAAAAAGTCTTTTTGAGAAACTCAGTAGAGCTCCCCTAGTGCGTGTCCAGTCTCTCCTGGGCACAAAGTCTGAGGTCTGGAGGAGGGGCATAGAGGGAGGAGCCAGTTCACACCCATTCAAAGTCTTATAGTGTGCCCATGTCTCCTGCGGATCCCGTCTATACCCCATGGTCCTTACGGAGTCCCCAGCATCCTCTAGGACGTCTGAGAAATTGCGCGTACTCTACTATGTCGAATGCCGACACCATCAGGCCAAGTACTTGCATCGCCAAGTGTACTGACACTCTGGGGCGAGAAAGGAAGCATCTTATCCTGTCCTGTAGCTTCAGGACTTTTTCTGGAGACAGAAACAGTCACTGACTGTGTGTGACCACAGGCGCCCCCAGGTGCACTATGCTCTGAGCTGTAACCAGCAAGGATTTCTTCCAATTGATGAGCCACCCAAGGGCTTGTAGGAAGCTTACAGTCAGTTGCAGATGACTGAGGCGGACATCGTGGGAGTTTGCCAGAATCAGCAAGTCGTCCAGATACGGCAGGATTCTGACTCCATGGCGACGGAGATGCGCCGTCATTACGGCCAGTCCAAATGGCAGAGTCTGAAACTGATAGTGGAGGTCACCAATAGCAAACCGCAGATACTGCTGATGCGACATAGCAATAGGTATATGCAGGTACGCATCTTTTATATCCAGGGATACCATATAGTCTCCAGGTTCCACAGCCAGTGCAATTGAGCACAGTGTTTCCATATGGAACTTGGACACTCTCACAAACTTGTTCAGTGATTTGAGATAAAGTATAGACCAGAAAGACCCATTGGGTTTCGAAAGTAGAAACAGGGTTGAGTAGTAACCTCTGCCTCTGTGGTACAGAGGCACCGGCACTACCACTCCTGTATTCAGGAGGGAACTCACAACCTTTTGCAAAGCTTGCACCTTTAACGGATCCAAAGGGATAACTGTGATGCAAAACTGGCCAGTGGGACGCCTCTTGCATCTGAAGTGGTCTTTAACCACACCTGGGTGAACTGCAGAAGTTGGCCTCCCACCCTGGGATTCCCCAGGGGGAGGCCCGTCCCGTCATGCAGCAGGCTTGTCTTGTTTAGAAGCAGGCTGACGGGCCGCCCAGGATTGTTTCGCCTTGGGCTTTGTGGTTTTGGGAGCAAGATACTGTATCGGGTATGTCTGACCTTTTGCTTTCCCTTGAGGCCGAAAGGAACAAAAAGTGGTACCTTTTGCCTTCTGTGCAGAAGGAGTAGTATTTGGGAGAAAAGCAGTCTTAGCAGTTGCTAACTCAGACACAATTTTATTTAGGTCTTCCCAAAAAAAATGTCCCCTTTAAAAGTCCAAGGTCTTTTTGGAGTCCAGTCCACCTTCCATGACCTCAACCACAGAATACAGCGAGCCAGGACAGACGCCTTGGCTGCAAACACACCCGCCTCAGAGGACGCCTCCTGAATGTAATAGGTGGTAATGCGAGACAGGTATTGTCTGGCATTTTCAGGTATATCCTCAGGCAGCTCTTCCTCTAATGCCTGAACCCATGTTTCAATACCTTTTGCACATCAGCAAGTGTGTAGGGCCCATAACTCTCTCTGCACATGTTACATCTGACCCACCTGCAGTCCAGCATGGTGCTGCCCAGTTGTGTGCATTTTTGATTTGCTAACAAACCTGAATAAGACCCTTACAACAAATATTGTTAATGCCAGCAGAATGCTGTAGAAACCTATGGTTACCAAAGTATGCCTGAACCCATGGTTGACATTATGGCAGAGGGAACGCACACTTGGCCTGATTCAGTGGAAAGATGGAATGTACTGATGTTTGGTACATTGCACATGCACAGTATGGGTCCTGCGTCATCACTCGCAAAGCAACTATAGATGTCAGGTGATCAACAGCCTGTGGCCATTTGGGGGCGGGTAGGAGACTGCGATGGCCTCTGCTTTGTGGGAATGCCGAGGCCAAGGTTTACATCTTCCAACAGAGATTTCCCATCCACAGCAACGGAGCTCAGGGCTACTCAGCTTGCAAGGAAGCAGCAGCAATGCTTAATACAACCGTACCTGAATCAGGCTCATTGTTTGCCCCACATTCTGCTACTACCACCCTAGGCTATGACCAGTTCTGGCAACATATATAACTACAGCAAAGAGTGTGAATTATAATTACAGGTTGAGTATCCCATATCCAAATATTCCGAAATACGGAATATTCCGAAATACGGACTTTTTTGAGTGAGACTGAGATAGTGAAACCTTTGTTTTTTTATGGCTCAATGTACACAAACTTTGTTTAATACACAAAGTTATTAAAAATATTGTATTAAATGACCTCCCCGGCTGTGTGTATAAGGTGTATATGAAACATAAATGAATTGTGTGAATGTAGACACACTTTGTTTAATGCACAGTTATAAAAAATATTGGCTAAAATCACCTTCAGGCTGTGTGTATAAGGTGTATATGTAATATAAATGCATTCTGTACTTATATTTAGGTCCCATCACCATGATATCTCATTATGCTATGCAATTATTCCAAAATACGGAAAAATCCCATATCCAAAATACCTCTGGTCCCAAGCATTTTGGATAAGGGAGACTCAACCTGTACCAATTATTCTTTTTCTTCTAAATACCCCATGGCAGCCTTTATTATGAGCAGTTTCCCTTCGATGTTGAGACAAGTATATATATATAAAAAAAACTTCAACTAGAGGGTATACCATATAGCTCCTCCTCTCTTACCTGCATGTCTCTGGGTGACTTCCCAAGCAGTCTCTGAAAAATAGCGATAATCTACAACACATGGGTGGGAAACCTGGGCTGCTATGAAGTAATTAGAAAAAAATGAAAATCTCTCCGAAATGACAATTTGCTTTTTCTACTCCAGTACTCCATGGAAGCCGAAACAATGGGATGTACACAACCTATAACAGGGTTGGATTGAAACTAAGCCACACAATGAAACATTTATTTATTTAAGAGGCTGTATGGAGAACATGATTTCCAAAATGAAAATCAGGGGAGAGTGTCTGTCCATATATTTTCCAGTCATTATCATATGGATACGTCTAGCATGCTGCTTTGTAAAGCCTTGTAACTGAAGCCCGAGTCCTCATTGCCCAAATGGTTTTCATTGCTTGAGTTAAATAGGCCTTTAATAGTTCTACCACCTTCTGCTCATCTTTCTTGTAAGCCTGTATGATCAGTTATCTACTCCATCTACAAGTGGCCTGCTTTGTGGTGGCATGGCCGTTAAAAGGGCCCATTGGATCATTGAACAATTGTCCTTTATTCTTTAAATAAGACCTTTGACAAGAAATTGTATTGGCTCTTAGAACAACTTTATCATTCGACATATTTGAAAAGGCACCTTGCACCCTAGTGTCTGCTACTTTAAGGCTAGATACACATCAGAACGATGTGTATTTTAGCCGATCCGACACCTGATGGAAGGATATATCAGGAGGTCATAGACACTGCACTGTATGGTGTAGAACCGTGCGATATATCCTTCCATCCCCCATGCGGTCGTCAGCCCATCAGATGTGCAGCGCATCAAATGGGATGACCGAGTTGACGTGGCTCATACTGGCTCACTTCTCCACTCTTTTTACTGCTTCATACATCCACCCCACTGTGCTTTACATGTACTTTGCATGTGGAAGCTTTGTTGCTGGAGCATCTGTGACAAACATTGAAGGCCACCACTGTTCTGTTTTCTGTTACTGCTGATGAAAGCGTTGACCTGCTTTACAAACTTCTCTTATTTCCAGTAGGTAGAGCTACTTTTTTTTTCATGACTATATCCCTTTGTGCTATGCTTGTAAGAAAGTGAGCTCCAAGCCTCTTGCACTGGGATCTGTCCTCAGTCTGCGTCTTTCATTTGTGGATGTGCCACAAGGAGAGAGGCATTTTAAGTCTTAATAATCTATTGCTGTAATCTATAGAAGCCTGCTTGTGATCTCAACAGGGTTAACATTTGCGTCTGAAGGCCGCTCATATGCCAACTTGGTTAGGGAACAATCATTATGGTGAAGGAAATTATTCCCAACAGTTCAAGCACTTTCCTTACCGTTGTCCACTGATGGATCTGTATTTGATGACCCAAGTGCTGTAATTTGAGACATCATTCCTCTAAAAAAAAGTGCTACCTTGCTCTGTATATAGTTGTACACCCAGAAATTGTATTTGCTGTGAGGGAACAAGTTGCTACTGGCAGGCAGGTTAGAATTTATTGATTCCTTGCAAAATTGTTATTTGTCGAGTCTCCTCAGGTCCTGTATAGTACAAAAAATTCCAGAGAATTTTTAACAAGGGACAGCTTGGTATAAAACCCTCTGCCCTTCTGATCGAAAGAAACTGGAACAATTACACTGGTTTTGATTAAAGTTTGCAGATTGTCTTGCAAAACTGTATCAGTATTCAAAAGGATCTGTCTTAGTACTGTCCAGCACTCCGTCGGACTCCGCAGTCTCTGATAGATGGCTGGACTGTCTAATGACATTTTCTTTTGGGTACTTATATCTACTTGTTACTCTCTCTATTGCCATTGACCTTTGATGGGATGTGATCATAAAGTCTGCATAATGCAGAATTCTGTCACCTACCAGTGCTAGAGGGTAGAGGGAACATTCTGATAAGTGTTGTTTGGGTTTCTCTGATTTTGCCTATCATCTTTAATCTTGTAGGTACAGAAAGAAACATATATATATATATATATAGAAGGAATAGTTTGTCTATTGTACAGTCTTCCTAGTTTTTAGCTTGTTGTATCTGAATTACTGGTGTGATAAAGAAGGATAGAAATTACTAGTCCTTGACTCTTGTAGCAATCACCTTGATTTTCTCTTCAAATACAACTGCTCCTTCAAATGAGACTAACCATTTTATTTGAAGAGTGTCTGCTGCCTTTGGACATAACCAGATGTTCTTCTGGTCACGACTGCTGATGTCATGGATCTTTCTGAAGATGCAATAGTGTGTAAAGTTGTTTCACAAAGGAATTCTATCCCTCTTCGTAGAATGCTGCAGAATTCAATGTGGATTTTTAAAGCATTTTAAATTCGCTTTCCATCTTCCTATCTATGGGCTCTTTAAGAGAACTCCCATCATCTTCAAGATTAACAACAGTTCTAGCAAACATGCTGGCGATGGCTGCATCTATTCCTTTTGTACTCAATCTTTTACTACCTGTTGTGTCGAGAAGACTCTGATTTTATGGCTTGTGCTCCTTAAATGGATTTTTTAGCTAACATGGATGTTATTGCCTTATTCATATCGATGGTTGGATGGATTTGCACTCCAAGACACAAATCTAAATGAACCACCTAGAAGTGACCTGTTTGGTTAGGCTCCACATTTTGAAAAGTCTTTACACGCTGCAGATGGGAAGTAACTCTCTAAGCAGCAGCCCCTGAATTACCTTACGGCACAGGTTCTCAAACTCGGTCCTCAGGACCCCACACAGTGCATGTTTTGCAGTTCTCCTCACAGAATCACAAGGAACTCATTAGCTCCACCTGTGGACCTTTTAAAATGTGTCAGTGAGTAATTAATACACCTGTGCACTTGCTGTGTTACCTGCAAAACATGCACTTTGTGGGGTCCTGAGGACAGAGTTTGAGAACCACTGCCTTACGGTGTTGTGTATACTCTTCCCTACTGAAGGGAAGGCATATCACACGGGATGCAGTCAAGATCCCGCCGGACGGAATCCCGGCAGTTGAAATACCGACACCGGAATCCCGACCGGCATAATCCCGACATATTCTCCCTCCGTGGGTATCCACGACACCCATAGAGGGAGAATAAATTAGTGTGCCGAGCGTAGCGAGGCACTGTGCCCGCAGCGTGGCGTGCGCAGCGAGCCCGCAAGGGGCTGCGTTCCGCTCGCCACCCCTGTCGGGGATTGTGCTGGTTGGGATTCCGTGTCGGTATTTCGACCGCCGGGATCCCGTCCAGCGGGATTTCGTACTGATCCCTATCACACTGATAGCCTAAAGGCCACTTGAGCGTACGCTCCACTGACACAATCTTTAGGTTCATTGGTGATCACAGAATTCGAAAAAGTGTACATTTGTCTAGGAAGAAACATTCTTCAGCAAACTGTGCCATCCAGATAAATGACACCCATAGAGTAGGAATAGAACCTGTGGCGAGTTGCGCTCCCCTCCCCCTGCATTCTACTCCCCTGGATCCCAGCGTCGATATGGTGACCGGTCACACATACCCAACCCTGTCTAACTGGACCATTGTTTAGTAGTCCCCATCATAGCGATGTTCACAATTCTCTTATAAAACAAAATATAGGTGCTAGCTCAAAAGTGGCAGTATATTTGATGCACTATGGTCCATGACTTTTCAGAGAGGCTCTAAGAATGAAAATGTGTTATAAAATTTGCCTGCATCATGTTGCCAGAGCCCAGAGGCGCTTTCTCAATTTCAACACTCTGGTAATACGGAGTGATTTAAAAATGCCTGCACATGTATTCTAGCATAGGCACCATGTGATCAAACCACTGTTCACAGATGTAACCGTACACTGCCACCTAATCTCTAAATTGCCGTCTCACTTGCCACTTTCTCTCCCTGGGTGGTTTGTCTCACAGCCGAACGGAAAACCTGGGCTGCGTGAGGAAATGGAAACTTAAAATCAAGGAGAATGTGGCTACTGCCACTGACGCCCTTCTCCACAGTTATGATAAAGTGGTCACAGTTAATAGGAAAAGCAGCTTCACAGGGCAGTTTTTGAAAAGGTAAAAAGCAGGCGAGTTAGACATATTAATAAAATTGTAATGCTGCTTTAAAATGTAGTACATGGAAAGGTTGGAAAAACAGGCATATTTACATTATATTTAGCTGTCACACTTGCTATTTTCTCTGAAGGTCTTTGTAGCTGGGGCTAGCCGCATAATCACTGGAGTTTAAAAATGGAAATGGGCTCAATGCTTAAAATCTCAGTTTGCACAAAGCTGACAAACAGCTGTTTGATCTCTCACTATGATACGCTCTCTGTGCTTTGCAATGTTTTTAACTCTGCACCATTATAAAACAGTGATTTTTCTTCCCCACTGTCAATGCTACAGCCAGCATTTTTGTAACTAACAAACATATTAATTTCTATGGAACCGGATTTAGCCAGAAAACTGCTGCGGTTAAAAAGCTGAGGAAATGAACAGCGACATAGTTCTAGTTGGCAAACAGGGCAGATTTTAACACATCTCACTGGGAATACAGTAGTTTAAGATATAATTTAAGCAAATGTCTGCACCAAGGCACACTAAGGGGTAAATCTGCTAAACTTATAAAACAGAGAATTGGTGCTGTTGCCCAAAGCAACCAATCACATACTGTCTATCATTTCTCTATTGCCTTTTAGAAAATAATAGACAGCATCTGATTGGTTGCTATGTGCAACATCACCAATTCTCTGTTTTAGAAGCTAGAATTTACCACTAACAGTCCAGGTTTTAAAGATAGCCACACTTGAGCACAGGTGACTTAATTAGCACCTCAGTTATTTTGATTCATCCATCTGTGCTGAAGCATGGATATCACTAAAACCTCGGCTGTTAAGCTGGGTACACAGTTGTCCAATCCTTGGGAGATCCGACTAACGACAGACTAGTTTGTCTGACAAGTGTGCCTTGAGAATCGTGGTTGGGAATCCCTGCTCTATATAGAAATAAATTATTCCTTAATCAGTATTCTACTGCATGCTTAGCAGGAAGGTGTGTGGCTTCCTACACACAAAGTATTCCCTCAGAGAGAGGAGCAGCGTACAACCATTAGATTACAAAGACTGGAGAAACAAAACCATGCCTCTTCTCTGAGAAAGCACAAACAAACCAACAGTTCACCTATATACGCTAATGCTGCATACACACTGAGCTATTTTTCCCCCTGCCCAGCGATGTCAGCGAGGGTGAACGGCTTTCCATAGCAGGACGCTGTAGAAAGCCCTTCACCGCGCCGTTCATCTGCTGGTGATACCAGCAGATGAACGGCGATGAAGCGGGAATGCACATCAGCGCTCATCGCCGGGACATACACACTGGGCGGTTTTGAGCTGAAAGCAGCTCAACACACCAAAAGTGACCTGCTTTCAGCTCAAAATCACCCAGTGTGTATGGGCCTGTACACTCCACATTCCTAGAGACAATAACAAATAAATAAACCTATTATACCAAAACATTCATATGCAAATAAATAAATAAATAGGGAAATAAGAAAAAGGTACTTACACTCCAGACACCACTGTGATCTTGAATACATGTTGAACGTTGGCAGATGGATTGCCTAAGGCCACATTAAGTGCCCGATCAATGCTGAATGCTACCTGGCGGAGGTAGCGATCTGGATTCTGCTGACCCAACCCATCATACGGCACATATAAATAGGGAAAGATGCCATGAAGATGCAAACATGTCTTTTGACCTAAAAAAAATAAATAAATACAATGTTCCCAGATTAATATTAAGCAGTAATTGAATTGTGTGCAAGTGTGCAATACATTATAAAGTTAACTATTATGGGAATCTACCTGAAAATAACACTAACACTAATAACACAGACTAATTATGAACATAGGTCACGCAATGGGGGGTATCCTATTAGCGATAACACAATTTCGGCTAATGTTATTGCACCCATCTCCCCTGCGTGATCCAGTTTATCGCACCTATCATATTACAAAATGGCGATAACAGGATTTGTGCGATAATTCTAGATGGCAAAAGCTAAGTGTAGGAAAAAGTGGGGAAATTTGCCTGTACCCCCAAAAATGCCAAACTAACATAGGAAAACATGACATTATTAGTGGCCATTACATTATTAGTGGCCATTAAAAAAAAAAACAATTTGGTGTCATTAAATTTGGTCAAATGGATGTTCTATGCATTTTTTTTATTTATTTTTTTAATGTGGAAAAATGATAGAAAGCTATTTTTTTTTTAAAGCAAAATAAGTGCTCTCATTAAATTTGGGGTATATAAAAATTAGTATAAGTATATATTTGGATCATTTTAGGATACTTAAAAAAAAAGACCGATTACTCCCACCTGCCAGCATAAAAACACTTGTCCCACTTGTAAAGCACCCCAATATACCTGCCCCATACCTTGGGGCAGTGCACTTTATTACAGATTTTTATTTTTATTTTACATAACATCCACCTACTTCAAATTCTAATCAGGCGGGAGTGAGGGCTGGGGGGGTGGGTGGGGGTGGACAGTGTTATTTTAAGTACTGTGTCTAACACCCGCCTGCTACAATCATGGCTTGGGGGGGCACACACTAACTGGTGATATATCAATATGATAGAATACTCTATTTTAAGTTCTACCGTGTATAGGAGATACCTGCTACAGTCAGTGGGGCACTGATATGTACTCAATACAGTCACACTGACAGAGAGGGTGAGGCACTCATATATAATGCAGCCAACACTAATGTAATTGGGTGTAATAATGAGTATTATAAAGTATGGGCACCTGCATTATATATCAGTGCCTCCCCACACACACCGATTGTAGTACGTCCCCCATCCCCTATTAGCAGGTCCCCATACCTTATAATATCCATTACTGCACCCCTCAGTCATTGGCTGTATTGACAATATATCAGTGCCTTTAGTGTGACTCCATTATACGAGGTCTGACAATCAAGTTAACGAACTCGCCACTGCACAGTAGCGAATTTACCACTAGGCAACCAAAGCAGCTGCATGGGCCCGGCGGGGCCCAGGGAGCTTGACGACAGAGCTTGGAGTCGAGAGAGCATTTCTGATTTCCAATGAAAAAATGTACGAGTGCTGGGCTGGCAGAATACTGACGGCAGGCTGTAAGTGACTAGATAGGTGTTAGGTGTGATTTTAAGGGCAGCAAGGATGGTGTAATGCTTAGCAGCACTAATGAGTTCAATTGCCACCATGGACCTGTGTGGATTTTGTATATTCTCCCCATACTTACGTGGGTTTCCCCCGGGTGCTCCAGTTTCCTTCCAGAATCCAAAAATATACTGATAGGTTAATTGGCTCCCAACCACATTAATCCTAGCGTAAATGTGTACATGTGGTAGGGAATATAGAGAGTGTAAGCTCCACTGGGGAAGGAACTGATGTGAATGGCCAAATGTTCTCTGTAAAGCGCTGCACTGGTAATAAATAATCAATACACTAGTACAACTACCATCCGCCTGCTATAATCACTGGGGGGAAGATTGGGGCGCATACACTGACTGGGGGGGCGGCAAAATAAGTGGGGACCTGTCTGCTATAATTGATGGGGGGGTTGGGGGGGGGAGGTGCACTGAGGATTGTTTAAGGAAGGGGGGCCCCAAATCGGTGTCTTGCTTAGGGCCCCATGAGGTCTAAATCCACCTCTGAGCGTGAGATGCCTGGCGTGAGTGAGCCGTCTGGTCACTTGCAACTCTATCGGGCGTCACAGTGCAATGCGATTAGAATGCACAAGAAGACTGTGCTAATTAATTTGATATATTGTGTCTGACTAAGTCTGTATACGGACAAGAATAGAACTTGTATTGGAAAACAGCTGCGGCTGCTACATTGTAGCACTTCGCGTACAGATTCAGAGACTCAGTCGCACGCAAATATACTAGTGTTATATATCAAATGAATCACCACAGTCTGGTTGTACGTTGTAGTCGCACTGCGTTGTGACAGATGCATTTTCTGCAAAAAAATGCCAAAAAGACGCCCAACGCTAGAAGATTTATGCGTGCCTAGTGGGGCTGTTTGGCGTGACTGCAGCAAAGATGCATGAGGACACATCTGTAAACATCTACCAATAGAATGGTTTAGTGTGTGTCAGGTGCAGGTTAACCGGCTGTAGACTAAGGAAGTACCCATCTTTTTAAAAACTGTCTCCATCCCCTTCACTCTCAAACAATGTTGAGCATAAACTGTATTAATATTTGGATTTTTCTCAGGCATCTTTTCCTAGGAGGGTTGAGCTAGCCAAATTTCCACTTAAGAGAACAGAATAAATAATAATATAGATGAGTCGTTCATACTATGCCTTACTAATGTAATCAGGGGCAGAATGGGAATTTTGTAGATGGAACCAAATCAACTGTAGGTGGGGCCAACAAACATATGCGGTGTTAAAATTCATTTTACATAACAGTTTTTTAAAAAAATTATTACGTTGCAGCTACTTAACTGCACCCAAAACATATTGAGTTCTAGTGACATACAATACAGAGCGCATCCTCCTTACAACACTAAAGGGCCCTACACACTGCGCAATGCGCCGCCGGATATGGCTGACGGCGAGAGGGTAGTGACGGGCGGTGTGAAGTATCTTCACTCCCCCCGTCACCCGGCTCCATAGCAGTGCAGGCAAATATGGATGAGATTGTCCATATTGGCCTGCATGCACAAGCAACGGGGCACCAGCGATGAACGAGCGCGGGGTCGCGCATCGTTCATCATTGGTGCCTCCGCACTGAAAAATATGAACGCTATCTCGTTCATTAATGAACGAGATCGTTCATATCTTTCACTTATGTCGCCCAGTGTGTAGGGCCTATAAGTGCAAACTAGTTAACAGTTGTCTTCTATGAAATCCTTGAGGAGGTTGATTGTTCATGTTTTACTATGAGCAGTGGCGAGGATGTTATACTTGTGTTTAACTGGACAAAGGAGAGCACCTCAATGGTAGTTGTAGGACTAACCTAACGAAAATAATTGCAGACCACTTACACCATGGTCCTGGTTTCGGTAACTAATCATATGGGAGTAGGACCTCTCTCAGTAGGATGGATATATAGATTTTCGTATTATTGCCAATGCTGTAAAATAATTCCTAAAACATGTTTCTGCTACATCTGTGTATATGACAAATGTTGTTTTAAACTGCCAGGGAAAACTACCAGAACAATCGCAGACCTGGGTCACACAATTTAACATATAGGACCTCCCTCAGTAAGTGTCTATTTACTAAGCCTTGGATGGAGATAAAGTGCACGGAGATAAAGTCCCAAACAACCAGCTCCTAACTGACATTTTTCAACAGCAGTCTGTGACATGTCCAATGTAGTTGCTGATTGGCTGGTACTTTATCTCTGTGCACTTTATCTGCATCCAAGGCTTAGTAAATAGACCCCTTAGGCTCCCATTTATCCAGTCTTATAGAGTGATAAATAGCACGGAGATTAAGTACCAACCAATCAGCTCCTAACTTCCATGTCACAGGCTGTGTTTGAAAAATGACAGCTAGGAGCTGATTGGTTGGTACTTTATCAACATGCTATTTATCACTCTCCAAGGCTTGATAAATCTGGGCCCTAGTAGGATACATATAAATATAGACCATCTTAGGGATGGTATAGTGCAACCTTGAACAGTGCTATGAAATCCTGTACCTTGGTTATGTATTACACATAGTCCTTAATAAATGTGCTTGTTTCAGTCTTGGATACTTGCATATAAAACGTGTCCACACCCGGCATGAATATGGCTGATATGGCACTGACATTGCATTCCGCCCAGAGGAGAATCCGGGACACCCCTCGCATTGCGGCCCTGCTTTTTGTTCCTCCCTGTTGGTTTCTGTAGGCCACCACCGTAGCGTTGTCCGAATGGACCTGTATGGCCTAATGTTGAAGGAGAGAAGAGGCCTGTAGCAGGGCATTGTAAACTGATCAGAGTTCCAGAATATTTATCGGAAAAGAAGTATCCTGAGGCGACCACTTCCCTTGGAACTGAGACCCCTGGGTCACCGCACCCCAAACGCGGAGGCTCACGTCTGCAGTCAACAGAATCCAAGCCTGAAATCCGAAGTGTCGAGCCTCCACCAGGTGGGAGATCTGCAATCACCACAACAGGGAAATCCTTGCTTTTGGTGAAAGGTATATCCTTGGTGCATGTGCAGGTGCGACCCTGACCATTTGTTCAGCAGATCCAGCTGGAACGGACGGGCATGGAATCATCCACACTGGACTGCCTCGTAGGAGGCCACCATCTTTCCCTGGAGGCGTATACATATGGTTGCTTTCAAAATGGATCGGACCATTGATTGAATTGTCAGAGCTTTGTCCATAAGAAGAAACATCTTCTGAGATACCGTGTCCAGTATCATACCCAGGAACTGAAGTCTCTGGGAAGGTACCAATTGGGATTTCTGCAGGTTCAGGATCCACCCATGAGTCCTGAGGACCCGCATAGTCAGATCGATGCTTTCTAACAGACGTGTTCTGGACCCTGCTTATATGAGGAGGTTGTCCAGGTGCGGGACGATATTTACTCCCATCACAAGGAACTGGGGCATAATTTCTGCCATCACCTTTGTGAACACCCTCGGTGCCGTGGAGATACCAAGCAAACCTGAGCTACGCCTGATGAGGCGGCCATATTGGGATGTGAAGGTACGCATCCTTAATATCCAGGGATACCAGGAATTCTACTTCCTCCAGAACAGCAACCATCGCTTTTAGAAACTTAATCTTAATCTTGAACACCCGCAAGTACGGGTTCATTGATTTGAGGTTCAAGATCAGCCAAACCGTCTGGTTTCAGTACCACGAACAGGCTGGAGTAAAAACCTTTGTTTTGGAGTTGAGGTGGGACTGAAACAATGACCTTTATGTGTTGTAGGTTTTGAATGGCTGTTTGCAAGGTAACCATTGACACAGGTGAAGCTGGTAAGCTTGACTTGAAAAATCTGTGAGGTGGGAGCGTCTGAAACGTTAAACGGTAACCCTGGGAGACAAGGTCTCGCAACCAACTGGCCTGGGAGGTTTCTGTCCAAACATGGCAGTAATACTTTAGGTGCGCACCCACCTGTAAGCCCTCCCGAAGTTGGGGCCGACCGTCAGGCGGAGAGCTTGGAAGAGGCGGAGCCAGAGCTCTGTCCAGGGAACCAGCGGCAGCTGGTCTGCTTGGCTTTCCTCGGTTACTTCTGGCGGCATTGGAAGCACCCCAGGCCACACGAAAGGACTGCACAGTGGGCCGGGTTAAGCACGTCTAGCCGGAGGAGCCACCGACGGCAGATATATGGACTAACCTGCCGTCACTTCAGAAATCCATTTATCTAATTCCACGCTGCCAAATAAAGCCTCCCCTGTAAAGGGAAGATTCTCAACACCCTTTTTGTAATCAGCGTTCGCTAACCACTGCCGCAGCCATAACACCGTAGAGCGTGCTGGCACAGCCATAGCCGTAGAGTGTGCATTTATTATGCCAATTTCCTTGATTGCCTCGCTCATGAAATTAGCCGAATCTTGAACATGCTGCAGGAGCATGATAAGCTTCTCCTGGGGCACAGTGTCAAAACCTTCAAGTATATTACCTGTCCATTTAACAATGGCCCGTGTAATTCAACCACAAGCAATGGTGGTTCTCTGAGCCACTCCAACTGCAGTGTAAATAGACTTGAGTGTAGTTTAAATTTTACGATCAGGTCATTTAAGGAGATAGCTCCCGGTACTGGCAGCACGAGTTTACGGGATAGCCTAGACCAGGCATGTCCAAACTGCGGCCCTCCAGCTGTTGTGAAACTACATATCCCAGCATGCCCTGACACCGTTTTGCTGTCAGTGAATGCTAAAGCTGTGTCAGGGCATGCTGGGATGTGTAGTTTCTCAACAGCTGAAGGGCAGCAGTTTGGACATGCCTGGCCTAGACACTGAAGTATCCACCGTAGGGGGATTTTCCCACACCTTGCTATCCTCAAGGGGATAAGGAAACAATGTCAGTAACATCTTAGGGATCTGAAATGTCTTATCAGGATTAACCCATGCGTCTTTAAAAAGCGTGTTGAACTCTCTTGAGACCAGAAATGTAGCAGTGGACTTCATCTGAGTCAGACTGGAGAGCATGGGGCAGTGTGCGTTTCTGTGAAACCAACAAAGAGAATTGAGAAGCTGGTCTATGGTCAGCTTTCTGTAACATGAAATCATCCATAGATTTTTTTTATAATCCTGCCTCTCCTGCCTGGCAGTAGCCAGATCAGAGGATATGTCTGTAATCATCCCTTTTATAGAGTCCAGCCATGCTGGCTCCTGAGTGCTGCATCCTTGTGAAGGGGGGCTGCACTGTGCACACAATAAAGATCCCCCAGGGTAAGGGAAAAACTTTGCTGCAGGACTGACATACTACTTTCTTGCCAGACATACTGTACAGCAGAATACACACATACAGGAACAGATTAATAACACAGTTAACCTAGATAGTCTGCAAGGAATGAGGCAGAGAGGGGGAAACCAGCACACCCTTGTGCGCTGTGACGGGCAGTTTAACAAGGTACCTTGGACAAGGGACCTAGCTTTATTATTATTTTTTATTACCAGTTATTTATGTAGTGCACACATATTCCGCAGCGCTTTACAGAGACTATTTGTTCATTCACATCAGTCCCTGCCCCAGTGGAGCTTACAATCTATATTCCCTATCACTTGTACACACATTCACATAGGGTTAATTTTGTTGGGAGCCAATTAACTTACTAGTATATTTTTGGAATGTGGGAGGAAACCGGAGAACTCGGAGGAAACCCACGCAAGTACGTAGAGAATATACAAACTCCACACAGTTAGGGCCATGGTGGGAATCAAACCCACCCATGACTCCAGTGCTGTGAGGCAGTACTGCCAACTATTACACCATCCGTACTGCACACACACACACACACACACACACACACACACACAAGTATGTGTGTATCTATCTGTAGTACTAGGATCATGTCCAGATGGTTCTTTTGTAAGGAATAAACCCCTTTTATCTTTTCATCAAAACGTGAGTGCTGGTCTCCTTTTCTTTTCTTTTGCAAAAGCGAGTGTCTGTATCAATTTCCAGGACCCTGCACCACCATGTCAATTTTATTTTACTTAATTTTTACTGAGTGCTGTCATTCTGCTATGTTTATATATATATATATATATATATATATATATATATATATATGTATATATATATATATAGTGGCCTGAGCTGCTGGTCCAGCTCTCTGAGAAGCCCCGCCCCCTTAGTGGTGCACGGTAGTTCCCGGGGGGGAGAGAGCGCTCACCACTGTTGGTGAAACAACCCCCTTCAAGAGCTATGTCCTGTCAATGAGGATCCGGACCATTAACCCTTCAAGAGAATGGTACCGGTAACCCTCCTAAGTTCCACGACGCAGGCAGACTGGTGCCAACCAGTGCTGCCTGAAAATAATAAACTAAAACAAATTTTTTAATAAAACTCTCTGAAGCTCCAGAGAATGTACCCGGCTCCTCTGGCACATTTTTCTAAACTGGTTCTGCGGGAAGGGCAAAGAGGGGAGGAGCCAGCACGCTCTGAAGAAATTTAAAATGCCAGGCTCCAATGGACCCCATCTATATCCCATGATACTAGACCACGGTAAGGACAATACATATTTGGAATTCCCTGCCCGAGGGAGTTGTAATGGCGGAATCTGTCAACACCTTTAAGAATGGGTTAGATAAATTCCTAATGGATAAGGATATCCAGGGGTATGGTGCATAGTCATGCATTATAGTTACTATAAATAGGGATAAAATGTAACGGCTGACAGCAGCATCAGTCAGAAATTTTAGTCAAATCATCATGCATAGGAGACCACAAATAGGTTGAACTCGATGGACAATTGTCTTTTTTCAACCTCAGATACTATGTTACTATGTTACTTACCATCCCAGTATCCGCCTAGGACTTTAGAGAAACATAAATTGTAGCTGCTTTGCTATTATGAAGGGACAGAGCAGCAGGACAATAAAAGCAAAAGACCAATGGACTCCTCTGTTACCTTTGTAGTAGTATTATTTCACTACAACAGAGACTGTTACATTTAACACCAGTGGCAGTAATATATTAATTGTTATCTCTAGCCACCTTTTCTATAAAGTTTAAAGCTTAAAGATGATTTACGTTAGTACACCCAGCATGGTTTCAGTTCTAAATGCAAAACTGGGCATAGTTCCCAAGTGACAAAGAATACAATGACAACTGGTGGGATATTTGATTAGTTATTACCAAGTAATAATATTTACATAGAACTCTAGACAAGAACAGGCCATTACAAGGCTATTGCATTCCATGACAAAGTTTAACCACAGCACAGCTCTCACGTCAGAAACATCAAATGCCATATGTACTGATACACTGCTGCCACTATTTCTATTTATTTTCTCCTTTGTAGATATTTTATCAAGCATTGGAGAGAGATAAAGTTGAGTAGTTGTCAAAAGCAGCCAGTCCGCTTCTGTCATTTATCCAGCACAGTATCTGAAGTGACAGTTACAAGCTGATTGGTTCCTTTGAGTAAGTATTCAATTTTCTCTCTCTGCAAAGCTTGATACATCCTACCCTCTGTGGCCATGATCTGTAGGTCTTAAATTGCTTCATTTGATGCCAAGATACCACGTATGGGCAGGCGGTTTTTGAAGGGACACGATGGCTTAAAATGCTTCTTAAAACTCAGATCAGGATGTCACTTCTTATGAGCAGTTTAATATTTCAGATGCTCATCTCTTGGTCCACTGAAGAACGTACACATGGAGCTTGAAATATCTCAGCGTGTACGGGATACACACAGGGCCGGATCTAGCCCTTGTGGGCTTCACGAAGGGGCGTGGTCAGTTATGCCCCCAGTAGTATTGCCCCAGTAGTTATTGTGCCCCCTAGTTTGTGCCCCCCAGTAGAGTTGTGCCCCCTAGTTATTGCCCCCAGTAGAGTTGTGCCCCCTAGTTTGTGCCGCTTACAAAAAAAATAAAAATAATACTCACCATCCCCGCTCCCGATTCCCGACCGCTGCTGCCCTCCGTGTCCGGCCGCTGGCGCCGCTCCTCTGATCTATGGGAGAGACGTCATGACATCTCTCCCATAGCACCGCATAGACACTAGAGGTCAATCATGACCTCTAGTGTCTATGTGCCGCTCGCACAATGCAGTGAGGGTGCGCGATGACTTCATCGTGAACCGCACAGTCAGCACCACACAGCACCGGGGGGCACCACCAGTAGCGGATCTTTCCACAGCGGCGGCGCCCTCCAGAAGGCGGTGCCCCGTGCAAAAATCCTGCATGCCCGTAGCAAGATCCGCTACTGGATACACAGTGATCGGATAATCGCTCCAAGAATCGGATCTGCGTAGTGTGTGCCAGGCTTATTCTCTGTTTCTATCAGAAGAGTGTTCAGAATATTTATTTTAGGCAATGTGTTCACCAAGTTTCATAAGTCTAATTCCATAAACAGACAGATGAAAACAACTACACACTGCTTTCAATAGCATCTTCTGCAAGCCTCACAACTAAATATGGTAAGATGTAAGTGCATTACCTTCAGTAAGTTCTGATACCACAATAGCTAGCACTTACTGGACCATGTAAGAGCTAGAGCTATTATCAACAGTTGAGACACATTTTGTGATAATATGTTCTTATGTGGCATTAAAACAAAAGCAAAAAAAAAAAAAGCATTCTCGCCCTTTAAAAGCTTTTAATTGATGAACAAGAAAAGACAATGTTCAGTCCTGGAAAGCGTAAAATGAGAGAAAAGTCTGAAAACAATTAAAATAGATGAATGAGGGAAAAGACACAAGACAGTTTGATATGAAACACAATGCATGAATCTGTTGCTTTATTTTTAAAGTTTAGGCCATGTTAAAATGTATGTATATCATGCACTTATTATCTTACATTACGCCTGTACACAGAGCCGGATTACGAGGGGGGCCCGTGGATAAGTTCCCCCGGGCCCCCTTTTTGAAAAGAGCCCCCCGCCGCCACCGCGGATCGGATCTCTGTTCCGATCTGCGGTATTGCGCTGCGCTACCAGGAGCTGGCGGCTCTTGCTCCCGGCTCCACTGCACTGAACATGCTGGTGCCGCGGCCGCACGCAGGGACTCAGTGCCTGTAAAGGGAAGGACAGCTGAGCGACGGCTCAGCTGTCCAATAATCTAATGAGCAGCAGCCTGCGGCTCAGTCATTAGCTAGGCTCGTAGGCTGCAGGGAAGAAGGAGGACGGCGCGTGGAGCCTGGAGGCAGCAGCCATCACCCAGTTTCAGCCAGCTCTCCTAGGCTATGTGTGGTTGTGCAGCCTGCCAGCATCAAAGGACATAAAAACGTAAGGCTGGCTGTATTATGTACTGGATATATACCTCTCCAGCGGCGGCACTCCGGACTTGTAAGAAATACTCAGAGTCAGCTATTCAAAGCGCTCTGCTGCGCTTTTATCAAGCCGTATATGCAAGTTACAAAACAAAACAGTTTTATACATACCGCCACCAACACCCGTGATCCTCGCCGTTCTTCCAGTTCCGGTCACTGTGCTGACCTCACAGGAAGTGACGGCGGGGCTCCATAGCAACCATATAAACATAAAACACCGCCGTGAAGTGACTGTGTGACACGTAAAAATTACAACAATTAAAAACAATCGACCACAAGTAATTGTAATCAGAGCCACATATCAAATAGAGCATATGTATTACAAACAAAATCCATCCTAACTATTTATGCCAGAGATACCACCCTGGCTAAGCATCTACATTATGTATATGAAGGTATAGTCCACATACATAGTATAGCTCCGATCCAATCCACACTACACCTGCGCACATCAATTATAAAAATTAATGCTTATCTAACTACAATTGCACATAAATATATATTACACGTATTAATTAATTGATGGTTGTGTTTTAAAACCTATTGAATGAAAATCTGCATCCCCAAATTTTCATTCAGGCCTCGCGGGGCTAACGTGTCTAGACGCATGATCCATTCACATTCCCTCTGTAACAGCAGAGCAGATCTGTCACCACCCCTAGGTAACGGGGGTACATGATCTATGATGCGATAACGTAAGGCTGGCAAATTATGTCTAGCCTCGCAAAAGTGTCGAGCAACCGGTTGTATACTGGTGCCCGTACTGATGGCTGCACGGATAGCCGTGCAGTGTTGAGCCATACGTTCACGAAAAGGGACTTCAGTTTTGCCAACATACATTATTGAGCAAGGACAAATTATGATGTACACCACAAAGTGGCTTGTGCAAGTTAACCGGTGTCTGATGGTGTATTTGACACCTGTATGAGGATGGTTAAATGTCGGCCCTGTCAGCAGATATCCACATGTGGTGCAGTTCGGGCATTTAAAACATCCGTTTTTCGGTTTACCCAAAAAACTTATGTTTTCCTTTTTGCCCATATTTGAAACATCATTATGTACCAAATAATCTCTCAAGTTCTTACCTCTTCTATAGCAGGTCATCAATGATTTCTGGTTTAATGCAACCAAGTCGTTATCTGTCTCTACTATTGGCCACAGTTCTTTGGACTTCTTTTTAATAAAAGGGCTTAAATGTGTATATTTATTGCACCAAATGTGTCGGTTGGAATTTTTTGTGTCCTTCCGAGATCTAAATAACTCATCTGGGGGTACAGCTAGTGCTTTAGCCCTGGCCTTGGCCAGAACTGCTGCACTATAGCCTCTGTCTGAAAAGTTTTTCACCATCACATCTATTTGTTGAATGCCTAATTCCCTGTTCCTAGAGATGCGCAATGCTCTCAGGAACTGGGAATATGGTAACGCATTTTTCAATGATTCAGGGTGTGCACTACTTGCATGAAGCAAGTTGTTTCTATCTGTGGATTTAACAAACAGGGATGGCAGCAGTCTACCATTCTCCTTTACCAGGGCCACATCCCAAAAATTAACACTGTTGGTATCCAAAGTATAAGTAAATTTAACGGGACAGTCGCTCTTATTGTGGTCAGCCATAAGTGTCACAAATTCAATCTCAGTGCCTCCCCATACAACGAGAAGGTCGTCTATAAATCTGAAATAGGCCAATATCTTACTTGCAGTACATCTGTTGTCAAAAAATAGATGTTGTTCAATTTGAAACATATATGAATTTGCATAAGATGGGGCCACATTGGACCCCATCGCACATCCAGATGTCTGAAGGTATATGGCATTATCATAACAGAAGTAATTACGCGTCAACACCAATTCCAGAAGTTGTAGAAAAAAATTCTACTGGAGGTCCTGTGTACAGTGGATTTCCAGTAAGCAGAGATCTAGCCGCCTGTATACCTGCATCATGTGGGATGCAGGTATACAGGCTACAAACATCAACGGAACAAAGATGGCAATCTTCAGGTAAATCAGCAAGATTTTTTAATGACATCAAAAGACTGTTTGTGTCTTTAAGGTAGGTGGGTTTTGCCTGTACACAGGGTTGCATAAGAGTATCTAAATACGTGGAAATAGGTTGATACAAAGAGCCTCTTGCCGAAATAATCGGACGCCCAGGAGGGTTTTGGAGGCTCTTGTGGATTTTAGGTATCATATACAAAAAGGGGCCTAATAGGCCACTGTACTACTAAAGATGTTTTCAATTCTTCAGAAATCCAACCATGTGTGCACGCTTGTGTCAATAATGTATCCAACTCTTTTTTGAAAACTGTCGTAGGATCACAATCAAGTAATCTATAGGTCTTACCATCCTCCAATTGCCTTGCCACCTCAGCTTTATAGTCAGACAGGTTAAGGACTACAAGTGCCCCGCCCTTATCTGCCTGACGAAATACAATGTCATCATAACTCTGTAATTTCTTTAAAGCTAAGCGTTCTTCCCTCGAAAGGTTCCAATATTTAGGTTTTTTGGACAAGGGAGATTCACATACTGCCTTGTATGTTTTAATTACTGCATTATTACTAACTGGATCAAACTTAGATCGATTTTGTAATTTAAGCAGCTGAGGTGGCAGTGCAGAGGGAACTGTGGGTTTTATCCCCAAAAATTCCTTTAATCTCAAACTACAGTTTAAATGATATAACTCAATCTTCCATTGTACTTTATCAAATGGGACAGTAGGTACAAATGATAGTCCCATACCCAATACCGACAGTTCACAGTCAGATAATTTCTTATCAGAGAGATTGTAAATTAAGTCTTTCGGCCCCTCGGTGGCTTTTTGGCATTTCCTTTGCCTCGTGCTTTGCCCGCCGCGGCGGGTGTATCGGTGCGCTGATCTAAAAAACGCGGCCTGGTGCGTTGTCCTACTGGTGAGCTATTGCGGCCCCTTCCTCGCCCTCTCGTACGGCCGGATTCATTCTCACTTTCAGTAGTGCCATAATCATCTGAGGTATCAGGTCTAGATCGTTTAATGTGCGTCTAAATAATGGTCGTCTGTCATCACGTGAATAGGCCCCCGTTAACCAAGGGTACACCCTTTGTTGTTCATAGTCCATGTCAACTTTACGTCTTTTTTCAGCTTTAAATTTAATTAAATCATTCTTATAAGCATCCAATTGTAAGTTGATTTTGTTGATCCAATCACCTTGTTTATCAGCAACCAAGGTATTTAAATGTGCTGCTTCAAAAACACCAATTTTATCCTTCAAGACAGAAATCTCTCTCTTAGATTCTTCTATCACCAGAAGTAACAGATCATACGAGCACTTATTCAAAATGGACGTCCATTTCTTACAAAAGTCTACATTGTATCTACCTATGGTGGGTGAATTTTTAATTCTAAATCCCCTTGGTATATGTTTATCTTTATAATAACTGGTTAAAGTTATTCCATGATATAGAAAATCAATTTCTTTCTTTTTAAGCCGTAAAAGATTGTTGAATAATTCTATTGAGGAAGATACAGTCAGTGTCTCGTTGAAATCATTAGTAGATAAAATGGCTTCAACTTCAGAATCAGAAAAACTGAAGATTGCTCCTGGATCCAATACGATCCTCTGATGTAAACCTTCTACATTCTCCGCAGCCATAATAATCGCTCACAATGTGTTTCAAATGAAACTGGATATAAATGTTCCAAACGATCACAAGGCGGCTGTAATCAATGAATGATGGTCTCAATCAACTAATGGCTAATAATAAAGAACAAAACTTTGACTCATACTATATATGCAGAAAACAGCTTCTAGGCTGCAGCGGCCACAGCTGAAAATCATATATTGCAAGTAGTCATCAATTAATTAATACGTGTAATATATATTTATGTGCAATTGTAGTTAGATAAGCATTAATTTTTAGAATTGATGTGCGCAGGTGTAGTGTGGATTGGATCGGAGCTATACTATGTATGTGGACTATACCTTCACATACATAATGTAGATGCTTAGCCAGGGTGGTATCTCTGGCATAAATAGTTAGGATGGATTTTGTTTGGAATACATATGCTCTATTTGATATGTGGCTCTGATTACAATTACTTGTGGTCGATTGTTTTTAATTGTTGTAATTTTTACGTGTCACACAGTCACTTCACGGCGGTGTTTTATGTTTATATGGTTGCTATGGAGCCCCGCCGTCACTTCCTGTGAGGTCAGCACAGTGACCGGAACTGGAAGAACGGCGAGGATCACGGGTGTTGGTGGCGGTATGTATAAAACGGTTTTGTTTTGTAACTTGCATATACGGCTTGATAAAAGCGCCGCAGAGCGCTGAAACATTGCTTTGAATAGCTGACTCTGAGTATTTCTTACAAGTCCGGAGTGCCGCCGCTGGAGAGGTATTTAATGCACTTAGCCTGGATGACTAAGTGTTGGAGGGCACCCGGCAAAGTATCCTTGATTCACCTGGGGAGTGCCGGAGCTTGGAGTACTATATATATATATATATATATATATATATATGTGTATAATTATGTATATGTGTATATATATGTATATATATATATATGTATATGTGTATATATATGTATATATATATATATGTATATGTGAATATATATATATGTATATATATGTGTGTGTGTGTGTGTGTGTGTGTGTGTGTGTGTGTGTGTGTGTGTGTGTGTATATATATATATGTGGCTCACTGCTGATCACTATTTGGAAGGTATCATATCCATAGGATACCATAAGGACTCTGTATAGATTTCTGCATTTTTCACCTGTATTGTGACTTCTGAGGTCCTCCATGTGTGCATGAAGTTGCCGATTCCCCTTTTTTTCATATGAATGCTTCCCTTTTGAGCTCTTCGTAATCTGAGTTACCAGATTCACGAGGCTGACTTTATGCCCTTATTTCACGCCTCATTGATGTTTGGAAGCCCACGTATGAACCTATTCGGCCAATGATCTAGGCCTATCACTCTTTTGGATAGACATTATTATCTAAGACGCACCTCTGATGAAGTCTAGTTCCTAGACAAAACGCGTTGGGTTACTGTATTTCTTGTTGATGTTATCTCCGAATATTTAATGAGGAAGAATAAGGATACAACAGAAAGGTTGCCTTCTTTCCTCCATATCCCATTGATGGATTTCTGTAGGAGAAACTACATCATAATGTACATGTAATAATGATGGATATACTTCATGTTTCTGTATAATTGTTTTAATAAATTTTTATGAAAAGTACAGTCCGTTATGTGTTTTAAAAACCTGTATAAATATTGATTGCAAATCCTGTTAAGCAATAGTCTTTGTATAAGGGTATTTGTAAACCCCTGGGGCGCCATTTTTCCTCTTTTTCTATAATATATATATATGGTATCCTTCCCCACCTGTGGCTCAGGTGTTTGCAGCGAAGGAAATGAGGCGGCACTCCATGGACTTATGCAAAAAGGTTATTTGTATTTAAAACATGTTTTAAATACAAATAACCTTTTTGCATAAGTCCATGGAGTGCCGCCTCATTTCCTTCGCTGCAAACACCTGAGCCACAGGTGGGGAAGGATACCTCCTCTGCATTACTACTAGGAGGGCACCCTGGCATTTACATATTGATTCTGGAGTGCCGGATATCTCTTGCTATATATATATATATATATATATATATATATATATATACATATACATATATACACACACACACACACACACACACACACACACACACACAGCAAATCCTAGCATGCAGCGGCACTCAGGGACAGACTCATGGATGTTTAAAGCAAACAGTGTTTAATCCATTCTGGTGCAAAAAAAGAGCATCCAACGTTTCGGGGTGCTAACACCCCTTTGTCAAGGTGAGTGCCTATCCGATGTCGTGTATATATATATATATATATATATATATATATATATATATATATATATATATATATATATATAAAGCACCAATTAAAGGCGGCACTCGGAGACTTTAACAAAGTAATCAACGTGGTTTAATGTGGGTCGTCAACGTTTCGGGAGTAGAACTCCCTTCTTCAGGACACAGCAAACAAGCAGACTTGTTTGCTGTGTCCTGAAGAAGGGAGCTCTGCTCCAGAAATGTTGACGACCCACATAAAACCACGTTGATTACTTTGTGAAAGTCTCCGAGTGCCGCCTTTCATTGGTGCTATACATTGAGCTGCTGTCTCTATAGGAGGGCACCGGAGCCGTTCCCTTGGGAGGACGAGGAGTGCCAGACCATTTTCTGGATTATATGTGTGTGTGTGTGTGTGTGTGTGTGTGTGTGTGTGTGTTCCACCCGACCCTTCTCTCTCTACACTCGCCCGCTATGCCTGGTCAGCAGGCCCGGCTCAGACATGCCGCTGCAGGGGCAGTAGAGAGTACATTTGTCAGCAGCACCTGCTACCGGAACTCACATGTGAACAAGACTGCACCCACAAGTAATGTATAATGTGTGTTATATAATGTATTTGGAGGGGCACTATGTGTCACATAATGTGTTTGGGGGCACTGTGTATTATATAATGTGTTTGGGGTGTACTATGGGGTCTATTCAAGCCGGGCCGCAGCCGCTCATTCGCACGTGGTGTAATGTGAATTTTATCTCATAAAGCATGGCGTAATATAAACTTTGGCTCCTACCGTGAATTGCGGCTCATACAGTGTGGCGTAATGTGAATTGCGGCTCATACAGTGTGGCGCAATGTAAATTTTGGCTCATACTGTGTGGCGTAATGTAAATTTTGGCTCATACTGTGTGGCGTAATGAAAATTTTGTCTCATACCGTGTGGCGTAATGTAAATTTTGGCTCATACTGTGTGGCGTAATGTAAATTTTGGCTCATACTGTGTGGCGTAATGTAAATTTTGGCTCATACTGTGTGGCGTAATGTAAATTTTGTCTCATACTGTGTGGCGTAATGTAAATTTTGGCTCATACTGTGTGGCGTAATGTAAATTTTGGCTCATACTGTGTGGCGTAATGTGAATATTATCTCTTGCTGTGTGGCATAATGTGAATTTTATCTTATACCGTGTGACGTAATGTGAATTTTGGCTCATACCATGTGACGTAATGTGAATTTCGTCTCATATCGTGTGGTGAAATGTTCATTTTGACTCATACTGTGTGGTGTAATGTGAATTTTGCACCAAAGCCCGCCACTCTCTAGTTCCGCCACTAGGTCAAGGATAGGTTGGGGAAGTGTAAGTAACGATAGGGTGCAGTGGCAGCTATCACTCAGGGTTATGGCGTAGGAGACAGTCAGTACCGGCCGGTGGTCACACCATTATGTTTAATTTTATTTCTCTGGGGTGTATTATATCTACTTTTATTAGGAACTAGGGAGAAATTAGATTACACCATGTGATTTGTTTTTGTGTAAAATATTAAATACAGTTTGAGTATCCCATATCCAAATATTTTAATACTCAAAGTTACTAAAAATATTGTATTAAATGACCTTCAGGCTGTGTGTATAAGGTGTATATGAAACATAAATGCATTCTGTGCTTAGACTTGGGTCCCATCGCCATGATAACTCATTATGGTATGCAACTGTTCCAAAATACGGAAAAATCCCATATCCAAAATACTTCTAGTCCCAAGCATTTTGGATAAGGGATACTCAACTTGTAATAATAAATATTCCTTTTAAGATGGATTAGTCTTAAAGATTCTTTCAAATTTACAACCTAATTGTAATTTTCTTTGTAAAGATTGAAGGCGCTATGATTTTAATTTTAAATCTTAGGGCCCCCCTGTCTTAAGTACCCCAGGCCCCCCGAAGCCTTAATACAGCTCTGCCTGTACAGTATGATGCTAAGTTAAGAAAATGTAATCTGAGTAAACACGTCTAGTCCTATACACTAGTGGTTCTCACACTGTGTCTTGAAGGCACCCGAACAGCCCATGTTTTAAAGTTATCCATGCTTGAGCGTAAGTAACATAATTAGTACCTCATTTAACAAGCTGTGCTCAACCATGGATGTCCTAAAAACCTGGACTGTTATAGTGCCGTGGGAACCCCTACTATACATAGAAAATATGGCATGTTCAAACACTGCATCACTAAAATATGAAATACCATTCTGTACACTGCAACAAAAATAAAAAAATGTTTCAAATTCTAGCAAAGTGTAAAATCCCGATATATAAAATGGGGATTTCACTGTATAAATTAGAATTTAAAAAAATGCCATTACTATACATACACAAAAGTTTTTCTTTTCTCAGTTATAGGGGTATATTCAATTAGGGTCGAAAACTGCTGTCTGTCGAAAAAAGACGGCAGTTTTCGACTTTTTAAGGTAGAATATTCAATCCTATCCGTTTTTATTCAACAAGTCGTGGAATTCGACTTGTCAAATAGTACGTGAATTAGCAACCATCTCAGTCCGGCATAAAAAATGTCGGACTGAGATGTGGGACCCAGAGGAGGAGAGGGGGGAAGCCGCAGGGAGACAGGGACAGCCGCAGGCATACAGGGGTAAGCAGCGCTACAGCACAGCGCTGCAGCAGGATGTCTCATAACCGTGCCGCTCCCAGCAGTGTTCACCCGGCTCCAGCAAGTGAGGTCACGCTTGTTGGAGCCGGATGGACACTGCCGTGAGGTCTGGCGGCTGTGAGACAACCTCCTGCCGTGCTACTGTATCGCTGCTCTCCTCCGTCTGCCCACGGCTGTCCCCGCTGGTCTCCCCGCGGCCCCCCCTCCTCCTCTGGGTCCCTCATCTCAATTCGACTTTTAAAAAGTCGAATTGAGATGAGATTGAATAGGGGTTGTCGGATCCATTCCGACAAATGCATGTCGGAATGGATCCGACGCTAATTGAGATATACCCCATAGTGTCCCACTTGAAAACATAGGATTTTAATACCTACCGGTAAATCCTTTTCTCTAAGTCCGTAGAGGATGCTGGGGACACCATAAGAACCATGGGGTATAGACGAGATCCGCAGGAGACATGGGCACTTTAAGACTTTGAAAGGGTGTGACCTAGCTCCTCCCTCTATGCCCCTCCTCAGGACTCCAGTTATAGGAACTGTGCCCAGGGAGACGGACATTTCGAGGAAAAGGATTTATTGTTAAACCAAGGTGAGATACATACCAGCTCACACCTCAAACACGCCGTACAACATGGCATTTCACAGAACTCCAGTCAACGACATGAACAATGTCAGCAACAGGCTGACTACAACATAACACAACCTGTGTGTAAACATAACTAATAACTGCAGATAGAGTCCACACTGGGACGGGCGCCCACCATCCTCTACGGACTAAGAGAAAAGGATTTACCGGTAGGTGTTAAAATCCTATTTTCTCATACGTCCTAGAGGATGCTGGGGACACCATAAGAACCATGGGGTTTATACCAAAGCTCCAGAACGGGCGGGAGAGTGCGGATGACTCTGCAGCACCGATTGACCAAACATGAGGTCCTCATCAGCCAGGGTATCAAACTTGTAAAATTTTGCAGAAGTGTTTGAACCCAACCAAGTAGCTGCTCGGCAGAGTTGCAATGCCGAGACCCCCCCCGGGCAGCCGCCCAGGATGAGCCCACCTTTCTGGCAGAGTGGGCCTTCACTGATTTCGTTAACGGCAATCCAGCCGTAGAATGAGCATGCTGAATCGTATTACAGATCCAGCGCGCAATAGTCTGCTTGGAAGCAGGAGTCCCAATCTTGTTGGCCGCATACAGGACAAACAAAGCTTCCGTTTTCCTAAGTTGAGCCGTTCTGTTTACATAAATCTTTAAAGCCCTGATAACTCAGCGAAGGCGTCAGTAGCCCCCGGTACCACGATAGGTTGGTTCATGTGGAACGATGAAACCACCTTTGGCAGAAAATGTTGACGAGTCCTCAACTCTGCTCTATCTTCATGGAAGATTAAATAAGGACTCCTGTGAGACAAAGCCGCTAACTCAGACACCCGCCTTACGGATGCTAAGGCCAATAGCATGACCACTTTCCAAGTGAGAAATTTCAACTCTACCTTCTGTAAAGGTTCAAACCAATGTGATTGAAGGAAATGTAACACCACGTTAAGATCCCATGGTGCCACTGGGGGCACAAATGGAGGTTGGATGTGCAAAACACCTTTCACTAAAGTCTGAACTTCTGGAAGGGAGGCCAATTGTTTTTGAAAGAAAACCGACAAGGCCGAAATTTGTACTTTAAATCGAGCCTAACTTTAGGCCCGCATCCACACCTGCTTGCAGAAAATGGAGAAAACGCTCTAGCTGAAATTCTTCGGTAGGAGCCTTCTTGGATTCACACCAAGACACATATTTTCGCCAAATACGGTGATAATGTTTCGCCATTACTCCTTTTCTAGCCTGATCAAGAGTGGGAATGACTTCACCGGGAATACCCTTTCGGGCTAGGATCCGGCGTTCAACCACCAAGCCGTCAAACGTAGCCACGGTAAGTCGTGATATACGCACGGCCCCTGCTGTAACAGATCCTCTCGTAGAGGAAGAGGCCATGGATCTCTTATGAGTAATTCCTGAAGATCTGGATACCAAGCCCTCCTTGGCCAGTCCGGAACAATGAGGATCGCCTGAACCTTTGTTCTTTTTATGATCTTTAGCACTTTTGGAATGAGTGGAAGCGGAGGGAACACATACACCGACTGAAACACCCATGGTGTCACCAGTGCGTCCACTGCTATTGCTTGAGGGTCCCTCGACCTGGAACAATATCTCTGAGGTTTCTTGTTGAGGCGAGACGCCATCATGTCTATTTGAGGAATTCCCCAAAGACTTGTCACTTCTGTGAAAACCTCTTGATGAAGACCCCACTCCCCTGGATGGAGATCGTGTCTGCTGAGGAAGTCTGCTTCCCAGTTGTCCACTCCTGGAATGAAGATTGCTGGAAAGAAGATTGTATGTCTTTCCGCCCAGCGGAGCACTTTTGTGGCCTCTGTCATTGCCGCTCTGCTCTTTGTTCCGCCTTGGCGGTTTATGTGCGCTACTGCTGTTATATTGTCCGACTGGATTAGGACGGGCAGGTTGCGAAGAAGACATTCCGCTTGCAGAAGACCGTTGTAAATGCCCTTAACTCTAGAACGTTTATGTGTAAACAAACATTCCTGGCTTGACCATTTTCCCTGGAAAGTTTCCCCCTGTGTGACTGCTCCCCAGCCTCGGAGACTCACATCTGTGGTTACTAGGATCCAGTCCTGGATCCCGAACCTGCGTCCCTCTAGGAGGTGAGAGCTGTTCAGCCACCACAGAAGTGAGATTCTGGTCGGACAGGATTATTTTCCGGTGCATGTGCAGATGGGATCCGGACCACTTGTCCAATAGGTCCCACTGAAACACTATGGCATGGAATCTGCCAAATTGAATGGCCTCGTAGGCCGCCACCATCTTCCCCAGCAATCGAGTGCATTGATGGATTGATACTCTCGGTGGTCTCAGAATTTGTTTGACCAAACTCTGAATTTCCAGAGCCTTCTCTTCTGGAAGAAAAACTCTCTGTAATTCAGAATCATTCCCAAAAACGACAGCAGTTTCGTCGGATTCAACTGCGACTTCGGCAAGTTTAGGAGCCAACCATGTTGTTGCAGAACTGTCAGGGAAAGCACAATGTCCTGCATCAGCTTGTCCTTGGATCTCGCCTTTATCAGGAGATCGTCCAAGTAAGGGATAATTGTGACTCCTTGCTTGCGAAGGAGAACCATCATTTCCGCCATTACCTTGGTGAAAATCCTCGGAGCTGTGGATAGCCTAAACGGCAATGTCTGAAATTGGTAATGACAATCCTGAATAGCAAACCTCAGGTAAGCCTGATGCGGAGGATATATGGGGACGTGTAAGTAGGCATCCTTTATGTCGACCGACACCATGAAATCCCCTTCCTCCAGACTGGAGATCACTGCTCGGAGAGATTCCATCTTGAATTTTCTTAGGTAAAGATTGAGGGATTTTAGGTTCAGAATTGGTCTGACCGAGCCGCCCGGCTTCGGGACCACAAACAGGCTCGAATAAAAGCCTTCTCCCTGTTGTGACGAGGGAACCCTGATAATGACTTGATTTAGACACAACTATTGTATTGCATCGTATACTACCTCCCTGTTCGGAAGAGAAGCTGGTAAGGCTGATTTGAAAAATCGTCGAGGGGGAACGTCTTGAAACTCCAATTTGTACCCCTGGGACACTATTTCTAAAACCTATGGGTCCAGGGCCGAATGAGCCCAGAATTGACTGAAGAGCTTGAAACGTGCCCCTACCGGTGCAGAGGAGCCCCAGCGTCATGCGGTGGATTTGACAGAAGCCGGGGAGGACTTCTGTTCCTGGGAACCTGCCACGGCCGGAGATCTTTTACCTTTTCATCTTCCTCTATTAGCAAGGAAGGAGTAACCTCGGCCTCTTTTGTATTTATTTGGCCGAAAGGACTGCATCTGTAAGTGGTGAGCTTTCTTTTGTTGTGGAGGAACATAAGGCAAAAAAGACGACTTACCCGCAGTAGCCGTAGATACCAAATCAGCGAGACCGTCACCAAACAAGACTACCCTTATATGGGAGAGACTCCATAGCTTTCTTAGAGTCAGCATCAGCATTCCATTGATGAATCCACAACGCCCTCCTAGCTGAGACCGCCATGGCATTGGCTTTTGACCCCAAAAGGCCAATATCTCTCGGCGCTTCCTTTAGGTAGGCCGCAGCGTCTCTGATATAACCCAGTGTCAAAAGGACGCTATCCCTATCTAGGGTATCTATATCAGATGACAAGTTATCTGCCCACTTTTCGATAGCACTACTCACTCATGCAGATGCGATGGTTGGTCCGAGTAGTGTACCTGTGGCAACGTAAATGGATTTTAATGTACTTTCCCGTCTACGATCCGCAGGATCCTTAAGGGCTGCCGTGTCCAGCGACGGTAAAGCCACTTTTTTAGACAATCGTGATAGAGCCTTGTCCACAATGGCGGGTGACTCCCACTTTTCTCTATCCCCAGAGGGGAATGGATACGCCAACTGAATTCTTTTGGGAATCAGAAACTTTTTGTCAGGATTTTCCCACATTTTTTCAAAAAGGGTATTCAGTTCATGAGAGGGAGCAAAAGTTACCTCAGGTTTCTTTCCCTTATACATACAGACCCTAGTATCAGGAACAGTAGGGTCCTCAGTGATATGTAACACCTCTTTTATTGCCACAATCATGTACTGAATGTTCTTTGCCAATTTTGGGTCTAATCTGGTATCACTACAGTCGACACTGGAGTCAGTGTCCGTGTCGGTATCTGTGTCTGCCAACTGAGCAAACAAACGTTTCTGTGACCCCCGAGGGGGTCTGGACCTGTGATAACACATCCTCCACAGACTTCTATGCCTGGTTCTGAGACTCAGATTTATCTCATCTCTTATTAATAAGAGCCACATTAGCATTCAAAGCATTCAACACATTTATCCAATCAGGAGTCGGCAGTGCCGACAGGGTCACTCCCACTGCCGTTTCAGTCCCTAACACAGTCTCCTCCTGGGAAGAGCACTCAGCCTCAGACATGCCGACACACGTGTACCGACACCCACAGACACGCTGGGCAAATAGGGGACAGACCCACAGTAAAGCCTGTCAGAGAAACACAGAGGGAGTTTGCCAGCTCACAACCCAGCACTTATCCCGGTTCTGAAACTTCAATATAATGCCTCAGACTTGCAGCACGTTTATAATAACGTATTTTTGCACCAAATTAACTGTGCCCCCCCGTTTTTGCACCCTGTTACTTGTACAGCAGTGGTGAGGAAGGACCAGCTTCTCTGCAGCTCTGTGAAGAGAAAATGGCGCTGATGAGAGCTGAGAGGGCTAAGCCCCGCACCCTTAATGGCGCGCTTCAGCCCCGCTATTTTTTAAAATAATAATACTGGCGGGGGTAAGGATTTAGTGCCTAGGCACTCATATCACACTTTGCCAGTCTCATATGAGGCGTTCTATGCTGCCCAGGGTGCCCCCCCTGCACCCTGTAGTGCCGCTGTGTGTGGGAGCATGGCGCGCAGCGCGATCGCTGTGCGGTACCTCAGAAGCCGTCACTGAAGTCTTCTATCTTCTTCTACTCACCTGTCTTCTGACTTCTGGCTCTGCAAGGGGGGTGACGGCGGGCTCTGGGAAAGAACCCCTAGGCGTACCTAGTGTTCCAAACCCTCAGGAGCTAATGGTGTCCTGTAGCCAAGAAGCAGAGCCTTTAAAAACTCACTGGAATTAGGTCTGACTTCTCTCCCCTAAGTCCCACGATGACTGTTGCCAGCAGCCCCCCTGAAAATAAAAAACCTAACAAAGTCTTTTCAGAAAAACTCAATAGAGCTCCTCAAAGTGTATCCAGTCTGCCTGGGCACAATTCTAAAACTGGAGTCTGGAGGAGGGGCATAGAGGGAGGAGCCAGGTCACACCCTTTCAAAGTCTTAAAGTGCCCATATCTCCTGTGGATCCCGTCTATACCCCATGGTTCTTATGGTGTCCCCAGCATCCTCTAGGACGTATGAGAAATTCAATTCCACCCTGAAAGCACACCAATCGCCAAAGAGATTCCATAATATGGTCACAGGCTGTGTTATGAATTGTGAAAACATATGCAGAGCTGCACACACCTTTGTGACTGCCTGCCCCTTGCTGAGTTTCATACAGACATCATCAAAGTGCACTTGCACCAGCCTATACCTGTAAATGTGTGCATTTACCCTTCCACTAAGTTCAGCATATCCTGCAGCTGCATTGCTAATTCTCACACTGCCTATGTGAGAACTCACAATTACACTAACTACTGATGCGAAAGAGGGGATATGACTGAAATGTGTGTGTCCCTACATGCCCCTTATACCCCTATTACACTCGCAGAAAAATCCCGGGATATTGCACGTGAACGCGCATCATCCCGGGATTTTTCTCAGTGTGAATGGGTACAGGGACCATTTCCCGGGACGAGCATCCCGGGATTTCATCCCAGGTCTCGACAAGGGTTGAACCCGGGACCGTCCCGGGAAGCTGGCAGTGTAAACGGGTATACCGGGTTAAGGCGACCCGGCACCCGTTCTCTTCATAGGAGGAGGCGGTGCTTGGAGAAGATTATCTCCAAGCACCGCCTCTGGGAGACTCAGCGGTGACGTCACTGACCCGGCAATATGCCGGGTCAGCCCGCTAATGTGAAAGGGTCATTCCCGGGAATGTGTCCCGGCAAATATACCGGGACACATTCCCGGGAATGAACTTTCCTGCGAGTGTAAAAGGGGTATTAGTTGCATACGCTTATTTCTGGAACATGGGCAGTACAAAAAACACACAGGATGCACTCCACAAACAGGAGTACATCCAACTCTGCATTATCCCCAGGTGCCCAATAATTGTGAACACTCCATTAAGGAAATAATTGCAAGTCTTCCCCGGTGTCTCTCGATCACCTAATTCTCTTCCTTCGTCTGGTGAGCAATTTGCATAAAGCAGTGGTCTAGAGCATTTGAATGGGATATAGAAAATTTTTCTCTCAACGTCAGTGGCAAAGCTTTGAGCAGTATAAGCTTTACAAGCCAATTATAAGTAAAAAAGGTACAAAAGGTACTGTACTAACAAAGATGTTACAGATCACCCCGCCTCCCATAATTCCAAGCTAAAGATGCTTCTAAGATATCCCCTTACTTCATTGGATTAAACACCTGCATACATCTGACCACACTTTTATATCCAAATTTACCATAACAAACATCTCACTATATAAAGCATAGCGAACATTATAATGATCTAAATCAGAAATGACTAAAAGCGTAGAACACAGCAGATAGTAGTGCTGCCTTGCATCTCTGCCTCTGCCCAGGGAACTACCTATGTAGTTTGTATGTTAGTGTTTGTCTGGATATCCCTTCTAAATAACAGGTTAATTGGCTGCTGACAAACATGGCTCCTGGTGATGGAGCAGCAGATAATGTAATATTGACATTTATAATGACATTTATTTTAACACCAATAGAGTACGGGCAGCTTTGCGCCATAGAGGCTTGTTCCACGTCCATTTTTCAGCAGATAATGTAGACTGTAAGCTCTAACCGGGCAGATACTGATGGGAAATATTCTGTTACATAATATTATGGCGCTATAACAATGATAATTGCTAACATCTATGTGCATTTATGTGCCTAACGCGCACTCTGCAACTAATGTCCCAAATCCACCCTGGGTGTAAGGTTTTGTAACTAAACCAAATTCATGTACCTAAAAAAGTATTTTCAGAATTATAATTGACCTTTAGGGACTAGACAAGAAGGGCCATAGAAAAAAAAAAAAAATGTCGTGCATGAAGTTCTTGTTTCCAATATGAAAACAAAATACTACAATAATATGGTAGCAAGTTCTCCTTCCCCCTTTCTATTCACAGTGCCTGCATTGCTCTGCTTCCAAGGAAGATTCTTGAAACCCTGAACCCAAATACAGACGGTTTATGACAATCAATGAACCCCCCCCCCCCCACACACACACACACAAAGAACCCTTAAAGATCCAAATGTGTTTGTTCTCGTGCCCACTGGACATGTGCTTGCTTTTATTAGTAAAACTCCCAAGGCCATCTACTGTTTTATTTACAGCACTCTCATAGCCTCTTTGGCATTCAGCCTGGACATTTCCCACTATGGTCTTATCTGCATGTCGGCCTTAGCAATGCCAAATTGTTAGAGCAGTGTATTTATGCAGGAGGTGAAGGGAAATTGTAAAACGGTACACAAATCCTTTTCAAGCTCTGTGCTTAATGAGAAACATTGCTGCAGGTCACTCCTGTGTGGGAGCCTTGTGATTCACTGAACCCACAGGATACTTTATCAAACTTATCAAAGGAGATGTAGACAGAGAATAACTTTAAAGTAAGTGAACACATGATCTACTGTAACAATAGCAGAAAAGACCAAATAAGGCAGTCTTCAACATTTAGGCTTTACTAAACAACATATTTCCCACTTTACACTACTGAAATCTCTCTTCTTTTGGTGTTTATCTCTATGTAGAATACGGTAAAGCAAGAGAGCCTGACTACAAATTGATACTGTGCAGAACTTGAAAGATTCTTTTTGCATTGGACTTTAAAACAAAGTGGATTTCTATATTATATGTGCCTTGTGCATGGATAAAGACTAAACGCTTTGGGCATAAACTGCGTTGCTTACTAACATAGAGACTTTGAAAATGAACAGCACGGAACATTCACTAAAAAATACTTAACAGGGATCCGGTCTGAAGGTCGACAATGTTTAGGTCGACAGTCACTAGGTCAACAGGGTTGGAAGGTCAACAGGGTTTCCAGGTCGACATGATTTTTATTTTATTATTATTATTTTTTATTTTATTTTTTACTTTTTCATACTTAACGATCCACGTGGACTACAATTGAAACGGTAATCTGTACCGAGCGAACCGGTAGTGGAGTGAGGCACCTTGCCCGAAGCATGGCGAGCAAAGTGAGCCATGCGAGGGGACACGGAGCACTAATTGGGGTTCCCGGTCACTCTACGAAGAAAACGACACCAAAAAAAACAAACCTCATGTCGACCTTCCAACCAAGCACATGTTGACCTAGAAACCCTGTCGACCTACTGACTGTCGACCTATAGTGGTCGACCTAAACAATGTCGACCTAGACACTGTCGATCTAATGATCCACACCCTACTTAACAATGTCGCCATATAGTCTGGTTTTTAGAGTATGGATTTAGCATTGCATGGTCCAACGCAATTTTCTCTGATATGAACTAATATTTTATATTGTTTTAGTTAATTATTTGTCTATATATGTATATATGTATATATATATATATATATATATATATATATATATATATATATATATACTGCTCAAAAAAAATAAAGGGAACAGTAAAATAACACATCCTAGATCTGAATGAATGAAATATTCTTATTAAATACTTTGTTCTTTACATAGTTGAATGTGCTGACAACAAAATCACACAAAAATGATCAATGGAAATCAAATTTATTAACCCATGGAGGTCTGGATTTGGAGTCACCCTCAGAATTAAAGTGGAAAAACACACTACAGGCTGATCCAACTTTGATGTAATGTCCTTAAAACAAGTCAAAATGAGGCTCAGTAGTGTGTGTGGCCTCCACGTGCCTGTATGACCTCCCTACAACCCACACAAGTGGCTCAGGTAGTGCAGCTCATCCAGGATGGCACATCAATGCGAGCTGTGGCAAGGTTTGCTGTGTCTGTCAGCGTAGTGTCCGGAGCATGGAGGCGCTACCAGGAGACAGGCCAGTACATCAGGAGACGTGGAGGAGGCCGTAGGAGGGCAACAACCCAGCAGCAGGACCGCCTTTGTGCAAGGAGGAACAGGAGGAGCATTGCCAGAGCCCTGCAAAATGATCTCCAGCAAGCCACAAATGTGCATGTGTCTACTCAAACGATCAGAAACAGACTCCATGAGGGTGGTATGAGGGCCTGACGTCCACAGGTGGGGGTTGAGCTTACAGCCCAACACCGTGCAGGACGTTTGGCATTTGCCAGAGATACCAAGATTGGCAAATTCGCCTAAGGCGCCCTGTGCTCTTCACAGATGAAAGCAGGTTCTCACTGAGCACATGTGACAGACGTGACAGAGTCTGGAGACGCCAAGGAGAACATTCTGCTGCCTGCAACATCCTCCAGCATGACCGGTTTGGCAGTGGGTCAGTAATGGTGTGGGGTGGCATTTCTTTGGGGGGCCGCACAGCCCTCCATGTGCTCGCCAGAGGTAGCCTGACTGCCATTAGGTACCGAGATGAGATCATATGCTGGTGTGGTTGGCCCTTGGTTCCTCCTAATGCAAGACAATGCTAGACCTCATGTGGCTAGAGTGTGTCAGCAGTTCCTGCAAGATGAAGGCATTGATGCTATGGACTGGCCCGCCCGTTCCACAGACCTGAATCCAACTGAGCACATCTGGGACATCATGTCTGGCTCCATCCACCAACGCTACGTTGCACCACAGACTGTCCATGAGTTGGCGGATGCTTTAGTCCAGGTCTGGGAGGAGATCCCTCAGGAGACCATCCGCCACCTCATCAGGAGCATGCCCAGGCGTTGTAGGGAGGTCATACAGGCACGGGGAGGCCACACACACTACTGAGCCTCATAGTGTGAGCGGACTGTGACATCACTAAGCCCCTCCCCCGCAAATGCCGCGATTCGCGGGTCCGCGGGAAGGGGGCGGGGCTAAAATTTGCGTCATTTTAACCCCTTCTCCACCCGACGGACCCGAGGGAGGTTCTCTCTCCATCCTGCTCGCATCACTAGGGTGCGAGCAGGATGCGGGAGACCTGCCCACTCTTCCGGGGGTGCGGGGGGCTACCCCAAAAAACAGGAGCCTCCCGCAGCTTCCGGGAGAGTAGGTAAGTAAGTATGGCATAAAGTAGCTAGCTAGGACTGGTGCCCATACACTTGTGCGATTTCCCTTGAAGCTCCCCATGCGATAAATCGCATCGAAAGTGCTTTTTAGTGCATTCGATGCGCATACAATCATGTGATTTATCGCATGCCCCTTGCGACCAGAAATCGGGTGATCGAATGGGATCGCATCGCATGCTGCCCAAAGCACACCAGATTTATCTGTGAGATCTGTTGAAATTTGCATAGAGGGCTGAGCTATCTGTGGGTTATATAGAATGGAAGCCATTTTAACTCTGTGCACTTCTGTTTGCTCTGTGACTAGAGAAGTTTGGTGTATACCTGCTCCTCGTTCCACATTGCTAGCTACCGTGCACTGCTTTGTTCTGCCTGACATTACAAAGTGCTTCTATCCTGCTTTGTGTAGTGTTGGATTCTTCTTCTCGTTATCAAGCTCTGATGTCCTATGCTGTGCTGAAGTTAAGTGGAGACAGGGAGAGGGCCCAGCATAGGAGGAGGATGAGGTTGTGCTGGACCAAGGAGTGGCTGCTTCAGTGCCCTACTCGCTCCTACATGCCCCTCCTGGATGAGATTAGGGACAATAACCCGGACGACTTCCGCAACTTCCTGCGCATGGATGATGACACCTTCCAGGAGTTGCTTCATCTGGTGACCCCCGGGATACCAAATGGCAGGTGCCTACCCCTGGTCAGGAGAGGCTCGTGTCTAACCTGCGGTTACTTGCTACTGGAGAGTCATTTGAGGACCTGAAGTTTGGGACCCGTATCTCTGCGCAGGCTTTGGGACACATCATACCTGAAACCTGCAAGGTTATTATCAAAGTGCTTCAGTATAAGTACTGCAAGGTAAGAAAATGACACCACACATTGCTTGTAGATTTACAAAATGTTTTATTTTTAAAACTGCATTTGGTAGAAAAAATATAGTTTTTTATTTCAAAACAAAACTTTTTTATTAAATATGTGGTCAACATGGCTGTACTTTAGCAAACACTATATCTTTATATTAATGTATTTTAAAATTTTAATTTTGCATATAAATATGGTGCAGTATGATAGACTGTGTTTTTTGAGTTCAACACAAAAGGAAGACAATCTTTTCTCAGTATAAGCGCCCAATGTGAATATAAAGATGAAAATAAAATATACGTCCCTTAAGGGTATTCAGGATGGAAGTCCTCAGTAGTTCAGCAGAGGTTCTCAGTTGATATGATTAGTGTCCATTCATTGTTACATGAAAAAGAACAAAACATACAATGTGTACTATTGTTTTTTGATGATATTCAAAGAAAGTCCTTTTATCCCATCAGCAGAGCAGGAAAGTAGTGATATGAATGGGGGGTCTGTATAAAGTGCGTACCCCAACTCACACTAGGAAGAACAAATGTGTGCACATAAAGGTTTCTTTTGAAGTTCTTCACCCTTTCCGTGTGTCCTCCACCAAAAAGTATGCGTAAATAAGCATACCTAAACTCACATTAAAGTGAAGATACGGCAAGTATATAAAGGTATCTTTCATATATATTCCTATGTCAAAATAAAGATGCGTACCACACTCACAGAATGAAATGTGGAGATGTTCCTATCAAGGTATCTTTTGGATCCACAGCTGTTTCGGGCCTCAAGATGCCAATGGGTATTTGAGCAGTTGTAAATCTGGCTGGTTCCTCTGCAACAGGCTGGTAGGATGGTCCCTTTTCCACAGGCTGGTCAATGGTACAGGTTGGCAGGAAAGTCCCTCTGGCAGCTGGCTGGTCTCTGGGTGCAGGAATCCAGCATGCTCTCACTGTGCAGAAAAGTCAACACACTATACTATACTTTTCTGCACAGTGAGAGCATGCATGATTTACAACTGCTCAAATACCCATTGGCATCTTGAGGCCCGAAACAGCTGTGGATCCAAAAGATACCTTGATAGGAACATCTCCACATTTCATTCTGTGAGTGTGGTACGCATCTTTATTTTGACATAGGAATATATATGAAAGATACCTTTATATACTTGCCGTATCTTCACTTTAATGTGAGTTTAGGTATGCTTATTTACGCATACTTTTTGGTGGAGGACACACGGAAAGGGTGAAGAACTTCAAAAGAAACCTTTATGTGCACACATTTGTTCTTCCTAGTGTGAGTTGGGGTACGCACTTTATACAGACCCCCCATTCATATCACTACTTTCCTGCTCTGCTGATGGGATAAAAGGACTTTCTTTGAATATCATCAAAAAACAATAGTACACATTGTATGTTTTGTTCTTTTTCATGTAACAATGAATGGACACTAATCATATCAACTGAGAACCTCTGCTGAACTACTGAGGACTTCCATCCTGAATACCCTTAAGGGACGTATATTTTATTTTCATCTTTATATTCACATTGGGCGCTTATACTGAGAAAAGATTGTCTTCCTTTTGTGTTGAATTTCTGTTTTTTGTGGGGTGTGGTGGCATCCCATTAGACAATTTATACTTGTTAAAGCTGCCCCGCGCACATTTCAAACATCCCAAAAATTCCCCTGGTTTTCTTGTGTTTTTTGAGTGGCAGCGCTTTCAGGGGCACAATGCACACATGCAGGTTGGCCCAGCTTCAGGCTCCCCGGCACCATCAACCTGACCCAAGCTGCGTGTGTGCATTGTCCACCAGAAAGCGGCGCTACTAAAACGCTGTATTTCATAGTGCACCAGATTTATCGCAATATATACCAAGGGCAGCAGGAATTTAAAATATACCAACAGATGTGGTGCATTCTGATGCTGCGGTGTTGAGTGACACCGGTGCCAGGGGCGCAATGCACACATGCAACTAGGGGCAGGAAGATGGGTCCCCGGTACCATCAACCTGTCCCTAGCAGCATGTGTGCATTGTCCGCCTGAAAGCGTTGACACACACCGTAGTATCAGAATGCACCACATCTGTTGTTATGTATAACAAGGGCAGCAGTAAATGAGAATCACCCTACATTTCACAGAGACTTATCTCCTCCTGATCCCCCTGTGCCATCAAGGAGGACAGAATTGAGGGGACGGTGGATGTGTGGCTGGCTTGGGAAGGGTAGCTGGGTTGAGGAGGAGATTGGAAAGTGGAGGAAGTATCCCTGCGTTACATTTTTCCTATGCGTGTCACATGAATGAAGAGTATGCAGCGCATATGTACTGTGCCTTGTCAATTACATTTCAATGTTTTCTTCCCAATTTAAATGAACGAATCAGCAGCGCCTGTGGTCTGAGCAAAGAGAAGTGAAAAAAAAAAAGACTAATTAGCAGAGAACAGATGACAAACGACTGACTGCTACCTGCGCTCAGATCACAGATGATGCACTGTTTAACTACAACAAGAAACTGGCAGTATGACTCCTCTCCAAGTATACAAACAGCTCAAGTGCTAGACAGGCAGGACTGGTTTCTGCTAGGACAGTTTATGGAGCAGCTATAAACGGGCCTGCGTTAGTAAAGGGTCTTCTACAAATTTGGTTTTTCGTGGCTTCTTCCTGCCACCTGGTGCTGCGGAGACGTTGTTTCCTCCAAAGATGAATCTGGGATATCAGGTGTACGGCTTAAGTCTTCTTGTGTATGTAGGAAAAAAAAAAAAAAGATTTATTAAATATTCAATCATTCTTTTTTTCTTTTAAAGTTCCCTACAAGTGTCGAAAAATGGCAAGCTATTGCAGAGGAGTTCGAGAGGCGATGGAATTTCCCAAACTGTGGTGGTGCTATAGACGGGAAACATGTGCGCATCACCAAACCCACCAACAGCGAGTCGGACTACTACAATTACAATGGCTACTTTAGCATTGTTCTCATGGCAGTGGTGAACACAAACCTGGATGTTGGGAAAAATAGTCGTTGTTCCGATGGTGGTTCCTTGAGGAATACACGATTCTATGAGAGGCTCACCTCCAACACCATTAATCTGCCGCCTGTGGAGGAAACAAAGAATGGCCTGGGATTTGTGTTCGTGGCAGATGAGGCATTCGCTCTGCACGAACACATAATGAAGCACTACCCGCAATGAGTTTAATTAACGCCTTTCTAGGGCCCGTCGGGTTGTTGAGGATGCATTTGGCATTCTCAGCAACCGATTCAGAATATTCCAGCGTCCCATCAACTTGAGGCTGGATAAAATTTATATTGTAGTAACTGCATGCTGTATACTGCACAACATGCTATGACGGAAGGCCACGAGGCAAATGCATTTGCTCACAGCAGGACGGGAAGACCCCAGCCAGCAGAGGAACTGGTGATTTCCTCGCTGGGAGCACCTGCAGTGACCTTACGTGGCAGTGCAAGGGCAAAAGAGGTCCGGGAAAATTACAACAAATTTTTCAATGGGGAAGCAGCTGTGACATGGCAGGAGACTTCCATTACATAAGAAAAAAAAGTTTAAAACAATTTACCACTTCGGCCTCCTCCACATCCAGACTTGCCCACTCGGACTCGGCCATCACAACCAGGGATGCTTTCGCCGTCCTTTTCTCCAGGAGGAAGGTCAGGTCCTGGTAGTACCAGAGCTGGGGAACGTACACTTCGGCAGCACCTGCCCCCGACCTCTTGGATTCCTCCACCTTCTTGTTTTCTTTCACAAACACTGTCCGTAACTTTGGATTTTTTTTCCTGACTCAGGTCACCGTAGCCGCAAAGTACGTGGGCTTGGAGTAGTCCACCAGGCAGTTACAGGCCGTCCGTCTCTTCTGTTTGTTCGAATACTCTGGTGATGAGATCAGTAACAGGCACTCTTCCTCACGGTAGAGGCTCATGAAGCCTGAGAGAAATTCCCAGCTCTTGATGGACATCTGCAGAATGTAAAAAAAAAAAGCCAAAATTGTTCATATGTAAATAGTTGCATTATTCTGGTTAAATAAAGTTTTTTTTCTCGTTACCAGTATGAATTATCTCAAATGTGTTGTGATAATACATTGGTGGGCAGGGTGGGTAGTGGGGCAGCATAATGGTGGACAGGACGCGGCCAGTGGCTTGCAGTGGGCCAGCATAATGGTGGACAGGGCACGGGCAGTGGCTTCCAATGGAGCAGCATAATGGTGGACAGGGTGCGACCAGTAGCTTGCAATAGGGCAGCATAATGGTGGACAGGGAGCGGCTAGTGGCTTGCAGTGGGCCAGCATAATGGTGGACAGGAAGCGACCAGTGGCTTGCAGTGGGCCAGCATAATGGTGGACTGGGTGTGGCCAGTGCTTGCAGTGGGCCAGCATAATGGTGGACAGGGCGCGGCCAGTGTCTTGCAGTGGGGCAGCATAATGGTGGACAAGGTGCGGCCAGTGTGTCTTGCAGTGGGGCAGTATAATGGTGGACAGGGCGCGGCCAGTGTGTCTTGCAGTGGGGCAGTATAATGGTGGACAGGGCGCAGCCAGTGGCTTGCAGTGGGGCAGCATAATGGTGGGCAGTGGTAACAGCCTAATAATAAACATTGGTGGCCAGTGGTGTAGCCTGCATACCTTGTTGTTTGGAGCAGAGCAGCGTGCTTCCAGCCTCTCTCCTGTATCCTGTGCACAATGGGTGGAGGGGAGTGTCCAGGAAGTGAGCTAAATAACTCACAGATCACATATTGCAGTGCGATAAATCGAATGTGGTAAAAACAGCATGCGATCACACGTGCAATCCGATAAATATTAAGTGCAGCACATAATATCTTGTGATGCGAGATTCGACCAGTGTGCCCGCACATCGCATCGGGGTACACATTCGATGTGCGTACAATCCTGCAATTTATTACACCGATGCGGTCGAAATCGAAGGATTGTACCAGATATCTCACAAGTGTATGGGTGCCATTAAGTATGAGACAATAAGGCAGTGTTCACAGTACATTTTCAGCCGCATGTATATCAGATTTTGGTCTGAAGACAGCGGACATATCCCTGACCTCCTGAGGATGCAATTTATGAGAAACTGTACATGCAACAAGAAAGCAATAAACATTACGTTTATAAATCTATTGCCAAGTCAATTATTTCTGAAAATACTGCAGACTCAACAGCTTACTTCAAGCAATTCATTTACAGGATTTTCAGTCTTGCTGCATTAGCACAATTCATTCTTAAAGCCAATATTTCTAAAATGTATCTTTGTTTTGGAAAAGTCAATTAGAAAACAAAATGTAATGATTGTCTGTTTATCAGGTAATAAACAGATGGACTAATGTGCTAACGTTTCCCATAATATGCATTTGATTTAAAACACAAATTAGCTAAAATCGATCCAGACCCAAGGCTGGCCTTACCAAAAGCTCTGAAGCTTACAGCAAACGTCATATAAGCTGATCACACAATTGCCAAGCCCACAACACAAGTCAGAAACCCAATATTCTAGGTGGCAACCATGGTGGACATTACAGTGTCACTCAGCAATATATATCTATAGAGACTTGGAACCTCTGGCTGATGCAAAACATTGAATAAAATTTTACATCTAGTGTTCATTCTAGCACCCTGCACCTATCACAACCCGTGTGACCCCCGAAGGAACAGGAAGATCCGCCGCCAAATAGGCGTGACTAATTGTTGACCTAAGCCATCTGGCCAAGGTCTGCTTCAAGGCCGGGAACCCCAATTAGTGAGAATCATAGAAAACAAATAAGGAGTCCGACTTATGAACCTCCTTAGTTCTCTCCACATAAAGCCAAAGAGCTCGGACAACATCCTGAATTGCCTCTTCCATGGATCCCTCCACAAATGCAGGGACCACTATCTCCTTGTTTACATGAAACCCAGACATCACCTTGGGTAGGTAGGCCGGATGCGTATGAAGCACCACTCTCTGTCTGAGTGGAAGACTAAAAAGGGCGAACGCCATGATAAAGCACTAAGGTCTGACACCCTTCTGACCGGTGAGATGGGCAACAGAAAAAATGTCTTCCACGTGAGCCACTGTAGCTCGATCTCCTCTACAGGCTCTAACAGAGAAGACTGAAGAGCCCTAAGAACAAGAGCAAGATCCCAGTGTGTTACCGGAGGTACAAATGAAAGCTGAACACGCAGATCCTCCTGCAAGAAAGTTCAAATATCCGGCAAAATCGCAAGCCGACGCTGGAAGAAAGTCTAAGACCCATATCCAGACCTGCCTGCAGGAAGGAAAGTAAACGGGACATCCGAAACACCCTCGGATTGAAATCCCTTGAAGCACACCAGGTAAAGTATGTTTTCCAAACACGGTGTTAAATCCTGATGAAGGCTTCCTGGCTTTTAACATAGTTCGAATTACTTTCTCAGAACCCTTCTTCTTCAGGACGGATGTCTCAACAGCCATGCCGTCAAAGCTCGACAGTTCAGATCGGGATGAAGTCATGGTCCCTGGGAGAGAAGATCCGGTCTCTGAGGTAGCTGAAGTGGTGCGTCAATGGAAAGACTCCGCAGATCTGGGATCCTCTCTGAGGCCAATCCGGGGCTACAGAATCATGGTACCCCCTTCCTTCTTGATTTTGCGGATGACCCGTAGGATAATCTAGACTGGAGGAAAGACGTACAGTAGCTGAAATAACCATGAAGCCATCAATGCATCTACCAAAAAGGCTTTGGGATCTCTTGTTCGAACTCCACTTGTTCGAACGCCGCCCAGACAGAGTGAATACCAGCCCTGTGCAAGTCTGCGTACACCGTGTGAAAAGCTTTGCAAATGCCTGTCAGCTGCAAATCCGTTCGCAACTCACCTTTGAATGTTTTTTTCTAGTCTGTGCAGTCTGTGCACAGCCCAGGACTTACTCCTACAGTGCGACAGAAACAGGCTGTTCGCGGCCAGAGCAGACGTCACACACCCTCCTTGAAAACGCCTGCCTTTTTCCTGGGGTGTAGTACGGCTGACCGCCGGTCTCCTGACCGCCGGTCAGCTTACCGACGCCGGGATCCCGGCAGCATACCGACGCCGGGATCCCGGCGGGGAGGGGCGAGTGCAGCAAGCCCCTTGCGGGCTCGCTGTGCTCGCCACTCTGCGGGCTCGGTGGCGACCTGCGGTCGCCACGGGTTCTATTCCCACTCTATGGGTGTCGTGGACACCCACGAGTGGAAATAGTCCCTGTTGGTCGGCATGCCGACCATCGGGACAGTGACCCGTCGGGCTGGTGGAGGAGGTCATGTGACTGTCGGTCAGCTGACCGGCGGTCACATGAATACCACCCTTTTTCCTGACACTCCCAGAAAATGGCCAGTTACCACCCCCAAACGTCCGTTTCCTGCCAATCAACTTGCGTACACATAGCGATAAAAAACGTTGTATAATTTGATTCAGTATTGTTATTTTCTGTTACACAGAAAACCTACTTGTTAAATGTTTGCTATACATGAGACAAACAGTCACACTGTTTAATGCTTGTATCTGAGATGTCTAAACTATTTGTGCTTTTGTCTTTTCTCTTATCTGCTGAAAAACTGAAAATCTAGAAAGAAAAAAAATGGATTCTTTTGCAGTTTCGCCTCGCGCTTGTGCACTACGATCCATACACATGATCGGTCTATCGATAATCAGCCGCCTTTCGGTTGTGCACCCTTCCAAATGGCAAGGAACCTAAAAAAAAATACTGTTTCAACTTTTTTGTCTCATTACAATAAAATCGATTTGCCAAAATGAAATCTCAGATCTGCCCTGCTCTGTAGAACAGAGTGCACATAAGTTTGTGAAAGAAAATGTCGAAATGAGCCCAAGAAGGAATCTATGTGCTTTGCACAATTCCAGACAAGCTGACTTTGTGAATTGCCTCAAAGGGCTTTATAAAGTCTAAAAGGAAACCTCAGGTAAAATATTCTACCGAACTGTATAAAGGTTTATAAATAAATAAAAAAATGTAATCAGGTTAGTAAAATTACTGCACTTAATTAGGAAACCATTACTTACATCGGGATGCTGTTAAGTTTCCGGCTGTGGGGATCCTGGCAGTCAGCATACCGATGCCGGAATCCAGACAGGGTCAGGAGTCAAACGCCGGAATCTTGAGAGCCAGCATCCTGACCTTAAGTATAGCAGGCTGGTTAGGGTTAGGGTGGGGGAGAAGGGGGAACATACCTCGCCCTTGTCGGGATTACGGCTTACATATGACCTTACATGTAATATTGCAGGTATTTCCTATGCCAACCCAATGTACTGCTGAAGACAACAATCCCCACAGTACCGTGTGGAAACTGAAGTCTGGCCTAATTTAACAAGCAATGAAAAGTTTCACTTTTATTGAGCTAGTCACCGATAGAGAACTCCATTTCTGGCTAACATTCAGCATGTAGAACTTTATAAACACCCCCAAAACTCACTTACAAAGCACTCACCCACTCCTCTCCCATTTACATCTCTGACCTTATCTCCCTTTACTCTCCCACCCGTCCTCTTCGCTCTGCTAATGCACGCCGACTCTCCTGTCTTCTGATTACTTCCTCCCACTCCTATCTCCAGATTTTTCACGTGCTGCTCCCTTTCTCTGGAATTCTTTACCTCTCCCCCTCAGACTCTCCACCTCTCTACAAAACTTCAAACGGGCTCTTAAGACCCACTTCTTCACCAAACCCAGCCAAATCTCATCCTAACCCTCTGTTCCACGCTCTCTATGTACCCCGTCTGTGTCACTCCTGTCTACCCCTCCCCTTAGAATGTAAGCTCTCACGAGTAGGGCCCTCTTCCCTCATGTGCTTATACTTTTCTTACTTTAATAATCCTCAACTGCCCAAATCACGCAGTTTTTTGGCCACCTGGAACTTATCTCTATGTCATTTACTGGTGTAGATATGCTTAGTTACCCTGTACTTGTCCTATATTGTCTCAACTGTAAGTCACTGTTTTCCTGTTTTGATTATGTGCATATGTACACTGTAATTGGGCGCTGCGTAACCCTTGTGGTGCCATATAAATAAAGGATAATAATAATAAAATGACATCTCTTATCAATGATGAGAATATACAGGTCCCATTGTGTTATTATTTGGGGCGTAAAGAACACAACCACCAATTTGCTCATTCTTAATACTGTAGAGGTCTTGCCACAGCAACTATCACATTGAACTCTGCACGTTATTTTTAACAACAAACCATTAAACAACAAAAAATGTTTTCACTTCATGCCCAATGAAATACCAAGATCAGGCATAGAAAGGAGATAAAGAACAGTCACTCATGTGGTCATTCTTTTATTCTTTGCCAAGCTCTGAAAAGTTTCCAGGAGTCAGTTGAAACGATAATCACGGGAGTCCAATCATCCACCGGATGCTGCAGGAAAAGGACTTTCACACAACTAACATCTCAAGCCAAGGGAAACCGCTCACTTACATGTAAAAAGAAATGCATGTGGTTCAGGTATGCCTGCTCTTAAAATCAAGAACAGCCAATTATTCATATTCAGATGCTGTAGAAAATAGCATAAAGGGAGGAGGGAGGGTGGAGATGGGCAAGCAGCCATTGTGTAATCTCCACTGCCAAGAAACAGTAGATTATACTGGAAAGGGAAGGGAGAACACAATCTCCACAGCATATCATGTAAGGACAAATATCTAACATTCCACGCACAATATGCAGCATCTCACAGTAGTACAGTATGGCAGCATAAGGAATTACATGTAAAAACAGTGCTTTCACTTGGTCAGAGAAGTTTCAATGAGACCTTCAAAAAAAAAAAAAAAAAAAAAAAAAGAGGAAAGACAGAAAGACCTCCAGTAACATTCCTGAACTCGGGGTGGGGAAGGGGGGTGGCAATATAAAGCTTTCAGATCAGGAGGCTTGTGCGAAACGTGATATTTTTCCTGTTCGAGCAAACGTGAAGATTTGATTCAGGATTACAAAGCAGACCATAAAAAAGGTCACTGTGGAAAATACAGACGGGCAGATTTATATAAATAAACTGACGATAATAAATATTCAAGCTTCACAAACTCTCATTGTCGTAAAGATACAAATTACAGTGTTCTACCACTCAGTATATCTCGTAAGCAAAAAGAGGATTTTATATGCGATCTGCATTGTTAGGAAGAACTGTGCAGATCATCTACAGATCCCACTGGTTATTCATGATGATGTCGTTTATCATAAGGAAGCTTAGCTACAGATTGGCACGCACTCCACTACAGCAGACAGAACACTACACACGATGAAAGGGAAAAGAATAAACCAGCGTGTCTGCGATTCAATATAATGAAACAGGACTGCAGAGTGAGACTGCCTGCACTGATTACAGCCAGAGTAGACTGGAGCAATTACTGCAGAAAAAAAAAAGGAAATTTTGTAATTTCTCTGACCTCATTAAATATCAACAAAGACTTGCCAAATATTTCATAATCAAAGCAAATAAAAAGCAGGATATAATCTTTTTGTATTTTAAAACAAGAAACTAAAATTGCTACTTTCAAAAGCTGAAGACACTTTGCAGCATTTTCAGTATTTCAATATAAATTCTAGGCCTGTCTGCTAGAAAGTAATGTATTAATCCAGACTTTACAAGGTTAATTTGGTGTTACTGTATATTTGTTATTTTGGTCAGAATATGATAAGACTCAATTTTACAAGGTAGAAATCGACACTACAGCCATTTGTTAAATAACATGACACAAGTATCTCAGCTTTTAGTTGGATATTCTGGATATGTTTCCAGATATAGTGTACCTAGCAGCAGACATTAATACATATAAGGTGTGGCTATTAAATAATGAGACTGATGCTATAATTTACGTTTAATTATATTAAAGTTCAATTCAACTCTGTTCCCCTTCAATGTACTAACCATTCTGACCCCCACCCCCCACCACCCCCAAACCGCTGCTTCATATTTTCCACTGGCCAAAGCCATGCTGTAACTCATTATCTGTCTGCTGTCTCAACTGCTCCGTTGATTTCTTCTTTACCTCAGTAACTGATGCAAAACGGGTTCCTTTGAGTACAGATTTGACATTAGAGAAAAGAATGACATCACACAGTAGGTAGGTGTGGCGAATATGGAGGGTACGGAGGGTGTTCTAGCACTGCAATCTGTTTCTTGGCCAAAAACTGCTTCAAGGAGAGAGCTGTGTGGGCTTGTGTATTGTCCTGATGGAGACTGAAACCATTTTTCCACAAATCTGGCCTCTTTCTGCTGGTTCTTCCCCACAAAGTTTCTAGAACATTTTTGTAGTAATGTTGATTCACTGTTGCGCCTTCTGGTACCCAGTCTGCCAAAATAACACACTCTATATCAAAGAAAACAAATAACATGGCTTTGAATTTGGATTGCTTTGGACATGCTTTCTTCAATTCTTGGTAATGATGGTGTTTTCCAGGGACTGGTGATTTGTCTCAGGACTGTACTGGAAGATCCAAGTTTCATAACAGGTTATAAATTTATCCAAAAAATGGTTATCTGCTTGAATTGGTTCTAAAATGTATGCACAATTTTGCTTTCTGCTCGGCAGTGCGAAGCCTCAGAACAATCTCAGCACAACACTTTGTCATGTTAAGATCTTGATGCAAAACTTGCCTAACCATTTTTTCCCTGATGTTATTTCTGCCATCATTTGTATGCTGAGTCGACGGTAAATTCGAACGATTTTATAAATTTTTTCCACAATTTCGTTTTTGATGTTCAAGGCCTTCCGGAGGATTCATCATCTTCGACATCTTCAGGACCCTCACTAAATCTTTTTTGCCACTCAAACACACGTGCATGTGACATACAATCTGCCCCTCGTAAGCCTCAGTTACTAAACAAGTTGCTTTTCTTTTGAAATAAGCATTTTCATTACACAAGGGAAAAACAACTGTGCGATAGCAAACTATCTGTGCGAGAGAGGTGAAACTTGTAAAAGCAAGGGCAATGTTGCCCCACTCTTGTATAATTCACACAGTATAGTTTATATTATACAAGTACAGTCTCACATAATGCAATGGAAGACTGCCTAAACACATACTGTATAATCCTCTAGCACAGTTATGAGGAAAGCAGAGTAAATTACAAATATTTTGGTAAGCATTTTGCCTGTAAAACAAACAACCCACACACACCACACTTGTCAGCCATTCTCTGCAAACACCACGAGGTTAACATAATAAACCATATATTGCTTGTTTCCACAGATTCCACCAATAACAGCCATCCAACAAGATACATTAGGGGAGATTCAAATGTTTGAAAAGTCAGTTGGGAGTCTGTATATTCCTATCTAATAGACAGGAAAAAACAGACACCCAACCGACTTTTCAAACATTTGAATCTCCCCTTTATATAATTTTCCCACTCACAAGTTCTAAGGGGCTGCGCAAGTGATGTGTATAATTCACTGTGTATAATACCTAATATACTGTAGAATGTTCATATCAGAAAACCACTTTCTGTTGTGTCTGTGGATATTCTTAGCTTTTCCAAACCATACCCTCAATACAATATGTATTTGTGGCCCTGCAACAGTAAAAAGTGTAGGTACAATAGAACAATCACAAATTTCAGCTTTACACAGACATGGATGTCCCCAAAGCAAGAAACTTTAATTCCTCCCTTTCCAGCCACTTCTGCCTAGAGAGACCAACAGTTTTGCAATCGCTTTGTTAGCAATATTTCAGTGATATTCAAGCAATCACTAAGCTATCAATGCATGGAGTGGGGTATCCGGACTCCAGGTCGACAACAAAAAGGTCGACACACCTTAGGTCGCCGCCAATTTGTCGACACGCCTTAGGTCAACATGGTCAAAAGGTCGACGTGGGCAAAAGGTCGACGTGGGCAAAAGGTCGACAAGTTTTTCACCATTTTTTTCTTTTTTGGAACCTTTTCATACTTAACGATCCACGTGGACTACATTTGGAACGGTAATCTGTGCCAAGTGAAGCGGAGCGAAGGCACCATGCCCGAAGCATAGCGAGCGAAGCGAGCCATGCGACGGGACGGGGTGCACTAATTGGGGTTCCCGGTCACTCTACGAAGAAAACGACACCAAAAATACATAAAAAACTCATGTCGACCTTTTTCCATGTCGACCTAAGGTGTGTCGACCAATTGGCGTCGACCTAAGGTGTGTCGACCTTTTTGTTGTCGACCTGGAGTCCCAGACCCATGGAGTGGTTAGAGCTGCAGCTGCCCCATGCACTGCGGTTTCATTCTAAGAGTCCCCGTGTTAACATCACTTTGTTTAGGAAAGAAAAATACCTACCACTCTGAATGTATACTACTGTACATCTAAAGATCACAAAAAGAAAAGAAAAAAAAAAGTTTAGCACTAAAAGCTTCTTTAGCATGATGGGATTTCTAACAGACCTCAGGTTATTTTTTTGCAATTGGCTGCTTTACAAGAATGTGCCCAACCTTAGCACTAGGAGTGATTCCCTATTAGTTGCTGCCAGATTACTTCTGCAGAGCACTGAGCCAAGAACAAAAATACAAATACTGAGGCATTACTCAAGCCTAAACTCTTACATGTACTCCATTTTAAAACATTTACGCTGTATACTTTCATCTGTGACACCTAAAACAAGATGGCTTGCTAGAAGAAAGATACGCCTCTTGATTCATAGAAGTGTCAGTAAAATATAGAAAGCTTTATTCATAGAATTGTTAGTAAAATGAAACAAGAAGGAACTTAACGCCAAGTTGTTGGGCATTTTTGTTTGTTTTTATACATTGTTTAGCATGTCATGATAGAAAAATAAAATGACACACCTGGTGCAGTAACATTGGAGCAGCATACACAAAATGAAAGCAAAATGGCAGGACTTTCTGCATGTTTCAACATTATGCCAATTCAGTTATCTGCTTGAATGAAAGATCATAAAAACAATAGGTTAAAGTTATATTATTGTTCATAAGTAAGGCAGGTGTCTTGTGCACAAGGCTGCCTGTGGGAGGACATACAGTGACAAACTAGATCAGCAAATAAAATTGCCCTAATTAGGGATCAACATACGTAAAAGGTTTAAGGCATAATGTATGGTTAAAGTAGGCATAGGAGTTAAAGAGAAGGGTTCTTTCTATCCAAGCAGAATAAACTGGTAACTAGTTAGCAATAATAGGGGCTGTTACACAAGAAATGCATGTACTGATATGACAGTAAGTCAAAAGCAGTGCTCACACATTTTATCATGAACCGCGCTTACAACATAGACATATTTGGTGGGGTTGTCACAAATACTGCATGACCTGAACCACAAAAACAGGATCCTGTAGGACTGAAATTAAACATTCTGTTTCAGGGTGATATTGTTAGGGCTTCCCATTGCACAAAACACTTTATTTTGTAGTGTGCCTCATTCAGAGCTGTACGTATGTCAATGTTGCACGCACTGAAGTGATTACTTCCAAAGCCGCACTGCGCACGCACAGTGACTAATTTTAAGTGTACCCACTGGGGATTTATTCGCTAAAGGAGTGACAGGAAGTGACCACTTGGAGCAGGTTAGAGGGCTAGAAACACGCAAGCGTGTTGAGACCGTTTTCTGGGCGTGTCAGTCAGCCACCACAAATTTGCTCACAGCTGGAGAGCAGCTCTGTCTGAGACATCACAGAATTACTCAGAAAGCTTTATAGTTGACCAACGTTGCTGCTTTTGTACACAAGCGGCAGATACGAGATGTAGGTAGTGGAAGTCTTTATGTACAAGACAGTGTCTGAGTCATTAGCATATTTTCGCAACTGTACAGCGAGCGAAACTGCATCTGCAAGTGCATTTGGGTACAACTCTGATTCAGGACTAGGTCGACATGGAAAAAGGTCGACATGCGTTTTCACTTTAACATTTTTTGAACTTTTTCATACTTTATGATCCATGTGGACTACGATTGTTATCCTGTGCCGAGCGCAGCGGTAGCGGAGCAAGGAACCTTGTCCCATGCGAGGGGACACGGTGCACTAATTGGGGTTCCCCATCATTTTACGAAGGAAACAAAACAAAAACAAAAAAAAGTAAAAAAAATGAATGTCGACCTAGTGACCCCGTCGACTTAATGCATGTCGAACAATAGTGGTCGACCTAATTGTTGTCGACCTAATGACCGTATCCCGTTGGTCTTACTACAAGTGTTAAAACAAATCACCATTTATTAACTCTGTATGGGGTATTTGCAGGAAAATTGCTACCTGCCCATCTCACTTGATTGCCTTATATTCTTCCATAGTGGTCATTAGGTCGACCACTATTGGTCGACATGCATTAGGTCACCAGGTCAACATGTACTATGTTGACATGGAAAAGGGCTGACATGCGGTTTTACTTTTTTTAGTGTTGTTTTCTTCGTAAAGTGACGGGGAACCCCAATTAGTGCACCGTGTCCCCTTGCTTGGCTTGCTTCGCTCGCCATGCTTTGGACAAGGTACCTCTCTCCGCTCGGCACAGGTTACTATTCCCAATCGTAGTCCATGTGAATCATAAAGTAGGAAAAAGTTCAAAAAATTAAAAGAAAAAAAAAAACTGTGAAAATCTCACGGCGACCTTTATCCATGTCGACCTAGTGAACCATGTCAACCAATAGTGGTCGACCTAATGACCCATACCCAGACCAACAGTACTTGTGCAGTAAGTGGATATGCGAAATGCAGGCCTCAAGCAAAAAGTATGTTATCCATTTATAAAATGAATTACTTAAAATGCACAGAGCCATTTTATTAAAGTTGATTTTATGAAGTTTAGTGTTACTATGAAAAAAAAAAAAATATATAATAATAATAATAATAATAATAATAATAATAATACAAAACAAAGGATTTGAGAAACCTAATAGTGACTAATATAAAAGTCCAATTTTTCATAAAATCCATATTTTAATGGAAAAATTGTCGGGACTTGCTTTGGAACCCTTTGAACACCGCACTTAGGGACTTATTAAGATCTGATCGCAGCAGAAAATTTGTTAGCTAATGGGCAAAACCATGGGGGTCATTCCGAGACGATCACACGGCTGCAAAAAACAGCTAGCGAGCGAACGCATAGTCGCCGCCCACAGTATTTTAGCTTTGCAAGTGTACGATCGCATGTGCAGCCGAGCTCTGCAAAAACGTTTTGTGCAGTTTCTGAGTAGCTCTGAACTTACTCAGGCCTTGCGATCACTTCAGCCTCTCTGGTCCCGGAATTGATGTCAGACACCCGCCCTGCAAACGCTTGGACACACCTGCATTTTTCCAACCACTCCCTGAAAACGGCCAGTTGACACCCATAAATGCCCTCTTCCTGTCAATCTTCTTACGATCGGCTGTGCGAATGGATTCTTCATTAAATCCATCGCACAGTAACGATCCGCTTTATACCCGTACGACGCGCCTGCGCATCGCGGTGCATACGCATGCGCAGTAGTGACCTGATCGCTGCGCTGCGAAAAACTGCAGCGTGCGATCAGGTCGGAATGACTCCCACATGTGCACTGCAGGGGAGGGGCAGTGCACATCAGCAGTGATCGGCAGCACGGCAATCAGTAGGGGAGAGTGCGTGTGGGGGGGAGGAGGCAGAGGGACCTTCCGGTCTCTCTGAGAGCAGCGGAGGGAAGTTTCCCTTTCCTGCTGCTGCTAACACAGCTTATCTGACTGGTCACATCCTGTGCGACCAGGTCAGAAAAAGCACTTGCAGGCATGGTCGCATCTGATGAGGTCATGCCAGGCAAATGGTTAAGAGCAGAAGATGAATTGACAGAGGTCAATTTAAGTAGGGGCGAGTTGGACGGGATCCGGTCTGAAGATCGACAGTGTCTAGGTCGACAATGTTTAGGTCGACCACTATAGGTCGACAGTCACTAGGTCGACATGGATGGAAGGTCGACAGGGTTTGTAGTTCGACATGTGCTAGGTCGACAGGTCTAAAGGTCGACATGAGTTTTTCACATTTTTTTTTCTTTTTTTTGAATTTTTTCATACTTAACGATCCACGTGGACTACGATTGGAACGGTAAAGTGTGCCGAGCGAATCGGTAGCGGAGCGAAGGCACCATGCCCGAAGCATGGCGAGCGAAGCAAGCCATGCGAGGGGACGCGGTGCACTAATTTGGGATCCCGGTCACTCTACGAAGAAAACGACACAAAAAATAAATAAATCCTCATGTCGACCTTTAGACCTGTCGACCTAGCACATGTCGACCTAGAAACCCTGTCGACCTTCCATCCATGTCGACCTAGTGACTGTCGACCTATAGTGGTCGACCTAACCATTGTCGACCTAGACACTGTCGATTTGATGAACCACACCCGAGTTGGACACAGTGTCATTGCAACGGCATGGAAAACTGCCAACTACCTCTCACCCTGCACCTCCTGCCCGCACACACTGTACTACACTATCCTTAACCCTGCACCTGCTCTCTGGATATTCTTTGTACCCATATGTCCATTATGCCAGGGCTATATACACCACATAGTTACTTATGAAAAACAAACACTAGGCTGGCATGCATCATTGATCTCTATGAGGAACACATCCCACCGTACACATGCCATTTAGCATTCACGATAAAGGCTTGTTACAGCGTTCTACAGAATGATCCTTACTACCTGACACAGAACATCCCATGTAGCACCAAAATATACCAGCTGATAAATACCACCTCTGCCTTTACTGCTGTTCTTAAGCTAGAATGTAACTCTATTGTGCATGGGATGATTTACTTTATTAAACATGTATATGACATTTGTTTCTTTGTTTTGAGAATGTGCAAACCGACATTTCAGGAAAAGCCAGGAGGGGGGATTAATATTAATCATATTACATGCAGAAAGAGAGGTTTCAATACTAATAACAATTAGAATCTTACGGGGAAAATACAGTGCGATATAACTACCAATATGGCCTATGCAATCCATATCGGTAGAAAACATAGTGCATATCGCACCGTGTGTGTATACAGTTTACGATGCCAATGCGTGGTCCTGCGGAGTCGGCATCGCAAGGAAAAATAGACTGTACACGCAGATCAATATTGACTATATATCGGAGGTTCATGCCTCCGGCCACAATATAGTCAATATCGCCCGTTAGCCTACATCGCACCGTGTGTATGCGGCTTAAGTCCCTATGCCATGCAGATTTTATTTTCCCCCACATGATCATTTCTTTGTGTCCTATCAATAACAGGGTATATCTGACAAATACTTACAGTCTTAGTAACTAATGTTCTAACAGTTGGCACTAGTATCACACTCATGTACAATGACAACAGCCTTGTATTTGTTGCATTATAGTCTATTTCCTATCTTCCTGTTAGGAGAGCTAGCTAAGTTACTACAGAACATCTCTGGAAAGTAGCTATGTAACGCACTAAGAATACCATGCACGTAGATTAACACATTTCCCATTCCATCAGATACTGGAGACCACCCACCCCCTTTATTAGCAATAGAAGAGCACAGGAAGGACATTGTCCTCTTCTGGCACTGACATCTCACTGGCAACACCAGCCCCCACATGCCATCATAACAGGATATGAAGGAGCCAGGAAGAAAAAGAAAAAAAAAAAAAGACAGGTGTTTTCATTGTTTAACCACAGGCCTTACTAAACTTGCCCTAATTGGATCTTTGCATGCCTTAATAAATAAGCAATGGCTGCTTGTGTTTTATAGGATATCACTGCCAGTTTCTTCCAGTGTGTCTTGCAAAGCTGTGTCCTAGGAACATACAATTGCTCCCACATATCCAGTTTTCTTATTGTTTCTTCATAAACATTTTCAGACCTTGTTGAAAAACATTAGGGGGTTGTTTCTGAGACACAAACATAGTTGCATATTTTGACACAGCTGCATCTTATGCGGATGCCGTGGCCGATTTTAATAATACTGGCAGGCCACCTGCAGTGTCTTGTGGTGGTGCAGTTCCATCTCGGTGCAAACACACAATCAAAACTTGCACCTGACCTATGGCTGATGCTGTTTCTCCATCTGATCATGGCCTCCTGCAGGAGCAGTTGTGCGTTTTTGTACGCAGCCGTTTACAGCTATGTGCTCGCATCTGCTTAGCTACCCCGTTATCTCCCAGGAAGGCCCGCTGAAAACCACAGACCATACATTAGATTCTGCTCTGCGTCTCTTAGCGCTAACAATCGTAATGCAGGCACTGTGCGACTGAGACACATGCGCAGACATCGGCCAACTGTGTGCATCAACAACTCTGCATAGGACTCAGAATCAGGCCCATGGTGCAGTAATTCTATTGTTTAATGGGCGCCCACCACTAGAATGCACCAGCAGGCAGCAATGCAACTGTGCTGCCGTGTGTGCACACATGTCTTCTCATAGCTCCCCATGCAGGCAAGAGGAATGTGCGAAGTGACCGGTTTGGGCAATCCAACTGCACTTTTTATTTGTACAGATGTTCAAATTAAAAAAATTGTCCTAATCATTCTTTACGCATAACAATAACCTTTACCATATTCATAGGTATTCTTCAGTCAGTCCTCATAAACATTAGGCCCAAATGTACTAAGCCTTAAAAAGTGGAGAGGGATAAAGACTGATAAAGTACCAGCCACCCAGCTCCTAACTGCCATGTCACAGGATGTTATAGAAATTGAGTTAGGAGCTGGTCATTTACCACTCTTGGAGGGGGGGGTCAATTGTTCTCGCGGGTCCCTGCACCCGCGCGTGCGTGCCGCCAGCTATTCAAATGTTTCCGCCGGCAGCTGCAGGAACTTCATTCCAGTTCGCCACCCCTGGGGTAGCAAGCTGAAATGCGCAAAGTGACCCTTTTGGGCACAAAAACAGGATTTTCGCATCAGATATAGGTACGATCAGCGTGATAACAGGGGACAAGCGAATATCTCTCATCACTTTAGATGGGAGATTAGGCGCGAGCAAACTGAATTCCCCCATATCCACTTTATCACTTTTTAAGGCTCAATACATTTGGGCCAATTTGATCGGGTATTATCTAGGGTGAAGCTAGATAGGCCCAACTCATTGTGGACACCGTTAGAATTTTAGTTTGCCATCTACTAAAGGGGTTTCTTTTAAGTAAACAAAAATATATTAACAATAACTGTATTATTTGTTTGTGTTGCTGTTTGGTAAAATATTTGTAGGATTATAGGGGGTAATTCAGACCTGATCGCTGCTGTGCGTTTTCACACAGCTGGCGATCAGATCTGAACTGCACCGCAATGCGCCGACGTGTTGGACTACTGCACCAGACATCGGTGCCTAGTGACGGGATGGTGCGAAAAAAGCGATCGCAAGGTTGACAGGAAGAGGTCGTTTGTGGGTTGCAACTGACCGTTTTAAAAGGAGTTGTCCGGAGAAACGCAGGAGGGACCAGGAGTTTGGTGGGAGGGTGTCTGACGTCAGCTCTGGCCCCGATCACCAGCAATCCACAGTGGCAGAGTAATAGCCCCAACACACTGTCCAATGGCCAGCCGAGGTGCCCAACAGACGCCCCAACGGGGGTGAGGGGAAGGGGGGGGGGGCTGACTAACTTCACATCACCCGGCCCCATAGCCCTGCATGCTAATAAGGACAATATTGTCCATATTGGCTTACATGTATAAATGAGCCAGCACCAAAGATTAAAGAGCGCGGGCCGCACATCGTTTATCGTTGGTGCATACACACAGAAAGATGTGAATGATATCTTGTTCATTAATGAAGGAGATCATTCATATCTCAGTGTGTAGGGCCCATAAGTCCTGGGCTGAGCAGAGACTGCACAAACTGATGTTTGTGCAGCTCTGCTACACATGTGAATGCACCCCTGCACACCACTTTTCCCCTCCCCCTCTAGGCGGCAACTACCTGATCGCAGGGCTGCAAAAAACACACCCTAGCGATCAGATCTGAATTACCCCCATAATCATCAATAAGGTTGCTAGATAAATAGTTTATTATATGGTATTTTAATAAAACATAGCAGGCTCCCTTCTTCTACACATTTTAACATAATATACAAATTGTTCTACAGATCCACTGACATCACTCAGAGCCGTAACTACGTGTGTGCCAGGTGTGCCTGGCACACAGCGCAGTCGCCCTGAGGGCGCAACCGCCAGTATTCCAAGTCAGCGGCTTGTAATGAGTCAAACTGACTCATTACAAGCCGCCTGTGCTGTGTGCGCTGGAGGAGGAGAGGAGAGGAGCAGCTCTGGGGGCAGGGGAGGAGGAGGAGGGAGGGGGACTCAGGTAGCGGCGCCGCTGCGGCTGTCCCTCTCCTTCCGCATTGGCTGGCTGACGCTGCTGTGAATGCTGGGATGAGCTTCCCTCGTCCCAGCATTCACAGTGGCGGCGGCCAGACAATGCGGAAGGAGAGGGACAGCTGCAGCGGCGCCGCCACCAATTACAGTACGCTGCTGCGGCTCCCTCCTCCCCCTCCCTCCTCCTCCACTGCCTCCGGAGCTGCAAGCACCGAGGAGCATGACTGCCTGAGCCAGCGGAGAGATGGTAAGTATAATCTCTCTCTCTCTCTATTCTGTAATGTGTAAAAAGGGGATGCTGTCTGCTGTAACGTGTAAAAAAGGGACGCCGTCTGCCGTAATGTGTAAAAAGGGGACGCCGTCTGCCGTAATGTGTAAAAAGGGGACGCCGTCTGCCGTAATGTGTAAAAAGGGGACGCTGTCTGCCGTAATGTGTAAAAAGGGGACGCTGTCTGCCGTACTGTGTAAAAAGGGGACGCTGTCTGCCGTACTGTGTAAAAAGGGGACGCTGTCTGCCGTAATGTTTAAAGAGGGGGACGCTGTCTGCCGTACTGTGTAAAATGGGGACGATGTGTGCCGTACTGTGTAAAAAGGGGACGCTGTCTGCCGTACTGTGTAAAAAGGGGACGCTGTCCGCCGTACTGTGTAAAAAGGGGACACTGTCTGCCGTAATGTGTAAAAAGGGGGCGCTGTCTGCCGTAACGCGTAAAAAGGGGGACGCTGTCTGCCGTAACGCGTAAAAAGGGGGACGCTGTCTGCCGTAACGCGTAAAAAGGGGGACGCTGTCCGCTGTAATGTGTAAAGGGGCTCTACCTGGTGTAGTGGCGTTACTGTGCTGCGTAATTTGAATAATGGAGACTACAGTGTACCGTAATATGAATAGGTATTTTGTGGCCACACCCCTTCCCCATGAAGCTACGCCCCTATATTTTTTGTGCGTGCCTATGCCGCGCACTGCCCGTTTTACATAAGGGGGTGGCACCAATGCAGTTTCTTGCACACAGCGCTAAAATGCCTAGTTACGGCACTGACACCACTACACACAACGTTCTAACTTTCCAGCCATTCTTTCTTCCACTGGAGTTAGCATAACAATTCAGTAGATAACAATAAGTCTGTAGGTCTTGTCCTGTAATCACACACCAGGAAAAAAATAAATAAAAAATTCTTCTTGTTTCTTCCCGCATGAACATCATCAGTGTTCTGCACACCCTAGGTTTCATATCTATCTAAATTGTTTGCTCCCATGATATCCTACCATTAAATCTTTGTTTGATCGCTATGCTGATTTATTTGTAGACCCACAATTAGTACTTATTTTTGTGCTACTATCTGTAATGTGTACTGTTATTATACTTCTGTGTATTCAAGTATTTATGTTGTAATCATATAACTGTTTGTTTCAGAGGGTCTGGTATGATATACCGGCAGACTGGATGCCGGCTGTCAGTATACTGACAGCGGCATCCCGTCTGCTGGAATACAGACAGTGAGGCAGCGAGTCCCCTTGCGGGCTCACTGTGCTCGCCACGCTGCGTGCTGGTGGTGGGCTCACAGGTCCTATTCACACTAGGGTTGGTGACATGGACCCATCAACAGAGTGGGAATTAGGGTCGGGTGCTGGGATGCCGGCCGTAGGCAAAACGCTGGCCGTCGGGATTCTGGCTTCGGTCTCCTGAATGCCAGGATCCCGACCAATGGCATTTTGACTGCATCCTGTTCCAGCTGTGTGGTGCCTTATAAATTACAGATTATGGTGAGAAAAGAGCCCAATAAAGTACTTGCTGTATATGGCATTGTGTAAATCACACTTTCTCTAACGTCATAAGTAGATGCTGGGGACTCCGTAAGGACCATGGGGAATAGCGGCTCCGCAGGAGACTGGGCACATCTAAAGAAAGCTTTAGGACTATCTGGTGTGCACTGGCTCCTCCCCCTATGACCCTCCTCCAAGCCTCAGTTAGATCTCTGTGCCCGAACGAGAAGGGTGCACACTAGGGGCTCTCCTGAGCTTCTTAGTGAAAGTTTTAGATTAGGTTTTTTATTTTCAGTGAGACCTGCTGGCAACAGGCTCACTGCATCGAGGGACTAAGGGGAGAAGAAGCGAACTCACCTGCGTGCAGAGTGGATTGGGCTTCTTAGGCTACTGGACATTAGCTCCAGAGGGACGATCACAGGCCCAGCTTGGATGGGTCCCAGAGCCGCGCCGCCGGCCCCCTTACAGAGCCAGAAGGCAGAAGAGGTCCGGAAAATCGGCGGCAGAAGACGTCCTGTCTTCAACAAGGTAGCGCACAGCACTGCAGCTGTGCGCCATTGCTCTCAGCACACTTCACACTTCGGTCACTGAGGGTGCAGGGCGCTGGGGGGGGGGGGCGCCCTGAGACGCAATAAAAACACCTTGGATGGCAAAAAAAATGCATCACATATAGCTCCTGGGCTATATGGATGCATTTAACCCCTGCCAGAATCCATAAAAAAGCAGGAGAAAAGTCAGCGAAAAAGGGGCGGAGCCTATCTCCTCAGCACACTGGCGCCATTTTCCCTCACAGCTCCGTTGGAGGGAAGCTCCCTGTCTCTCCCCTGCAGTCACTACACTACAGAAAGGGTTAAAAAAAGAGAGGGGGGCACTAATTAGGCGCAGTATTAACTATACAGCAGCTATAAGGGGAAAAACACTTATATAAGGTTATCCCTGTATATATATAGCGCTCTGGTGTGTGCTGGCAAACTCTCCCTCTGTCTCCCCAAAGGGCTAGTGGGGTCCTGTCCTCTATCAGAGCATTCCCTGTGTGTGTGCTGTATGTCGGTGCTTTTGTGTCGACATGTATGAGGAGAAAAATGGTGTGGAGACGGAGCAGATTGCCTGTAATAGTGATGTCACCCCCTAGGGGGTCGACACCTGAGTGGATGAACTGTTGGAAGGAATTACGTGACAGTGTCAGCTCTGTATAAAAGACAGTGGTTGACATGAGACAGCCGGCTACTCAGCTTGTGCCTGTCCAGACGTCTCATAGGCCGTCAGGGGCTCTAAAGCGCCCGTTACCTCAGATGGCAGATATAGACGCCGACACGGATACTGACTCCAGTGTCGACGGTGAAGAGACGAATGTGACTTCCAGTAGGGCCACACGTTACATGATTGAGGCAATGAAAAATGTTTTACACATTTCTGATAATACGAGTACCACCAAAAAAAGGGGTATTATGTTCGGTGAGGAAAAACTACCTGTAGTTTTCCTGAATCTGAGAAATTAAATGAGGTGTGTGATGATGCGTGGGTTTCCCCCGATAACAACGGATAATTTCTAAAATGTTATTGGCATTATATCCTTTCCCGCCAGAGGTTAGGGTGCGTTGGGAAACACCCCCTAGGGGGGATAAAGCGCTCACACGCTTGTAAGGGCTCTACCTTCGCCTGAGATGGCCGCCCTTAAGGATCCTGCTGATAGAAAGCAGGAGGGTATCCTAAAAGGTATTTACACACATACTGGTGTTATACTGCGACCAGCAATCGCCTCAGCCTGGATGTGCAGTGCTGGGTTGGCGTGGTCGGATTCCCTGACTGAAAATATTGATACCCTAGATAGGGACAGTATATTTTTGCCTATAGAGCATTTAAAAGATGCATTTTTATATATGCGTGATGCACAGCGGAATATTTGCCGACTGGCATCAAGTCTAAGCGCGTTGTCCATTTCTACCAGTAGAGGGTTATGGACACGTCAGTGGTCAGGTGATGCGTATTCCAAACGGCATTTGGAAGTATTGCTTTATTAAGGGAGGAGTTATTTGGGGTCGGTCTTTCATACCTGGTGGCCACGGCAACAGCTGGGAATTCCACGTTTGTACCCCAGGTCGCCTCTCAACATGAGAAGACGCCGTATTATCAGGCGCAGTCTTTTCGTGGACAAGCGGGCAAAAGGTTCCTCATTTCTGCCCCGTGACAGAGGGAGAGGAAAAAGGCTGCAGAAATCAGCCAGTTCCCAGGAACAGAAACCCTCTCCCGCCTCTGCCAAGCCCTCAGTATACGCTGGGGCTTTACAAGCAGAATCAGGAACGGTGGGGGGCCCGTCTCAATGAATTTCAGCGCGCAGTGGGCTCACTCGCAAGTAGACCCCTGGATCCTTCAGGTGATATCTCAGGGGTACAAATTAGAATTCGAGACGTCTCCCCCTCGCCGTTTCCTAAAGTCGGCTTTACCGATGTCTCCTTCTGACAGGGAGACAGTTTTGGAAGCCATTCACAAGCTGTATTCCCAGCAGGTGATAATCAAGATACCCCTCCTGCAACAGGGAACGGGGTATTATTCCACACTGTTGTGGTACCGAAGCCGGAAGGCTCGGTGAGACCGATTCTAAATCTAAAATCTTTGAACACTTACATACAGAGGTTCAAATTCAAGATTGAGTCACTCAGAGCAGTGATTGCGAACCTGGAAGAAGGGGACTACATGATGTCTCGGGACATCAAGGATGCTTACCTTCATGTCAAAATTTACCCTTCTCACCAAGGGTACCTCAGGTTTATCGTACAGAACTGTCACTATCAGTTCAGACGCTGCCGTATGGATGGTCCACGGCACCCCGGGTCTTTACCAAGGTAATGGCCGAAATGATGATATTCCTTCGAAGGAAGTGAATTTTAGTTATCCCTTACTTGGACAATTCCCTGATAAGGGTAAGATCCAGGGAACAGTTGGAGGTCGGTGTAGCACTATCTCAGGTAGTGTTGCGGCAGCACGATTGGATTCTCAATATTCCAAAATCGCACCTGGTTCCGACGACGTGTCTTCTGTTCCTAGGGATGATCCTGGACACAGTCCAGAAAAAGGTGTTTCTCCCGGAGGAGAAAGCCAGGGAGTTATCCGAGCTAGTCAGGAACCTCCTAAAACCGAGCCAAGTCTCAGTGCATCAATGCACAAGGGTTCTGGGTAAAATGGTGGCTTCCTACGAAGCAATCCCATTCGACTGATTCCACGCACCAGTGGGACCTGCTGGACAAATGGTCCGGGTCGCATCTTCAGATGCATCAGCGGATAACCCTGTCACCAAGGACAAGGGTGTCCCTCCTGTGGTGGTTGCAGAGTGCTCATCTTCTAGAGGGCCGCAGATTAGGCATTCAGGACTGGGTCCTGGTGACCACGGATGCCAGCCTGCGAGGCTGGGGAGCAGTCACACAGGGAAGGAATATCCAGGGCTTATGGTCAAGCCTGGAGACATCACTTCACATAAATATCCTGAAGCTAAGGGACATTTACAATGCTCTAAGCTTAGCAAGACCTCTGCTTCAAGGTCAGCCGGTGTTGATCCAGTCGGACAACATCACGGCAGTCACCCACGTAAACAGACAGGGTGGCACAAGAAGCAGGAGGGCAATGGCAGAAGCTGCAAGGATTCTTCGCTGGGCGGAAAATCATGTGATAGCACTGTCAGCAGTATTCATTCCGGGAGTGGACAACTGGGAAGCAGACTTCCTCAGCACGACCTCCACCCGGGAGAGTAGGGACTTCACCCAGAAGTCTTCCACATGATTAAAAACTCGACAGGTATTGCGCCAGGTCCAGGGACCCTCAGGCAATAAGCTGTAGACGCTCTGGTAACACCGTGGGTGTACCAGTCAGGGTATGTGTTCCCTCCTCTGCCTCTCATACCCAAGGTACTGAGATTGATAAGATGGAGAGGAGTAAGCTCTATATTCGTGGTTCCGGATTGGCCAAGAAGAACTTGGTAACCGGAACTTCAAGAGATGCTCACGGAAGATCTGTGGCCTCTACCTCTAAGAAGGGACCTGCTCCAGCAAGGACCCTGTCTGTTCCAAGACTTACCGCGGCTGCGTTTGACGGCATGGCGGTTGAACGCCGGATCCTGAAGGAAAAAAGGCATTCCAGATGAAGTCATCCCTATCCTGATCAAAGCCAGGAAGGATGTAACAGCAAAAACATTATCACCGCAATTGGCGAAAATATGTTGCGTGGTGCGAGGCCAGTAAGGCCCGACGGAGGAAATTCAACTGGGTCGATTCCTACATTTCCTGCAAACAGGAGTGTCTATGGGCCTGAAATTGGGGTCCATTAAGGTTCAAATTTCGGCCCTGTCAATTTTTGTTCCAAAAAAGAACTAGCTTCAGTCCCTGAAGTTCAGACGTTTGTAAAAGGGGTACTGCATATACAGCCTCCTTTTGTGCCTCCAGTGGCACTTTGGGATCTCAATGTAGTTTTGGGTTCCAAAAGTCACATTGGTTTGAACCACTTAAATCTGTGGAGTTAAAATATCTCACATGAAAAGTGGTCATGCTGTTGGCCCTGGCCTGGGCCAGGCGCGTGTCAGAATGGGCGGCTTTATCCTGAAAAAGCCCTTATCTGATTTTCCATTCGGACAGGGCGGAATTGAGGACTCGTCCTCAGTTTCTCCCCAAGGTGGTTTCAGCGTTTCACCTGAACCAACCTATTGGTGGTGCCTGCGGCTACTAGGGACTTGGAGGCCTCCAAGTTGCTAGACGTTGTCAGTGCCCTGAAAATATATGTTTCCAGGACGGCTGGAGTCAGGAAATCTGACTCGCTGTTTATCCTGTATGCACCCAACAAGCTGGGTGCTCCTGCTTCTAAGCAGACTATTGCTCGTTGGATTTGTAGTACAATTCAGCTGGCACATTCTGTGGCAGGCCTGCCACAGCCAAAAATCTGTAAATGCCCACTCCACAAGGAAGGTGGGCTCATCTTGGGCGGCTGCCCGAGGGGTCTCGGCTTTACAACTTTGCCGAGCAGCTACTTGGTCAGGAGCAAATACGTTTGTAAAATTCTACAAAATTGATATCCTGGCTGAGGAGGACCTGGAGTTCTCTCATTTGGTGCTGCAGAGTCATCCGCACTCTCCCGCCCGTTTGGGAGCTTTGGTATAATCCCCATGGACCTTACGGAGTCCCCAGCATCCACTTAGGACGTTAGAGAAAATAAGAATTTACTTACCGATAATTCTATTTCTCATAGTCCGTAGTGGATGCTGGGCGCCCATCCCAAGTGCGGATTGTCTGCAATACTTGTACATAGTTATTGTTACAAAAATCGGGTTATTATTGTTGTGAGCCATCTTTCAGAGGCTCCTCTGTTATCATGCTGTTAACTGGGTTCAGATCACAGGTTATACGGTGTGATTGGTGTGGCTGGTATGAGTCTTACCCGGGATTCAAAATCCTTCCTTATTGTGTACGCTCGTCCGGGCACAGTATCCTAACTGAGGCTTGGAGGAGGGTCATAGGGGGAGGAGCCAGTGCACACCAGATAGTCCTAAAGCTTTCTTTAGATGTGCCCAGTCTCCTGCGGAGCCGCTATTCCCCATGGTCCTTACGGAGTCCCCAGCATCCACTACGGACTATGAGAAATAGAATTATCGGTAAGTAAATTCTTATTTTTAAAAGGAAGCGGACCTATCATGTAAATATGAGAAGTCATTTTACCTCTGTGTTATTATCAGTGCTCATAAAAGTGTAAAGTTGTGCCCTGACACATGGGGAGCCACTCTATGGAAGGAAGGCCAGGAATAGAGATGTACCCAGGATAGAAGGGATTCCTGTGCTGGTGGAGGGTGGAGCTATCCCTGGAAGATCTCCTTTCTGGCTTTGGTGAGACAATTAAGACAGCATTTACATTTAGATAGATAGTGATATAATAATAATAGCGGAACATTTACAGCTGTTTCCCACAAGCATAGTGTTCAAGATACTTTGACAGACTTGAGTCCAAACTATGCATTTCAAACATGACGTTTCTCCAGTAGGCTCTGGAACACTTGCACTGGTGTGGTCTATGTTCCTGATTCAAAGTACTACTCTAATTGTTGTGGGTCTGCACATGTGCCAAATGGGTCCTGCCTTGTCGCTTGTAGTTGCACCAAGCCGCAGCATAGCAATTTTGGGTTGGAGTGGGGGCATGGTTGGACTGCATTCCCAGAAACGAGGGGTGTTGCCTCCAACATTCTGTGAGTGCAAAGGCCAGGGTCTGCATCGGAGGAAACAGAATACTTGGCCGCGCAAGCTGGAAGGAGGTGGCCAGTCTGATTAAACTTCGGCATACTCCAATGGCTGATGACTGCAATGGTGATCCATTGAGGCATCTTCGGGCGCAGCACTTGGATCTGCAAATCTGTCAGTACGCATATTTTCTCCTCAGGACACCTCAAGCAGCATTAGCATATTAGTTGTACGGTATTATGCATTCTTTTCTCTTTACTCGCTTCTAACCTCCGTTTGATGGGAGTTGTAGTTACAACTATACATAACATACAATTATTACTTTTAAGACATTACACTAGAATATGAAAAAAAAACATATTTCTTCATCCACTTGTCTGAGAGTTCAGAAGAGAAACTCAAACTGGAACTTTAAATTGTGTTCGTAAGCGTGCACGCATGTGAGAACAATCCAAGTACAAACCCTGTACTGTACAGCAAGCAGATATGCAAGGTAATAGCCAGATAGTGTAAACAATGAAGGAAACTAGCCTGCAGTGGAAACAGTACAAGCTGGCAGAGGGGACTGCACTCTAAACACAGTGAGGCCCAGGCTAAATATAGACTTTGTGAGCTCCAGCTCTGAATACTGAGCTCTACAGAAAACGGAGCAAACACCAGCCACTGCAGACAGACAAGAAATCAGCATGCAAAGATATTAACCACCAATGCAGGTAGAAAAGAGGTATACAGGGATATTCAATTACCCGCACTGACTGTCGGGTGTAAAGTATTGCCTGGGGGGCTATTAAATTAGCCTCGTTAAGTCGGCCCGTGACGCGGCTTTACGGGGATTTGTTTCATCTGCCTCCGGCAGGCGAAGCAAAGTTCCCAAAAACAGCCCCGTTTTCACCCAAAAACTGGGTTGTTTCTCCCATAAACACACAGGTTTCGCTGAACCTGCGTGTTTTCGGGAGTAAAGGGTGTTTTTTCAGAGTGAAAAAACAAAAATCGATGAAACATCGGGAAATATCACCCGAAGCGTCATCGGCGGTAATTGAATATCCCTGACAGTTTCTCTTAAAAATGCTGGCATCAATATGTCTCAACGTGCTCCAAATACATACATTTAATAAAATATCAAATAAGCAAGACATATGGTGTGTGTGTTATCCATCAACACTCACATTAGGATTTATTACCTGTGGCAAATTATTACTTGCTGTCTTACCTGTTATTTTCAACCTTTGTATCATATTATGATGTTCCCCTGTCTGTAAATCACAAGGACATGCGACAACAAGAAAGAAGTGCAGCGTGATGAAGATGAAGATTTAACAAAACATGTGCAAACATCTCTATGCAAGTGTGTATATAGCTTGCACCAAACAGGCATCTCTACTACGCACATGATGGTGTCAGGCAGCAGGGTCATTTTAACGTATAGGCACACTGGGCAGTTGCCCAGGAACCCACAGTTCTAGGGGACTCCAAGAAGGGGCAGGTGGTGGTCACACAATCAGAGCGACCAGGCTGCATTCTCTATCTGCCTCCCAGCCTGCAACAAGACAGAATGGCTGTCAACATGCTGACTGACGGATGGCTGGAAACATCCACCGAACAGAGTGCTGACAGCCATTCACCATTTGAAAGCATGTGGAGAGATAGTGCAAGACCAGATGAGAGGAATGGGTGTGTAGGGGCCCCAGTACATTGCTTTTCCCTCTTCTGCAGCAGTGCTGTAGTTAGTTTCTGCAGCAGTGCTGTAGTTTCTGGCTTTGCGCCAGAGTCTATTGCGCATTTGCAGGTCTCAAGGAACATGGCAGCCACACCTTGTTCTCACAGACATCTCTGCTGCACATGCGCAAGTCACCAGGAAAATGGCCACTGCACCATTTTCCTAGTGATTTCTGTCTGCAACACTGCAGCAGGACTCCAGAGAGGTAAATATAATTATACGGGTGTGTGGTGTGCACCCCTCAAGGGCCCATGTGCACCGCAAACCCTTCACCCATTATAAATAAGCCAATGGTGTCGGGGTCATGTGCAAAGCTTGAGCTTTTAATAGATACAGCAATCCCCTGCTTAGCACTGAAAACTAGTGTTTAACAAAAAGTGATTTCTAATTAGATTTGATGAAATCCTATCATTGTTTTTTTTAATTTTATCAAAATGCAGTATAAAATAAAAAGTGAAGTGCTATATTATGCTATGTATCTGTTAAGCGCCTTGAGTCCTAATGGAGAACGAGCGATATATAAATAAAATTATTATTATTATTTCCACATTTTTATACATCGTCTTCATCTCCATTTCTCAATACTCCCAGTAGTCATTTCGACTACTCTCATGGCATAAACAGCCATGGGCTTAATTCAGATCTGATCCCAGCAGCAAATTTGTTAGCAAATGGGTAAATCCATGTGCAGTGCGGGGGGGGGGGGGGGGAGGCAGACTGTCACGATCCGGGTATCTGGACGCCATTTCTTACCCATCAGATGCCTCCTAAGGCTGGCTCAGCGCTCCAGGACCGGATCCCATCTGTTATCCTGATGTGTACATTCCTGTATCCTCTCCTGTCACTCTGAGACGCTGTCACAGTGAACGCCACATTACACCTGGCATGGCGTCTCCCGCGGCCTCCGCCGCCGTCCCTGAACTTCTGCATGCAGAGTATCTGAGTGGCGATTACGTCAGCCGCGGCCTCCGCTGTGTCCGCGTGGTTGGATGTGCATCTGTCAGCCTGGCGCCTCCTGTCTCCGGTGGCCGGCGCCGCCATTACTGTTTTCATTACCACATGGATTATAAACCAAACTTCCCTCCAAGTGTCTGCATGGGCGCAGCCATCTTGGATTCTGTCAGCTGATCATTTTCCACCAATCTGTTGTCTGTATTAATTATTTGCATAATTGCCTAGCCAATCCCTTCCTTGCTGCAGGTATAAATACACTGTGCCTGAGCAAGGAAGGCGTCAGTGCTTTGGTTGTCAAACCTAGTTCCTGTTTGTCTCTCTCCTATGATTGTCTTCCAGGTTCCAGCTCCTGTCTCAAGACTTCCATCATAGAGACCCGCACCAGCATTCCACCTGCGGTGTAGCCTGACTCTCCGATCCATTGTGGATTCATCTGTTTCCAGCTACAACATTACCTGCTTCCAGCCCAGCTTCCAGCAGAGTACAGCTTCTCTTAAAGGGCCGGTGTCCTTTCTACAGTTTACCACTCTCCACCGGTATTATTATTTCTCCGCTCTCAAACTCTACATTTCATTCATATTGCATCGCTCTCAAGCTTCATTTATTATTTAACTGGTTCCAGCCAGTATCCACTCCGTGCCAACATCTGTCTGGTTCCAACCAGAACCCACAGCAGCTATTTTATTTACAGCAGTCCAGATTTCCCTGGAACACCAGCTGGTACGATCCTGGGCTTTCTTCATTGCTACAGTCAGGCCTGGTAAGGACTTTCCAACTCGCAGATAATAAGAACTGTCTCATACTACCAGAGCTCTGTGGTCCCTGCCACCCTGTAGTACCCAGGAACTGTATTATTTCTCTGCTGATTTTATGTTTCTTTTACTGCTACTGTGATGCATGGAGTTTGTCATAAATAAACATCATTGACTTTTATTCAAGTTGTCGTGGTCACGCCTTCGGGCGGTTCTTCTTCATGTTACTTACATGTCCAGGGGTCTGATACAACCTCCCAGGTTCCGGTACATCTCAGCCCCTACAACTGAGGCTGCCTCCCGTCAGCTCAGGCCCTCAGTTGTGACAGTAAGCACTGACCTAATGAATCCAGCCGGAGACCAGGATCAAGCGGCCAGGCCGATGCAAGAACTGGCAGCCCGATTAGAACATCAGGAGGCTGCACAGGGCCACATCATCCGCTGTCTCCAGGATCTCTCTACTCGGCTGGATGGGATTCAGACAACTCTCCGTGGATCAGGCGCGTCTGGTGCGTCAACCACAGTGACTCCAGCTATAACCCCACCCACCTTACCCATTTCTGCTCCACGTCTTCATCTTCCAACGCCAGCAAAATTTGACGGATCTCCAAGATTCTGCAGGGGATTTCTCAACCAGTGTGAGATTCAGTTTGAGCTACAACCTGGCAATTTTCCCAGTGACCGTACAAAAATTGCCTACATTATTTCTCTTCTCAGTGGCTCAGCCCTTGATTGGGCATCACCGTTATGGGAGAGGTCCGACACCCTGCTATCTTCTTACACTGCATTCGTCTCAACATTCAGGCGCATCTTCGACGAGCCAGGCCGGGTAACCTCAGCTTCATCCGAGATTCTCCGTTTACGCCAGGGGTCACGTACTGTAGGACAATATCTGATACAGTTCCAGATCCTGGCATCCGAACTGGCATGGAACGACGAGGCCCTGTATGCTGCATTCTGGCATGGCTTATCTGAGCGTATTAAAGATGAGTTAGCTACCAGAGACTTACCCTCTAAGTTAGATGAGCTAATCTCACTCTGCACGAAAGTTGATTTACGTTTCAGAGAGAGAGCAACTGAGCGTGGAAGATCATCTGCTCCAAAATCTTCTGCTCCTCCTCCTCGCCAACTGTCACCAACTAAAGATGAGCCCATGCAAATTGGCCGTTCCCGTTTAACTCCTGCTGAGCGCCGAAGACGTCTCTCCGAGTCTCTCTGTCTTTATTGTGCAGCTCCGTCTCACACCATTAATGCCTGTCCCAAACGTCCGGGAAACTCCAAATCCTAGCTCGCCAAGGAGAGGGCCGGCTAGGAGTAATGATCTCCTCTCCATCTCCTCAAGATTGTAATCTCCCAGTCTCGCTTCAAGTTGCTCAACGTTATCGGAACGTCATTGCCCTCCTTGATTCCGGAGCAGCTGGGAACTTTATTACCGAAGCCTATGTTAAACGGTGGTCCCTACCCACCGAGAGACTTCCTTCGTCCATTTCTTTAACTGCCGTGGATGGCAGCAAAATTTTTGATGCAGTTATTTCTTTAAGGACTCTACCAGTTCGTCTGAGAGTGGGAGTTCTTCATTCCGAACTTATTTCTTTTTTAGTGATTCCAAGAGCCACACATCCTGTGGTCCTGGGCCTTCCATGGCTCCGTCTTCACAATCCTACAATTGATTGGACGACTACGCAAATCCTGGCATGGGGTTCCTCCTGTGCTGAGACATGTTTGTTTAAAGTATTGCCTGTCTGTTCTTCCTCCCCTAGGTCGTCAGATGTTCCACCTCCTCCATATCAAGATTTCACGGATGTGTTCAGTAAAGCTTCTGCTGATATCCTTCCTCCTCATAGAGAATGGGACTGTCCGATTGATCTCGTTCCAGGGAAGGTTCCACCTCGAGGCCGAACTTATCCGTTGTCTCTGCCTGAGACGCATTCTATGGAGGAATACATTAAAGAGAACCTAGCAAAGGGGTTCATTCGACCTTCTTCTTCTCCAGCCGGCGCAGGCTTCTTTTTTGTAAAAAAGAAAGATGGTGGTCTGCGGCCGTGCATCGACTACAGAGGTTTGAACGACATTACCATCAAGAACCGTTATCCTTTACCCCTGATTACTGAGCTCTTTGACAGAGTTAGCGGAGCTACCATCTTTACAAAGCTGGACTTGCGAGGTGCATACAATCTCATCCGGATCCGTGAGGGTGACGAGTGGAAGACCGCCTTTAACACCCGTGACGGACATTATGAGTACCTCGTCATGCCCTTCGGATTGAGCAATGCTCCAGCTGTCTTCCAGCATTTTGTCAATGAGATCTTCAGAGACATTCTATACCGTCATGTCGTGGTCTATCTAGACGATATCCTCATTTTTGCCAACGATTTAGAGGAACATCGTTTTTGGGTTAAAGAGGTTCTGTCCCGTCTCCGTGTCAATCATCTCTATTGCAAATTAGAGAAATGCGTCTTTGAAGTCAGGTCCATTCCGTTTCTAGGGTACATTGTGTCCGGTTCCGGACTAGAGATGGATCCTGAGAAACTACAAGCAATCCAAAATTGGCCGGTACCCTTAACCCTCAAAGGGGTCCAGAGGTTCTTAGGGTTCGCCAACTATTACCGAAAGTTTATACGAGACTTTTCCACCATTGTGGCGCCTATTACTGCTTTCACTAAGAAGGGTGCTAACCCGTCCAAGTGGTCTGAAGAAGCCATGCAAGCATTTCATCTCTTAAAACAAAGGTTCATCTCTGCGCCTGTTCTGAAACAGCCTGACATCGACTCTCCTTTCATCTTAGAGGTGGATGCCTCCTCCGTTGGAGTAGGAGCGGTGTTATCTCAGAGGGCTAAAGATGGCCATTTACACCCTTGCAGTTTCTTCTCCCGGAAGTTCTCCCCAGCTGAGCGCAACTATGCCATTGGCGACCAGGAGTTGCTAGCCATCAAGCTCGCTCTAGAAGAGTGGAGGTATCTGTTGGAGGGAGCTTCTCATTTAATCACCATACTTACAGACCACAAGAACCTTTTATATCTGAAAGGCGCACAATGTCTCAACCCTCGTCAGGCCAGATGGGCACTTTTCTTTTCCAGGTTCGACTTTAAACTCCAGTTCTGTCCGGGCTCTCAGAATCGCAAGGCCGATGCCCTTTCCCGCTCATGGGAGCAAGAAAATGAGTCAGAGTCTTCAGACAAGCATCCTATTATAAATCCGTTGGCATTCTCCACGGTAGGGATGGACTCTACGCCCCCATCAGGGAAAAGTTTTGTGAAACCGATGCTAAGGAAGAAGCTCATGCATTGGGCCCATGCTTCCCGTTTTGCCGGACATACAGGTATCCAAAAAACCCTGGAGTTTATCTCTAGGTCCTATTGGTGGCCAACTCTGAAAAAGGACGTCTTGGAGTTTATTGCATCTTGCCCAAAGTGTGCTCAACATAAGGTATCCCGCCAGTCGCCTGCGGGGCAACTGGTTCCACTATCTGTTCCCCGTCGACCTTGGACCCATTTGTCGATGGATTTTATTACAGATTTACCCATGTGCAACAAGTTCAATACCATCTGGGTGGTAGTTGACCGGTTCACCAAGATGGCACACTTCATTCCTCTCACCGGTCTTCCGTCAGCTTCCAAGTTGGCTCAAGTATTCATACAAGAGATCTTCCGACTCCACGGTCTTCCTGAAGAAATCTCAGATCGAGGAGTTCAATTCACAGCCAAATTCTGGCGAAGTTTATGTCAAGTCCTCCAAGTCAAGCTAAAGTTTTCCACGGCTTACCATCCTCAGACCAATGGTCAAACCGAGAGGGTGAATCAGGACTTGGAGGCCTTCCTCCGCATCTATGTGTCCTCCTCTCAAGATGACTGGGTTCAATTACTTCCCTGGGCCGAGTTCTGTCATAACAACCAGTATCATTCTTCATCTGCTTCAACACCATTCTTCACTAACTTTGGATTCCACCCTAAAGTCCCTGAGTTCCAACCGCTTCCAGCAACTTCTGTTCCCGCAGTGGATATCACCTTGCATCAGTTTGCCAATATCTGGAAGAGCGTACGATCAGCTCTGCTCAAGGCATCGTTCAGGTACAAGAAGTTTGCGGATAAGAAGCGTCGAGCAGTTCCTGCTCTCAAGGTGGGTGATCGGGTATGGTTATCCACGAAGAATTTGAGGTTAAGAGTTCCCAGTATGAAGTTTGCACCTCGCTATATCGGTCCTTTCAAGATTGAACAAGTCATCAATCCTGTTGCTTACAGACTCCAGTTGCCTCCCTTCTTAAAAATACCCAGAACATTCCATGTTTCCCTGTTGAAACCGCTGATCTTGAATCGATTTCATTCCTCACTTCCTCCAACTCCGAAAGTCCAAACTCAACGAGGCGTTGAGTATGAAGTGGCCAAGATCCTGGACTCACGTCACCGTTACGGTCAACTACAATATCTTATTGACTGGAAGGGTTATGGCCCTGAGGAACGTTCATGGACCAATGCTTCTGATGTCCATGCTCCTGCCTTGGTCCGGAGATTCCATTCCAAGTTTCCTCAAAAGCCAAAGAAGTGTCCTGGGGCCACTCCTAAAGGGGGGGGGTGCTGTCACGATCTGGGTATCTGGACGCCATTTCTTACCCATCAGATGCCTCCTAAGGCTGGCTCAGCGCTCCAGGACCGGATCCCATCTGTTATCCTGATGTGTACATTCCTGTATCCTCTCCTGTCACTCTGAGACGCTGTCACAGTAAACGCCACATTACACCTGGCATGGCGTCTCCCGCGGCCTCCGCCGCCGTCCCTGAACTTCTGCATGCAGAGTATCTGAGTGGCGATTACGTCAGCCGCGGCCTCCGCTGTGTCCGCGTGGTTGGATGTGCATCTGTCAGCCTGGCGCCTCCTGTCTCCGGTGGCCGGCGCCGCCATTACTGTTTTCATTACCACATGGATTACAAACCAAACTTCCCTCCAAGTGTCTGCATGGGCGCAGCCATCTTGGATTCTGTCAGCTGATCATTTTCCACCAATCTGTTGTCTGTATTAATTATTTGCATAATTGCCTAGCCAATCCCTTCCTTGCTGCAGGTATAAATACACTGTGCCTGAGCAAGGAAGGCGTCAGTGCTTTGGTTGTCAAACCTAGTTCCTGTTTGTCTCTCTCCTGTGATTGTCTTCCAGGTTCCAGCTCCTGTCTCAAGACTTCCATCATAGAGACCCGCACCAGCATTCCACCTGCGGTGTAGCCTGACTCTCCGATCCATTGTGGATTCATCTGTTTCCAGCTACAACATTACCTGCTTCCAGCCCAGCTTCCAGCAGAGTACAGCTTCTCTTAAAGGGCCGGTGTCCTTTCTACAGTTTACCACTCTCCACCGGTATTATTATTTCTCCGCTCTCAATCTCTACATTTCATTCATATTGCATCGCTCTCAAGCTTCATTTATTATTTAACTGGTTCCAGCCAGTATCCACTCCGTGCCAACATCTGTCTGGTTCCAACCAGAACCCACAGCAGCTATTTTATTTACAGCAGTCCAGCTTTCCCTGGAACACCAGCTGGTACGATCCTGGGCTTTCTTCATTGCTACAGTCAGGCCTGGTAAGGACTTTCCAACTCGCAGATAATAAGAACTGTCTCATACTACCAGAGCTCTGTGGTCCCTGCCACCCTGTAGTACCCAGGAACTGTATTATTTCTCTGCTGATTTTATGTTTCTTTTACTGCTACTGTGATGCATGGAGTTTGTCATAAATAAACATCATTGACTTTTATTCAAGTTGTCGTGGTCACGCCTTCGGGCGGTTCTTCTTCATGTTACTTACATGTCCAGGGGTCTGATACAACCTCCCAGGTTCCGGTACATCTCAGCCCCTACAACTGAGGCTGCCTCCCGTCAGCTCAGGCCCAGTTGTGACACAGATATAACATGTGCAGAGAGAGTTAGATTTGGGTGGGTTAGATTGTTTCTGTGCAGGGTAAATACTGGCTGCTTTATTTTTATACTGCAGTTTTGATTTCAGTTTGAACACACCCCACCCAAATCTAACTCTCTCTGCACATGTTATATTTGCTCCCCCTGCAGTGCACATGGTTTTGCCCATTAGCTAACAAATTTGCTGCTGCAATCAGGTCTGAATTAGGCCCTATGTTACCAGCTGTCTTCACATCTAAAATTAAATCCTGCTCCTCTAGTACAATAAGCATGTTTAGCCCACACGTCATATTAAGGGGGTAGGGAGGGAAGAGGGGGGGGGGGGGGGGGAGAGGGCAGAGGGGGGAGGGGGGGGGAATCTGGACTATAGAGCCACACTAAAAAGGTCTACAGTCAATAGGTCTACCGCTAATGGTAGACATGCATTAGGTTGACAGGGTCAAAAGGTAGACATGTAAATGGCAGACAGTTCAAAAGGTCGACAGGGTCTAAAGGTCGACATGACAATGGTCGACAATTTTAAAAATTTATTTTGTACTTTTTCATACTTTACCATCCACGTGGACTATCACGAGGCACCTTGCCCGAAGCATGGCTCGCGAGGCGACGTGGTACACTAAAGGGTCCTGTTTGTGGCAGAAAAGTGACAAAAAGCCCCCCCCCCCACAAAATGATGTCTACCTTTTGTGTTGTCGACCAGTTACATGTCGACCTTTTGACCTTTCCTACTGTCTACCTATTCTATGTCGACCTTTTGACCTGGACGACCTTTCCTACTGTCTACCTATTCTATGTCGACGTTTTGACCTTGTCGACCTAATGCATGTCTACCATTAGTGGTAGGCCTATTGACTGTAGACCTTTTTGGTGTAGATCTAATCTAATCTACACCCATTAAGGGGTTGAGGTATCAATTGTATCAAACAGCGCAAAGAAAGGAGAAGTGGAGTAGTGGAGAAGTTGCCAATAGCAACCAATCAACATCAGGATAGTATTTATCAAGTGTACTCTATAAAATCAAAGGAAGAAGCTCAGTAGTTGCTATGGGCAATCTCTCCACTGGTACTCTCCACTGCACCAACCCCTACATTATTTAAGTACAAAAGGCGGCATATGGCAAAAAAAAAAAAAAAAAAAAGAGAGCATTTACACACACACACATATATTATATATATATATATATATATATATATATATATATATATATATATATATATATATAGAAATCCGGAAGAAACAGCGGCACTCGAGGATTTTCGTGAAGTATTGAAAATTGTATTCAAAAAAGGTTACAGGTAGCCAACGTTTCGGGGCTTACATGCCCCTTTGTCAAGGTGTATAACACTGAGTGAGTGGAATAGCTTACCTTATATCCCCGTGAAGTTCAACGCAGTGCAGGTGTGTGGACGGAGCCGCCGGACTTCCGGTCGCGGCTCAGTGACGTCTGAAGGGCAGTGCCTGTTGCTATGGTGACTGAGACGCCAACAACGCCGATAACGGCTGGGTGGCGTCTGAGTGAAGGAGCGCGTTGTTATAGCAACTAAGGCGATTCGTGCCAAGTGCTCTTATCCATGTCTCAGTAGGCAACCAAGTTGTAAAGAAATTGTGTGAAAAAAAAGTGTGCGCCAAACGTTATACCAAGGTGCCTGGGAACCACTACTCCACCGTGGGGCACGATGTGTTACCGGTGCCGCGGGATGGGTGGGTATGTCAAGACCTGGTGGATGCCAGACTACTGTAAAGGTTAGGGTAAATCAAATCCGGGGATAGATAGAACGAGCAAGTTAAGTCGACCATAGGCTTGAAGATAACCTGCAGATGCCTCCTGTCTGGCACTAAACCCGGTGTGTAAATTCTTGGGGAGACTACCAAGGCCCATTATGAGGCTGGAATGTCTGCTTGTAGTAGAGTGTGATCCTGCTGTCCAATGATATGGAGAAGTGCTTCCACCAGGTGCTGACGAATGTGGGCAAATAAGTGATGTGCAACTATGTAACGCGTCAAACTGTAATGAAATGAGGTGACTCTGGCTGGCTGGGCCGCCTAATGACACAGTGTGGAACAAATATACTGAGTTATAGGAAAATGTTCCATGAGAATTTTTCGTTCAGCCCTCCTGGGCTGATGGTGCCCAGTTCGAAGATCCATTTGGATTCAATATGCAGTAATCTTCGATCCCTGTCCCTGGGAGACAGGGATCGAAGATTACTGCATATTGAATCCAAATGGATCTTCGAACTGGGCACCATCAGCCCAGGAGGGCTGAACGAAAAATTCTCATGGAACATTTTCCTATAACTCAGTATATTTGTTCCACACTGTGTCATTAGGCGGCCCAGCCAGCCAGAGTCACCTCATTTCATTACAGTTTGACGCGTTACATAGTTGCACATCACTTATTTGCCCACATTCGTCAGCACCTGGTGGAAGCACTTCTCCATATCATTGGACAGCAGGATCACACTCTACTACAAGCAGACATTCCAGCCTCATAATGGGCCTTGGTAGTCTCCCCAAGAATTTACACACCGGGTTTAGTGCCAGACAGGAGGCATCTGCAGGTTATCTTCAAGCCTATGGTCGACTTAACTTGCTCGTTCTATCTATCCCCGGATTTGATTTACCCTAACCTTTACAGTAGTCTGGCATCCACCAGGTCTTGACATACCCACCCATCCCGCGGCACCGGTAACACATCGTGCCCCACGGTGGAGTAGTGGTTCCCAGGCACCTTGGTATAACGTTTGGCGCACACTTTTTTTTCACACAATTTCTTTACAACTTGGTTGCCTACTGAGACATGGATAAGAGCACTTGGCACGAATCGCCTTAGTTGCTATAACAACGCGCTCCTTCACTCAGACGCCACCCAGCCGTTATCGGCGTTGTTGGCGTCTCAGTCACCATAGCAACAGGCACTGCCCTTCAGACGTCACTGAGCCGCGACCGGAAGTCCGGCGGCTCCGTCCACACACCTGCACTGCGTTGAACTTCACGGGGATATAAGGTAAGCTATTGCACTCACTCAGTGTTATACACCTTGACAAAGGGGCATGTAAGCCCCGAAACGTTGGCTACCTGTAACCTTTTTTGAATACAATTTTCAATACTTCACGAAAATCCTCGAGTGCCGCTGTTTCTTCCGGATTTCTGCATTTCTTCCACAGAAGGCACCGGGGTACCTTTACGCCAGTCAGGAGAGTGCCAGTCCCATTTGGGATATATATATATATATATATATATATATATATATATAGCACTCACCACACCAGAAGCGGGGCACAGCTATGCACTTACCACTCACAGGGTGGGGTGCATGTAACACAGCACTCTCCACCACAAAAGCGGGGGGGGGGGGGGGGGGGGGGGGGGGTTTCTGTGTGTATACGATGGGGTTAATCTATGGTTAGCTATTATTAACCGTGGCCACTAGCTTTCTCATGCACCCCCTTGTGGACTTTATTATCCTGAATCTGCGTGGTGGGGATCGTTCTAAAAAGTTGTTGCAGGCGGAATCTAAATGGATATACACACTTAACACCCAACGGCTAGGGGTCTTAATGAAGCCCTTAGTCTAAAATGCTTCTTATAATAGTTCCTGATAAGGTGTTGGCAGCACTTATACCACGTTTTGAATTATATAGATCTTAATAGAGAGGAGTGGGATTTATGAATAGCTTACTCTGATCACTATAAGTAAATACTGTTCAGGTGTACATGGGACTTTGAGTATTATAAAACATGATTAGTGGGGTATAATTGTTGTTAGAAAGTATCTTAATATCCCCGTTGGCCCCAGTAGAGTGACGGAATGTAGCAGATTTTATTATTCATTGTTACTTTTTTTATTCAATTATTTTAGACATTATGGGATAAGTCTATACGATATACACTTGTTGCAATAGTATATATTGGGTGTATATGCTTGCCGCTAAGCACTTTATTTGAGTAAGTTGTATTCACATTGTGTATCTGTTCCCATGGTTTCTGTTTCCCCAGCTCCAGTGCGCCAGCCGGACGGACCGGAGCTGCGTCATTTCCTGTGGGCGGAGTGACGTCAGGACCGGGACCCGGGCAGCGTGGCTGGAGGCGGCGGTGCGGACCTCATCTCACCGAAGGTATTTATACACTGTATTTTGCACTGTTTGGTTATACTGACGAAGGGGCTGCGTCCCCAAAACGTTGAAAGAATAAAAGGCACGTTTTGTTCACCATACCTTGCAAGTCCCTCAGTGCCGCTCTTATTGGTGTTGCTATATGTATATATATATATATATATATATATATATATATATATCTATATCTATATATATATGTGTATGTATATATTATATATATATATATATATATATATATATATATATATATATATATATATATATATATATATATATATTTGCACCACTATTGAATAAAGCCTAATATTTAGCAGGTAATCGTTGGGACATTTAAAGTTCGTACAAGCATGTATATAAAATATATGTATGTATTCAAATAAACAACACTCCCCAATATGTAGGAGTGTCAGCTGTTTCCCAAGTACACACGGGTGGTAAGTCCCCGTGGAAATGATGAAACAAAAAAGAATGGGGGTATAAGTGACCACTAGTGTTGCAATGGAAATATGGCTAATAAGCGAACAAAACCCAATGTATATAAAAATATATATACAATTTATTATAACAGGAGCATAAAAGTCAACAAAATTTTCACAACATAAATTCATTATGTTAAAAAAAAATTTTTTTGAAAGACACAAATGAGAAAAATGATGAAGAATCAATAAGCATATATATGGATAAAAGAGATTATATGTATCTTATCTCAATCAGAGGTCATCTAGGGGGCTGGCCCAATGCGTTTCGTCTCACAGACTTCATCAAGGGGTAGGGACAGAATGAGACTGTGTCTATTTATACCCATAATGATTAACTTTCTGGTTATGACATCACAACACGTCAGGTGACTCACTTATACAAATAATAAGGAGTATTAGTACATATATACTATGGCAAGAATAGTGGCATGTACCAGCTCATTAGTATTAAAAACGAGTGGTTTTTATAAGTAGAACAGTATAAAACAAGTAAAAAACTGGTGAATCGCGCCACTTCCGCCACACTACCGGTGACGGATCGTTCATTCTGGGCTTGTCCGGCACTTCCGCCCCAGTTCCGGGATACGTCTGCGCATTCGCCCACCGCAGTTCCTGGCTCACTCTTTCAATACAGCCCACTCTGTCTCTCAGTCATTTCCTTATTACTGCGGACATTTTGTTGTAGTTCGGTCTAGATGTGCTTATAAGGTAGCCATTCATTTGAGGACCGTAGTATCAGGCATATTGTATAGTATGAAAGAGGAAAAGAACAGTATTTACATTTAGCAGTGGTGCTATTTAAGCATATATTACTGTCTAAAAACATCTTTTTATTTTTATTGTTTTTATTAGATGTTAGGTAGTCGCACATCACCTAGCAGAACGTTGAGAAGATTCTTCCAGTTTTTAAAACTGTAAGTCACTAGTGTGATATCCGAATCAGAAGCCAGTGGCATAGCACCTGCCAAGGAACTCTGATCACATGCTACTGCTACCATTTGGTAAGCCAAGCGACTGCAATAGTGGAAGGCAATGATGGCAGATGCGATGAGGTAAGTACTAAGTATAAAAGCCCCAGTGCAGTATTAATACTGGCCAATAATGGTGTCTGGATAGATAGATAGATAGATAGATAGATAGATAGATAGATAGATAGATAGATAGATAGATAGATAGATAGATAGATAGATACTGTATGTATACATATACACACACAGATATTCATACATACATACATAATAAACACACATACACAGTTCCATGGATATCAAAAGAAATGGACTAAAAGAATAAAAAAGAACAAATTATAAGAATAATTTTTTAAGACTGGAACCTGCTCCTGTGAGGATTTTGAAGACATGCTCCTGTGAGGATTCTGAAGACATGCATCACATGGTTAATTACAAACAATATACACAACACAGGTACATAGGACTTTGGACGTGTGCAAACTACTACAACCTGGGTCATGGTCGCGGGGCAACCAATGTAAAGAAATATCAGTTGCCCCTACACACAGACCGATATAAGCACATGACCACGTTTAGTAACCGCATCCAGGAGTATGCTGTCGTCCGCCGGTTGTCACTTCTAGACAAGCAGAAGATCAGATGTCACGGACAACCCGCAATTGATGGAACACACTAGACGATGAGGACGATATGTTGCTCTGACCTGCGGTCTCAGACTATATATCGTCTAATGTGTACCCACCCTTAGACTTCAGTCTGCCTTTCTAGCAGCTTGTGCTAGTTTTCATTAAATCAATGCAGGATCAAGTGCCGCTAGATGGCCTTCTGGGAAGAACACATTAGGGAAAAATTTCAAAACACAACGTGCAAAGCAAACCATTTCCAGGGTGCTTGGCCCATGCACACACTCAGGACCTCTTGTACAATTTATAGAGGACATAACGTCCCCCTTGAGTGACAACTTTAATGACAAGCTATAAATGACAGATGGAAGTCTACATCATTGCTGGCTCAACTACTGATATACTGATGCAGAACAGCTCCCAGAAAATGTTAAACCATACACATGTGTTTAAACATCCTCATTTGGAACTTATAAGTACCAATGACAAGCCACATTCAGATGTTGCATACACTGATGTAGGACAAGGTTATGTATCTACATGCAGATCAACCACTCAGATCTGTGGCCAAAGAGGACAGATCAGGTTGTTTGTACCAAACAGCCATACCAGGTGGCTGGTCATTATCAGAGCAATTGTTGATCAGCTGGGACCCGGTCAGTATCCCAGCTGTCGGGATCCTGGCAGTCAGAATACCGACGGCAACATACCAACACTATTTGGAATGCCGACACCGGCATCCCAAATAGGTTCATCATACTGGCGCCAGAATCCCGACAGCTGGGATGCTGAATGAGTAGGCACCGGGCCGAAGGAGAGGTAAGCCGTTAGGTAAGTATTAGGTTATGGCTGTGGGGGGGGGAGGGTTAGCGTTAGGCTGCAACCTGGGGGAGGGGCGAGGTTAGGTTTAGGCTGTGGTGAAGGTGGGGTTAGGTTTAGGCTGGTATCCCAACCTGATCAGTAGTTGTGTTCAAAATGAGCATAACTGGACATAACAATGACAGCATTAACAATAACCCTCCAGTTTATGTTTAGCTGTAAAAAAGGCCACTGCAGTTATGAAAACATTTCTCATTTTCGCTTGAGGAATATTAACAAAACATCAAGAGGAAACATAAGTCACAATGCTACTACAGAATTTGTGGCTAATGAAATTGTGCTTTTCCTGCCATCCACATAACTAGGGTGAACACTTATTTGTATGAAGGAAAACACACTTACCACTGTGGCTTGATGTAGAGTTAGATACATTTTATGTTAAAATGAAAAACAGGTTAAAAATGCACCAGAAGAAATAGATGAATTTCACACCAGCTGGGTGCACCTTAAGGGTAGGACACACAGTGTTATGACAGTAAAAATAACCAATAGTATATATGCACCTGATTAATAATCTTCCCAATTTATGCCAGAAGATGTGACTTGACAGTGTTCGTAGTAAATGCTACAGTATATTATGATATCCAATTTGTACACGATATCCATGGTCTTCTGCTTTAAAAATTAAATGGGAATTATTTCCTGCTGTGGACCAAATGTCAGTATTATTTTTATTATTATTATTATGACCACCAGTTATTTATATAGCGCACACACATTCTGCAGCACTTTACAGAGAATATTTGGTCATTCACATCAGTCCCTGCCCCAGTGTAGTTTATAATCTATACTCCCTACCACATGCACACACATCCATGCTAGGGTTAATGTTTATTGGAAGCCAATTAACCTACCAGTATATATTTGGATTGTGGAAGGAAACCGGAGTACCCGGAGAAAACCTACGCAAGCCCGAGGAGAATATACAAACTACACACAGAGCCATGGTGGGAATCAAACACGACCTCAGTGCTGTGAGGCAGTAACGCTAACCATTACACCATCCGTACTGCCCAATATGAATTAACTATAATGTGAACAGATGTCAACAGCCACACTAATAATGCATATAGTATCAGTGAGAGGGATCAAGACAGACTTAACCAAAAGTGACTGCCGATCATCATCATATTGGGCATATATTATGCACCAGACGATAAATACCTGCAAAACATACATCTCCTGACAGCCTCATATGCATCAGAGTTGTGGCCTGGCTAAGTTACACTATTTGTATATGGCTTATGTTTGCCTTCCCAGTTCCACTTCTAAGCAAAAGGAGTCCGCTTAAAATGCAACCAAATCTGCATCGTTTCTTTTGTGCCCAGTACAAAAATGTACTATACATCAGACCCCGAGAGCACATAAAATGTAAAACATATTAAGGTCATATTACATTAAAATGAACTGGAGCTACCAGACACGAAGATATTTTACCAGAAATAAACACAAAGATTTTTTACCAGAGGAAACACGAAGATATTTTACCAGGAGGAATGAAGAACCCGTAATCAGGGTGCTGTAAATTCATGTTCCACATTTTGTTGCATCTTAGTAAAGCTATTGTTACAAAACAGGATAGCATGCTTGAGTGACAAATGTTCTTAAACAGACTGCAATGCAAGATGTGTACCACATGCTCAATGTATAACAACTCCAGCAGGAAACGACCATCACCAAGTCACAGTAAACGAGCATAAGCCAAAGCAACCCATTCCAACTTTATCATTGAAGGAATTATTGCTAAAAATAATCAGATTGTGTTTAATAACATACATAAGGCCTAATTCAGAGAAGGATGCCGTTCACATCGCTCTGCATCTTTGTAATATGTTAATGCAGCAGGAGACATCTGAGGCAACAAAAACATACACCTCCTGCCAGCATCGTAAATCTGAGTACTGCCTCCTAAAACACAGCTTTGGATTATCTGAGAGAACATCGTCCATGTGGGGAACCAGGAGATTACTCCGACTGTCCCTTGCAGCTCCATAACGGAGGTGAGGAAAGTCTGTGTTGAAAGACACAGACCGGTTTAGTCACCTTTCCAGAAAACGGGTGTGATGCCAGTTTAAGCTACGCAGTTTCCATGGAAAAAAATTAGTGACAAGTGACGGATATCTGTTTTTAATTTGGTCATACAGGTTTTGTGCAACATAAGAGGTCATTCACTTTATGCTCCTTGTCCCCTTTAATTAAAAACAAATGTGTTTTTTTTTTATTTTCTTTAGAATAAATAAAGACCAAACAATGCACAAGATGGAGCACATTTTGGATCATGTGGTACAATAAGCCTGTTGGCAACATCGCCAAAAAGAACATGTCATCAGTCACTCTTACTGAACTGTTTTACTACCAAACAATTCCGAAATGTATTTAGAAACTCCATGTATGGCATTACATTCCAAAATCTATCATGGAAAATGTGATCCACTCAATTTCTTCTTGAAATCCAACTCACAGCAGAGATGGAAGCAATTACGTTCCCTAAATGATTCTGGTCATGTACAAATGGATTTCAAAATCAGAGCAAAAAGGCAGCATTCATCCGAAAGTGATCCACGGGATGCTAAATGCCATAAGAAACTTCAAAACAACAAAGGCCACTATTAAACATGAATATAGCTGTGTATTATGCAGCGAAATATACATGAAATAACCGTTTTAAGTAACTTACTTTACTAAAAAAAGAAATAATAAAATAAAATATACAATCATGTTCTCTGTCCCTCTATTGCAGTAGGATACCAGGGTGGGGATTCTCTAATACAGCAAACACATTGACAAATACATGTATTAGCTCAGGAGTCCAAGATATGTTGCTCTGGGACCCCTTCTGACAACATTGCAGCTACAACAATCCCCCCCGCCCCCTGCTAATTATCAACATTAACATAAGGCCTATCGTTCATTGCCCAACATGGCATCAGACATCCTCACATACACCTTACATTGCATCATACACCCACACATGCCCCTGATCTGGCGTGAAAAATCCCCATAACGTATGCTCAATAAACACATGCTTCTAACATACCAACATGCCCCATCATACAATCCGCATGCCCTTCATATACCCACACCCATACTATTAGATTTACATAAGCAGAGATATACACACACACACATCAGACCGCACACTCTTATTGTTGTGGCTGGACTTCATGCTGGAGCCTGCGAGAACCTCCTGCAGCCTGCACAGAGAGGTGGGAGGGCACACTTTCCTCTTCCTGCAGCCCTTACTAGACGCACCCTGAACGTGACCTACCCATGCTATGAGAGATAGATAGATAGATAGATAGATAGATAGATAGATAGATAGATAGATAGATAGATAGATAGATAGATAGATAGATAGATAGATAGATAGGATAGATAGATAGATAGATAGGATAGATAGGATAGATAGATAGGATAGATAGGATAGATAGGATAGATATGATAGATAGGATAGATAGTATATATATTTTTTTTTTGCATATTCATTGCCACTCATGATACACAAAGGCAAACTGTGCCCACAGTGTGTGGGGGCCATAAACCTTGCCACTGCAGGTGAAACCTGCCAGGGTTTTATTCAGTGAATGAAGCATAGATTTCAGCAATGTCAGCTACTGTACACTGAACTGAAGTGCCTGCTATAATTTGATATTATTCACGACGGCAGTGCCATCAGAGATTGATAGCGTTCCTATTCTATGCACTGATGCGGTAAATCAGATTCTCCCCATTGCCATTTAGCATATTGGATGAGACTTGGTTTCTTGACGTGCTGCGTTTTCTCTAATAAGCACGATGCAGTAGAATGAGAATCCTTTGTCTGAAGCGAAACATCCTATACTGCCTACTAGTTTCAATCAGCAGCAATGTTTATAAACCTTGCCCTTGTTCTGTAATGTTTTCTGCTGTAAGTCACATTTTTCTTCATACTATTCCTGTTTATTTACATTGATAGGCGCTGCGGACTCCTTGTGGCACTGTTTTCAGGCTATTTCACGTGCTAAAACATACCTGTATACAACACCAGGACACAGAAAACAAATCTTTTTACAAAATGCATTTTTGAAATGAAATTCTACATTAAAAGGGGAATACAGTGAAAATTATTTTAAATAGAATTGTCACTGTCAGTGAGTGACATAATTCTGTTTGTTGGGTAACCAGAAGACTTAACCAACACTTGTCTGGTGACTTTACTGGTGGTGCTGGTTTAGATATTTTAAAAAAGTCCAAACTGATGATGCTCAGATCTGAATTGCTCTCTGGCATTGTCTGTTTTCCAGACACTTTATAAAAATGAGACTATGGGGGCGATTCAATTATTACACAGGAACAATGGCGTAGCTACAGGGAGTGCAGCTGCTATAGGGCCCAGAGCTGAGAAGGGCCCACCTTCTCAGTCACGTTACATATGTTATATACATGTTACATGTATGTTACATAATACATACATACATACATACATACATACATACATACATACATACAATGTTACATAATATGAATGGAGGCACTATAGTGTACCATAATATTAACTGGGGACACTATGTGAATTGGAGATACTGTGTGACATATTGTGTATTGTCAGCCTTATAATTTGAAATAACAAACTTGGAAACTATTATGGGGCATAACATTAACAACTGCTGTGGACAGGTATTTCTCTAGAAGAACTGGGACAGGGGTCCTCTAAAAGTGTTGCTATAGGGCCCACAAAGTTCTGGCTATGTCCCTGCACAGAAACTTAATGTTCAGTGCCCAGCCCTGAAGCCCTGCTTAACATGGATTTCTGATCGCACCTCAGGAGGGTTGGATTTCCCATTTCCTGACTAGTAGCCTTGGGAATACAGAAGTTGGAGCCCCGCCCCCAACATGGCGCGCTTCGTCCCGCTTAATTTTATTTATTTATCCTGGCGGGGGTATTGCGGACAGTGCCTGGGCACTGAATATCATTGCCAGCCAGTTTATAAAGGTAACAAGCTCCCCAGGAAGCCCCCCCCCCCAGCGCCCTGCACCCAGCGGTGTGTACAGTCCGGGATCCTGGCGCGCACTGAGCAAGCCGCTGTGCGGTACCTCTTATATGCCGTCTTTGTTGAAGAAGATGTCTTTTCCTCACATACTCACCTGTCTTCTGAGTTCTGGCTTGAAGAGGGGGGACGGCAAGCTGTGGGAGGGAGCATCCAGGAGAGCCCAGCGTTCATCTCCCCTCAGGACTTGAAGGCATCATGTCAGCAGCAGCAGAGCCCTGAAACTCATTAGAAGTGGGTCGAGACTGCTCTCCCCTCTTTCCCACGAAGCAGGGAGTCTGTAGCCAGCAGATCTCCACAAAATAAAAAACCTAACATTAAGTCTTTTCAGAGAAACTCTAAGAGCTCGCCGAGTGCCCTGTGTCTCGTCCGGGCACATTTCTAAAACTGAGTCTGGGGAGGGATATAGAGGGAGGAGCCAGGTCACGCCCCTTTGAAAGTCTTAAAGTGCCCATGTCTCCTGCGGATCCCATCTATACACCATGGTCTTTTGAGAGTGCCCAACATCCTCTACGGACTCATAGAAAAGTATTTACCGGTAGGTATTTAAAATCCTATTTTCACCCATTTCCTGACTAGTAGCCTTGGGAATACAGAAGTTGGAGGACGACATTGTCACATACATTTACCACTACACATAAGGAACCATTAGATTTGTGGGGAGTTCTCCCTCAACTTACCTTGTAATGTATATCTATCCAATATTGTGTTTGTGGGTTCATCTCATGCTACAAAGGATAATACACCAGCTAGTTTTGTTTTTCATCATCTATGACAAAACTACTCCCATTACTGCACATGGTTATTTATTTTTTATGTTGAAGGATTTTTCCAGAATCTACTCTCTCACAGTATAACTTACATTTGAATTGACTAGATGCCCCTCCATAAAAATAAATTATGTACAGTATGTCTCCTGAACTGTGACTCTTGATACTGTACATTATTTTCAGGTGCAATCAACACTTTTGGTGCCTCTCCCTCTCAGAAGCGTTAATGGCATTTGTTTTTTGCTGCTTACAAGACGTGCAAGGTTTGGTGCTCTTATTTGAGTGCCCCCAAAACTGTATTTTTAATAGAGATGTGCGCGTTCGGATTTACTCAGTTCTCAATGCAAAAATTAACACAAGTTCAGATTTCAGCAGATTTGTTTTCAGCCAAGTTATTCTAGACAAGAAAAAGAAAAGTTTTACCCCAGCACACCAAAAAGTATCAGCATAAAGACTTGAACATTACATGATAATAGAAATTTCATAGATCTTAGTTGCATATTTTTGCAAAGATATAGTTAAGCCAACAGGCCTCGGCAATGATTCGCTTAGAATGATAATACCCAATGCTACATGATAACAGTACCCTTATATTTATTTGTATGTGCTATTATTATGTAGCATAACAATAAGCAATATGACATGACCCAGAAGGGTCCTGGCTGACGGGATACCGGCACTCAGAATACCGATGCCGGAATCCCAACACTATTCGGAATGCCGACACCAGCGTCTCGAATAGGTTAAACATCCCAGCGTCGGAATCTTGACAAGCCTGCGGCGCGATGAAGTAAGCCACCCGAGCGGGAAGGGGGAGTGGGATGGTCGAGGTGTCTAGGCTGCAGGGGGAGGGTTTTCTTTACTCACCTTTTTTGTTTCCTTTCTCTTAAACTAAATCCAGACACTGATTTTTGCTTATATGCATGGTTTTTTTTGTTACTGTTTACATTTACTTTTAGTACTGTCCCTAAAGTTGAGTGTCGTTTTCATTTCCCATGGATGTTCTTAATAACCTCAGTGAACAATTTACCAATAACTAAGGGATTAGTTCAGCATGGATTGCAATTGAACGCAGATAGCCTGGAATTGCAAATCCACAATCTCATCTACGATTATACAATCCCATTGCAAATATAGCCCACTCCCATTGCACATATAGTGACAAACGCAACATTGCATACATTCTCTCAAAAATAAGAATTTACTTACCGATAATTCTATTTCTCGGAGTCCGTAGTGGATGCTGGGGTTCCTGAAAGGACCATGGGGAATAGCGGCTCCGCAGGAGACAGGGCACAAAAAGTAAAGCTTTAGGATCAGGTGGTGTGCACTGGCTCCTCCCCCTATGACCCTCCTCCAAGCCTCAGTTAGGATACTGTGCCCGGACGAGCGTACACAATAAGGAAGGATTTTGAATCCCGGGTAAGACTCATACCAGCCACACCAATCACACTGTACAACCTGTGATCTGAACCCAGTTAACAGTATGATAACAGCGGAGCCTCTGAAAAGATGGCTCACAACAATAATAACCCGATTTTTGTAACTATGTACAAGTAATGCAGATAATCCGCACTTGGGATGGGCGCCCAGCATCCACTACGGACTCCGAGAAATAGAATTATCGGTAAGTAAATTCTTATTTTCTCTATCGTCCTAGTGGATGCTGGGGTTCCAGAAAGGACCATGGGGATTATACCAAAGCTCCCAAACGGGCGGGAGAGTGCGGATGACTCTGCAGCACCGAATGAGAGAACTCCGGGTCCTCCTTAGCCAGGGTATCAAATTTGTAGGATTTTACAAACGTGTTTGCCCCTGACTAAATAGCCGCTCGGCAAAGTTGTAAAGCCGAGACCCCTCGAGCAGCCGCCCAAGATGAGCCCACCTTCCTTGTGGAATGGGCATTTACATATTTTGGCTGTGGCAGGCCTGCCACAGAATGTGCAAGCTGAATTGTATTACACATCCAACTAGCAATAGTCTGCTTAGAAGCAAGAGCACCCAGTTTGTTGGGTGCATACAGGATAACAGCAAGTCAGTTTTCCTGACTCCAGCCGTCCTGGAACCTATACTTTCAGGGCCCTGACAACATCCAGCAACTTGGAGTCCTCCAAGTCCCTAGTAGGCGCAAGGCACCACAATAAGCTGGTTCAGGTGAAACACTGACACCACCTTAGGGAGAGAACTGGGGACGAGTCCGCAGCTCTGCCCTGTCCGAATGGACAAACAGATATGGGCTTTTTTTTGAGAAAAAAAACCCACCAATTTGACACTCGCCTGGCCCAGGCCAGGGCCAAGAGCATGGTCACTTTTCATGTGAGATGCTTCAAATCCACAGATTTGACTGGTTTTAAACCAATGTGATTTGTGGAATCCCAGAACTACGTTGAGATCCCACAGTGCCACTGGAGGCACAAAAGGGGGTTGTATATGCAATACTCCCTTGACAAACTTCTGGACTTCAGGAACTGAAGCCAATTCTTTCTGGAAGAAAATCGACAGGGCCGAAATTTGAACCTTAATGGGCCCCAATTTGAGGCCCATAGACACTCCTGTTTGCAGGAAATGCAGGAATCGACCGAGTTGAAATTTCTTCGTGGGGCCTTCCTGGCCTCACACCACGCAACATATTTTCGCCACATGTGGTGATAATGTTGTGCGGTCACCTCCTTCCTGGCTTTGACCAGGGTAGGAATGACCTCTTCCGGAATGCCTTTTTCCCTTAGGATTCGGCGTTCCACCGCCATGCCGTCAAACGCAGCTGCGGTAAGTCTTGGAACAGACATGGTACTTGCTGAAGCAAGTCCCTTCTTAGCGGCAGAGGCCATAAGTCCTCTGTGAGCATCTCTTGAAGTTCCGGGTACCAAGTCCTTCTTGGCCAATCCGGAGCCATGAGTATAGTTCTTACTCCTCTACGTCTTATAATTCTCAGTACCTTAGGTATGAGAAGCAGAGGAGGGAACACATACACCGACTGGTACACCCACGGTGTTACCAGAACGTCCACAGCTATTGCCTGAGGGTCTCTTGACCTGGCGCAATACCTGTCCCGTTTTTTGTTCAGACGGGACGCCATCATGTCCACCTTTGGTATTTCCCAACGGTTCACAATCATGTGGAAAAACTTCCCGATGAAGTTTCCACTCTCCCGGGTGGAGGTCGTGCCTGCTGAGGAAGTCTGCTTCCCAGTTTCCACTCCCGGAATGAAACACTGCTGACAGTGCTATCACATGATTTTCCGCCCAGCGAAAAGTCCTTGCAGTTTTTGCCATTGCCCTCCTGCTTCTTGTGCCGCCCTGTCTGTTTACGTGGGCGACTGCCGTGATGTTTTTCCCACTGGATCAATACCGGCTGACCTTGAAGCAGAGGTCTTGCTAAGCTTAGAGCATTATAAATTTACCCTTAGCTCCAGTATATTTATGTGGAGAAAAGTCTCCAGACTTGATCACACTCCCTGGAAATTTTTTCCTTGTGTGACTGCTCCCCAGCCTCTCGGGCTGGCCTCCGTGGTCACCAGCATCCAATCCTGAATGCCGAATCTGCGGCCCTCTAGAAGATGAGCACTCTGTAACCACCACAGGAGAGACACCCTTGTCCTTGGATATAGGGTTATCTGCTGATGCATCTGAAGATGCGATCCGGACCATTTGTCCAGCAGATCCCACTGAAAAGTTCTTGCGTGAAATCTGCCGAATGGAATTGCTTCGTAGGAAGCCACCATTTTTACCAGGACCCTTGTGCAATGATGCACTGACACTTTTCCTGGTTTTAGGAGGTTGTTGACTAGCTCGGAAACCCCTTTTTCTGGACTGTGTCCAGAATCATCCCTAGGCACAGCAGACGTGTCGTCAGGATCAGCTGCGATTTTGGAATATTTAGAATCCATCCGTGCTGTTGTAGCAGTATCCGAGATAGTGCTACTCCGACCTCCAACTGTTCCCTGGACTTTGCCCTTATCAGGAGATCGTCCAAGTAAGGGGTAATTAAGACGCCTTTTCTTCGAAGAAGAATCATCATTTCGGCCATTACCTTGGTAAAGACCCGGGGTGCCGTGGACAATCCAAACGGCAGCGTCTGAAACTGACAGTGACAGTTCTATACCACGAACCTGAGGTACCCTTAGTGAGAAGGGCAAATTTGGGACATGGAGGTAAGCATCCCTGATGTCCCGGGACACTATATAGTCCCCTTCTTCCTGGTTCGTTATCACTGCTCTGAGTGACTCCATCTTGATTTGAACCTTTGTAAGTGTTCAAAATTTTTTTTTTTTTTTTTAGATTTAGAATAGGTCTCACCTAGCCTTCTGGCTTCAGTACCACAATATAGTGTGGAATAATACCCCTTTCCTTGTTGTAGGAGGGGTAATTTGATTATCACCTGCTGGGAATACAGCTTGTGAATTTTTTTCCCATACTGCCTCCTTGTCGGAGGGATACCTTGGTAAAGCAGACTTCAGGAGCCTGCGAGGGGGAAACGTTTCGACATTCCAATCTGTACCCCTGGGATACTACTTGTAGGATCCAGGGGTCCTGTACGGTCCCAGCGTCATGCTGAGAGCTTGGTAGAAGCGGTGGAAGGCTTCTGTTCCTGGGAATGGGCTGCCTGCTGCAGTCTTCTTCCCTTTCCTCTATCCCTGGGCAAATATGACTCTTATAGGGACGAAAGGACTGAGGCTGAAAAGACGGTGTCTTTTTCTGCAGAGATGTGACTTAGGGTAAAAACGGTGGATTTTCCAGCAGTTGCCGTGGCCACCAGGTCCGATGGACCGACCCCAAATAACTCCTCTTCCTTTATACGGCAATACACCTTTGTGCCGTTTGGAATCTGCATCACCTGACCACTGTCGTGTCCATAAACATCTTCTGGCAGATATGGACATCGCACTTACTCTTGATGCCAGAGTGCAAATATCCCTCTGTGCATCTCGCATATATAGAAATGCATCCTTTAAATGCTCTATAGTCAATAAAATACTGTCCCTGTCAAGGGTATCAATATTTTTAGTCAGGGAATCCGACCAAGCCACCCCAGCTCTGCACATCCAGGCTGAGGCGATCGCTGGTCGCAGTATAACACCAGTATGTGTGTATATACTTTTATATGATATTTTCCAGCCTCCTGTCAGCTGGCTCCTTGAGGACGGCCCTATCTATAGACGGTACCGCCACTTGTTTTGATAAGCGTGTGAGCGCCTTATCCACCCTAAGGGGTGTTTCCCAACGCGCCCTATCACACACTTCATTTAATTTATCTGATTCAGGAAAAACTACAGGTAGTTTTTTCACATCCCACATAATACCCTCTTTTGTGGTACTTGTAGTATCAGAAATATGTAACACCTCCTTCATTGCCCTTAACGTGTGGCCCTAATAAGGAATACGTTTGTTTATTCACCGTCGACACTGGATTCAGTGTCCGTGTCTGTGTCTGTGTCGACCGACTAAGGTAAACGGGCGTTTTAAAACCCCCGACGGTGTTTTTGAGACGTCTGGACCGGTACTAATTGTTTGTCGGCCGTCTCATGTCGTCAACCGACCTTGCAGCGTGTTGACATTATCACGTAATTCCCTAAATAAGCCATCCATTCCGGTGTCGACTCCCTAGAGAGTGACATCACCATTACAGGCAATTGCTCCGCCTCCTCACCAACATCGTGCTCATACATGTCGACACACACGTACCGACACACAGCACACACACAGGGAATGCTCTGATAGAGGACAGGACCCACTAGCCCTTTGGAGAGACAGAGGGAGAGTTTGCCAGCACACACCAAAAAACGCTATAATTATATAGGGACAACCTTATATAAGTGTTTTCCCTTATAGCATCTTTTTATATATTTCTAACGCCAAATTAGTGCCCCCCCTCTCTGTTTTTAACCCTGTTTCTGTAGTGCAGTGCAGGGAAGAGCCTGGGAGCCTTCCCTCCAGCCTTTCTGTGAGGGAAAATGGCGCTGTGTGCTGAGGAGATAGGCCCCGCCCCTTTTTCGGCGGGCTCGTCTCCCGCTCTTCAACGGATTCTGGCAGGGGTTAAATATCTCCATATAGCCCCCGGAGGCTATATGTGAGGTATTTTTTGCCAAAAAATAGGTTTACATTGCCTCCCAGGGCGCCCCCCTCCCAGCGCCCTGCACCCTCAGTGACTGCCGTGTGAAGTGTGCTGAGAGGAAATGGCGCACAGCTGCAGTGCTGTGCGCTACCTTAAGAAGACTGAGGAGTCTTCTGCCGCCGATTCTGGACCTTCTTCTCTTTTCAGCATCTGCAAGGGGGCCGGCGGCGAGGCTCCGGTGACCATCCAGGCTGTACCTGTGATCGTCCCTCTGGAGCTAATGTCCAGTAGCCAAAGAAGCCAATCCATCCTGCACGCAGGTGAGTTCACTTCTTCTCCCCTAAGTCCCTCGTTGCAGTGATCCTGTTGCCAGCAGGACTCACTGTAAAATAAAAAACCTAAGCTAAACTTTTCTAAGCAGCTCTTTAGGAGAGCCACCTAGATTGCACCCTTCTCGGCCGGGCACAAAAATCTAACTGAGGCTTGGAGGAGGGTCATAGGGGGAGGAGCCAGTGCACACCACCTGATCCTAAAGCTTTACTTTTTGTGCCCTGTCTCCTGCGGAGCCGCTATTCCCCATGGTCCTTTCAGGAACCCCAGCATCCACTAGGACGATAGAGAAATTAAGAGTATAAAACGCAGCTCTTACACATTATGTCAGCACAAAACTGTGATGGTTTGTTTGTTGTTATATTCTGTCAGAATAATGTTAGGCAGGCATTAAGGGTCATGGTGTAAACACAATAATGTTAAAATAAGATTTTACTTACCGATAAATCTATTTCTCGTAGTCCGTAGTGGATGCTGGGGACTCCGTCAGGACCATGGGGAATAGCGGGCTCCGCAGGAGACAGGGCACATCTAAAAAGCTCTTTAGGTCACATGGTGTGTACTGGCTCCTCCCCCTATGACCCTCCTCCAAGCTTCAGTTAGGTACTGTGCCCGGACGAGCGTACACAATAAGGAAGGATCTTGAATCCCGGGTAAGACTCATACCAGCCACACCAATCACACCGTACAACTTGTGATCTGAACCCAGTTAACAGTATGATAACAAAACGAAGTAGCCTCTAAGAAGATGGCTCACAACAATAGTAATAACCCGATTTTTTGTAACAATAACTATGTACAAACATTGCAGACAATCCGCACTTGGGATGGGCGCCCAGCATCCACTACGGACTACGAGAAATAGATTTATCGGTAAGTAAAATCTTATTTTCTCTAACGTCCTAGTGGATGCTGGGGACTCCGTCAGGACCATGGGGATTATACCAAAGCTCCCAAACGGGCGGGAGAGTGCGGATGACTCTGCAGCACCGAATGAGAGAACTCCAGGTCCTCTTTAGCCAGAGTATCAAATTTGTAAAATTTTACAAACGTGTTCTCCCCTGACCACGTAGCTGCTCGGCAAAGTTATAATGCCGAGACTCCTCAGGCAGCCGCCCAGGATGATGCCACCTTCCTTGTGGAATGGGCATCTACATATTTCGACTGTGACAGGCCTGCCACAGAATGTGCAAGCTGAATTGTACTACAAATCCAGCGTGCAATAGACTGCTTAGAAGCAGAAGCACCCAGCTTGTTGGGTGCATACAATATAAACAGCAAGTCAGACTTTCTGACTCCAGCCGTCCTAACTATATATATATATATATATATATATATCTTTAGGGCCCTGACAACGTCTAGTAACTTGGAGTCCTCCAAGTCCCCAGTAGCCGCAGGCACCACAATAGGTTGTTTCAGGTGAAAACGCTGACACCCCTTTAGGAAGAAACTGGAGACGAGTCCCAGTTCTGCCCTGTTCAAATGGAAAATTTTAATATGGGCTTTTGTAAGACAAAGCCGCCCATTCTGACAATCGCCTGGCCGAGGCCAGGGCTAACAACATGGTCACTTTCCATGTGAGATATTGGTCAACAGCATGGTCACTTTCCATGTGAGATATTTCAAATCCACAGATTTGAGCGGTTCAAACCAATATGATTTTAAGGAATCCCAACACTATGTTGAGATTTCACGGTGCCCCTAGAGGCACAAAAAAAAACTGTATATGCAATACACCCTTTACAATCTGGACTTCAGGAACTGAAGTCAATTTTTTCTGGAAGAAAATCTACAGGGCCGAAATTTAAATCTTAATGAACCCCAATTGAGGCTCAAAACACTCCTGTTTTCAGGAAGTGCAGAAATCGACCTAGTTGAATTTCCTTCGTGGAGCCTTCCTGGCCTTACCCACGCAACATATTTTCACCACATGTGGTGATGACGTTGTGCGGTCACCTCCTTCCTGGCTTTGACCAAGGTAGGTATGACCTCTTATGGAATGCCTTTTCCCTTCAGGATCCGGCATTCAACCGCCATGCCGTCACACGCAGCCGCGGTAAGTCTTGGAATATACATGGTACTTGCTGAAGCAAGTCCCTTCTTAGCTCCCCAGGCCCTTAGTCCTCTGTGAGCATCTCTTGAAGTTCCGGGTACCAAGTCCCTCTTGGCCAATCCGGAGCCACTAGTATAGTTCATACTCCTCTATGTCTTATAATTCTCAATACCTTGGTTATGAGAAACAGAGGAGGGAACACATACACTGACTGGTACACCCACGGTGTTACCAGAACATCCACAGCTATCGCCTGAAGGTCTCAAGACCTGGCGGAATACCTGTCCCGTTTTTTGTTCGGGCGGGACGCCATCATGTCCACCTTTGGTCTTTGCCAACGGTCCACAATCATGCTGAAAAACTTCCCTATGAAGTTTCCACTCTCCCGGGTGGAGATCAAGCCTGCTGAGGAAGTCTGCTTCCCAGTCGTCCACTCCCGGAAAGAACACTGCCGACAGTGCTATCACATGATTTTCCGCCTAGCGAAAAATCCTTGCAGTTTTGACACTGCCCTCCTGCTTCTTGTGCCGCCCTTTCTGTTTACGTGGGCGACTGCCGTGATGTTATCCCACTGGATCAATACCGGCTGACCTTGAAGCAGAGGTCTTGCTAAGTTTGGAGCATTATATATTTGCTCTAAGCTTATTTATGCGGAGAGAATTCTCCAGACTTAATCACACTTCCCTGGAAATTTTTTCCCTGTGTGACTGTTCCCCAGCCTCTCAGGCTGGCCTCCGTGGTCACCGGCATCCAATCCTGAATGCCGAATCTGCGGCCCTCTAGAAGATGAGCACTCTGTAATCACCACAGGAGAGACACCCTTGTCCTTGGATATAGGGTTATCCGCTGATGCATCTGAGGATGCGATCCGGACCATTTGTCCAGCAGATCCCATTGAAGAGTTCTTGCGGGAAATCTGCCGAATGGAATTGCTTCGTAATAAGCCACCATTTTTACCAGGACTCTTGTGCAATGATGCACTGACACTTTCCCTGGTTTTAGGAGGATCCCGATTATCTCGGATAACTCCCTGGCTTTCTCCACTGGGAGAAACACGTTTTTCTGGACTGTGTCCAGAATCATCCCTAGGAACAGTAGACGTGTCGTCGGAAAAAGCTGCGATTTTGGAATATTTAGAATCCACTCGTGCTGTCGTAGCACTACTTAAGATAGTGCTACTCCGACCTCCAACTGTTCTCTGGACCTTGCCCTTATCAGGAAAGCGTCCATGTTTCTTTTAAGAAAATTCATCATTCCGGCCATTACCTTGGTAAAGACCCGGGGCGCCGTGGACAATCCAAACGGCAGCGTCTGAACTGATAGTGACAGTTCTGTACCAGGAACCTGAAGTACCCTTGGTGAGAAGGGCAAATTTGGACCTGTAGGTAAGCGTCCCTGATATCCAGTGACACCATATCGTCCCCTTCTTCCTGGTTCGCTATCACTGCTCCGAGTGACTCCATCTTGATTTGAACGCTTGTATGTAAGTGTTCAAATATTTCAGATCTCACCGAGCCGGTTGGCTTCAGTACCACAATATAGTGTGGAATACTACCCCCTTCTGTAAAAGGGGTACTTTGATTATCACCTGCTGGGAATACAGCCTGTGAATTGTGTGAGGGGGAGACGTCTCGAATTTCTAATGTACACCTGGGATACTACATGTAGGATCCCGGAGTTCCCTTGCGAGTGAGCCCACTGCGTGCTGAAACTCTTGAGATGACCCCCTACCGCACCTGAGTCCGCTTGTACGGTCCCAGCGTTATGCTGCGGACTTGGCAGAAGCTGTGAGGGGCTTCTGTTCCTGGGAATGGGCTGCTTGCTGCAGTCTTCTTCCCTTTCCTCTACCCCTGGGCAGATATGACTGGCCTTTGCCCGCCTGCCCGTATGGGGACGAAAGGACTGAGACTGAAAAGACTGTGTCCTTTCTTGCCGATATGTGACTCGGGGTAACAAAAGGTGGATTTTTCAGCTGTTGCCATGGCCACCAGGTCCAATGGACCGCCCCTTTATACGGCAATACTTCCATATGCCGTCTGTAATCTGCCTCACCTGACCACTGTCGTGTCTTCGTCTGGCAGATATGTACATCACATTTACTCTTGATGCCAGAATACAATATATGCCTCTGCGCATCACGCATATATAGAAATGCATCCTTAAAATGCTCTATAGTAAATAAAATCTTGTCCCTGTCAAGGGTATCAAATTTTCAGTCAGGAAATCCGACCAAGCCCCCTCAGCGCTGCACATCCATGCTGAGGCGATTGCTGGTCGTAGTATAACACCAGTATGTGTGTATATACTGTTATGATATTTTCCAGCATCCTATCAGCTGGCTCCTTGAGGCGGCCGTATCTGGAGACGGTAACGCCATGTTTTTACAAGCGTGTGAGCGCCTTATCCACCCTAAGGTGTGTTTTCCAACTCGCCCTTACTTCTGGCGGGAAAGGGTATACCGCCCATAACTTTCTATCGGAGGAACCCCACGTATCATCACACACTTCATTTAATTTATCTGATTCAGGCAAAACTACAAGTAGTTTATTCCCACCCTACAAAATACCCTTATTTGTGGTACTTGTGGTATCAGAAATATGTAACACCTCCTTCATTGCCCTTAACATGTAACTTGTGGCCCTAAAGGAAAAATACGTTTGTTTCTTCACCGTCGACACTGGGGTCAGTGTCCGTGTCAGTGTCTGTCGACCGACTGAGGTAAATGGGCGTTTTTACAAGCCCCTGACGGTGTCTGAGACGCCTGGACCAATACTAATTTGTCCGCCGGCTGTCTCATGTCGTCAACCGGCTTGCAGCGTGTTGACATTATCACGTAATTCCATAAGTAAGCCATCCATTCCGGTGTCGACTCCCTAGAGAGTGACATCACTATTACAGGCAATTTTCTCCGTCTCCTCACCAACATTTTCCTCATACATGTCGACACACACGTACCGTCCTACAGCACACACACAGGGAATGCTCTGATAGAGGACAGGACCCACTAGCCCTTTGGGGAGACAGAGGGAGAGTTTGCCAGCACACACCAAAATGCTATAATTATACAGGGACAACCTTTATATAAGTGTTCCTCCCTTATAGCATTTAATATATATTTATATCGCCAAATCATTGCCCCCCCTCTCTGTTTTAACCCTGTTTCTGTAGTGCAGTGCAGGGGAGAGCATGGGAGCCTTCCCCTCAGCCTTTCTGTGAGGGAAAATGGCGCTGTGTGCTGAGGAGAATAAGCTCCGCCCCTTTCTCGGCGGGCTTTTCCTCCCGGTTTTTTAATACTGGCCTGGGTTAAAATACATACATATAGCCTTAATGGCTATATGTGGTGTATTTCTTTTGCCAAATTAGGTATTTATATTGCTGCCCAGGGCGCCCCCAGCAGCGCCCTGCACCCTCCGTGACCGTGTCAGTGAGCCTGTGAGACAACAATGGCGCACAGCTGCAGTGCTGTGCGCTACCTCTATGAAGACTGAGAAGCCTTCTGCCGCCTGTCACCGGACCTCCGTCTCCGCCGTCTTCAGCGTCTGTAAGGGGGATCGGCGGCGCGGCTCCGGGACGAACCCCAGGCTGACCTGTGTTCCGACTCCCTCTGGAGCTCAGTGTCCAGTAGCCTAAGACTTCAATCCTCCTGCACGCAGGTGAGTTGCAAGTCTCTCCCCTAAGTCCCACGTTGCAGTGATCCTGTCGCCAGCAGGAATCACTGATTAGTTTAAACCTAAAAAAGACTTTTCTAAACAGCTCTATAAGAGAGCCATCCAGGTTGCACCCTACTCGGCCGGGCACAGAAACCTAACTGGAGCTTGGAGGAGGGTCATAGGGGGAGGAGCCAGTACACACCATGTGACCTAAAGAGCTTTTTAGATGTGCCCTGTCTCCTGCGGAGCCCGCTATTCCCCATGGTCCTGACGGAGTCCCCAGCATCCACTAGGACGTTAGAGAAAGTAACGTGATGATTACAAAAGTAATGTTATGCACAGCACTGATAAAATACACAGGTGCAGCAGTATATACTGGAAATTTGGTGAGTTTTGATCAGAGATGTGCAGATAAGATAGGCAGGGGAGGCACTGCCTCATCTGTCATAACTTTTTACTCTAGAGTTCTGACTATAAAAATGATTAGAATAATACAAAGATATATAATATATTCATATAGTGTTCACTCTTAGCTTCTTTCGCAGGGCGCTGCGCCCTGCCCCTTTTTTGAGTGACAGAAAGCGCCCTGCCCGTTTGTGCCCGCCCTGCCGCCCTGTTAATCACCAAAGGACTGCCTTCTCCCCGCGCCAGCGCTGTCACTTCTCCCCGCGCCAGTGTGCTGTCATTTCTCCCCCCGCCGCACTGTTACTCCTCCCCCCGCCGCGCTGATAGCTCTCAGTTGAAGGTGGAGACAGGGTCAGCGTGCAGCGTGGAGGAGCAGCCAATCAGAGCCTGCGGTGTCTCCCGCCCGCCAGTCCTCCGGCATGGTTTGAAATTCCCCCTCACCACGGCGCTGCACGGCCATTCCCCCTCACCACGGCGACCTGGGCTCCGCCGTCAGCATCAAGAGACTGGACCCGCTGCAACGGTGAGTGCTGCTCTGCATCTGCCCGTCCTCCCCTCCCTCCCAGTGCTCTCTCCCTGGTGCAGTGTGTCTCAGTGCTCTCTACCTGGTGCAGAGTGCCTCAGTGCTCTCTACCTGGTGCAATGTGTCTCAGTGCTCTCTACCTGGTGCAGTGTGTATAACGTGCTCTCTACCTGGTGCAATGTTTCTCAGTGCTCTCTACCTGGTGCAGTGTGTCTCAGTGCTCTCTACCTGGTGCAGTGTGTCTCAGTGCTCTCTACCTGGTGCAATGCGTCTCAGTGCTCTCTACCTGGTGCAACGTGTATAACGTGCTCTCTACCTGGTGCAATGTTACTCGGTGCTCTCTACCTGGTGCAATGTTTCTCGGTGCTCTCTACCTGGTGCAGTGTGTCTCAGTGCTCTCTACCTGGTGCAGTGTGTCTCGGTGCTCTCTACCTGTTGCAATGCGTCTCAGTGCTCTCTACCTGGTGCAATGTGTATAACGTGCTCTCTACCTGGTGCAATGTTACTCGGTGCTCTCTACCAGGTGCAATGTTTCTCTGTGCTCTCTACCTGGTGCAATGTTTCTCGGTGCTCTCTACCTGGTGCAGTGTGTCTCAGTGCTCTCTACCTGGTGCAGTGTGTCTCAGTGCTCTCTACCTGGCGCAATGTGTATAACGTGCACTGCCTGGCGCAAAGTGTAGAATGTGCTCTGCCTGGCGCAATATGTATAACGTGCTCTACCTGTCGCAGTGTGTATAGGAGGTTCTACCTGGTGCAGTATGTATTAGCTGCACTATTGTGTGGTGTAATGTGAATTGCCACTATTATGTGGCCATGCCCCTTCCCCACGAAAAACAACGCCCCTAAATTTTTGCTGCGCGCCTTTGGCGCGCACTGCCCATTCTTTATCGTGTGGGAATGGGAGGACCAAGCATTATAGTATGTACCTAATTTTGCCCTTCTAACTGAAAAATGTGCCCTCCCGAACGAAAAATGTGCCCTACCCGTGATCAGCACCCTGCCCTAAAAAATTCCTAGAGTGAACACTATTCATATTCTTTATATAGTCAAAAATAAGAATTTACTTACCGATAATTCTATTTCTCGGAGTCCGTAGTGGATGCTGGGGTTCCTGAAAGGACCATGGGGAATAGCGGCTCCGCAGGAGACAGGGCACAAAAAAGTAAAGCTTTACTAGGTCAGGTGGTGTGCACTGGCTCCTCCCCCTATGACCCTCCTCCAGACTCCAGTTAGGTACTGTGCCCGGACGAGCATACACAATAAGGGAGGCATTTTGAATCCCGGGTAAGACTCATACCAGCCACACCAATCACACCGTACAACTTGTGATCTAAACCCAGTTAACAGTATGACAACAGAAAGGGCCTCTTAAAGATGGCTCCTTAACAATAACCCGAATTAGTTAACAATAACTATGTACAAGTATTGCAGATAATCCGCACTTGGGATGGGCGCCCAGCATCCACTACGGACTCCGAGAAATAGAATTATCGGTAAGTAAATTCTTATTTTCTCTATCGTCCTAAGTGGATGCTGGGGTTCCTGAAAGGACCATGGGGATTATACCAAAGCTCCCAAACGGGCGGGAGAGTGCGGATGACTCTGCAGCACCGAATGAGAGAACTCCAGGTCCTCCTTTGCCAGGGTATCAAATTTGTAAAATTTTACAAACGTGTTCTCCCCCGACCACGTAGCTGCTCGGCAGAGTTGTAATGCCGAGACCCCTCGGGCAGCCGCCCAAGATGAGCCCACCTTCCTTGTGGAGTGGGCTTTTACAGTTTTAGGCTGTGGCAGGCCTGCCACAGAATGTGCAAGTTGAATTGTGTTACAAATCCAACGAGCAATCGACTGCTTAGAAGCAGGTGCGCCCAACTTGTTGGGTGCATACAATATAAACAGCGAGTCAGATTTTCTGACTCCAGCCGTCCTTGCAATGTATATTTTTAAGGCTCTGACAACGTCCAACAACTTGGAGTCCTCCAAGTCGCTAGTGGCCGCAGGCACCACAATAGGTTGGTTCAGATGAAATGCTGATACCACTTTAGGGAGAAAATGCGGACGAGTCCGCAGTTCTGCCCTATCCGAATGGAAGATTAGATAAGGACTTTTATAAGATAAAGCCGCCAATTCAGATACTCTCCTGGCAGAGGCCAGGGCTAGTAACATAGTCACTTTCAATGTGAGATATTTCAAATCCACCTTTTTCAATGGTTCAAACCAATGGGATTTGAGGAAATCTAAAACTACATTTAGATCCCACGGTGCCACCGGAGGCACCACAGGAGGCTGTATATGCAGTACTCCCTTGACAAAAGTCTGGACCTCAGGGACAGAGGCCAATTCTTTTTGGAAGAATATTGACAGGGCCGAAATTTGAACCTTAATGGATCCCAATTTGAGACCCATAGATAATCCTGATTGCAGGAAATGTAGGAAACGACCCAGTTGGAATTCCTCCGTCGGAACCCTCCGATCCTCGCACCACGCTACATATTTTCGCCAAATGCGGTGATAATGTTTCACGGTGACTTCCTTCCGTGCCTTAATCAAGGTAGGAATGACTTCTTCTGGAATGCCTTTCCCTTTTAGGATCTGGCGTTCAACCGCCATGCCGTCAAACGCAGCCGCGGTAAGTCTTGAAAAAGACAGGGACCCTGCTGTAGCAGGTCCCTTCTCAGAGGTAGAGGCCACGGTTCGTCCGTGAGCATCTCTTGAAGTTCCGGATACCAAGTCCTTCTCGGCCAATCCGGAACCACTAGTATTGTTCTTACTCTTCTTTGCCGTATGATCTTCAATACCTTTGGTATGAGCGGCAGAGGAGGAAACACATACACTGACTGGTACACCCAAGGAGTTACCAGTGCGTCCACAGCTATTGCCTGTGGATCTCTTGACCTGGCGCAATATTTGTCCAGTTTCTTGTTGAGGCGAGACGCCATCATGTCTACAATTGGTCTTTCCCAACGGTCTATTAACATGTCGAAGACTTCTGGATGTAGACCCCACTCTCCCGGATGAAGATCGTGTCTGCTGAGGAAGTCTGCTTCCCAGTTGTCCACGCCCGGGATGAACACTGCTGACAGTGCTATCACGTGATTCTCCGCCCAGCGAAGAATCTTGGCAGCTTCTGCCATTGCACTCCTGCTTCTTGTGCCGCCCTGCCTGTTTACATGGGCGACCGCCGTGATGTTGTCCGACTGAATCAACACCGGCTTTCCTTGCAGGAGAAGTTCCGCCTGGCTTAGAGCATTGTAGATTGCTCTTAGTTCCAGAATGTTTATGTGAAGAGACTTTTCCAGGCTCGACCACACTCCCTGGAAGTTTCTTCCTTGTGTGACTGCTCCCCAGCCTCTCAGGCTGGCGTCCGTGGTCACCAGGATCCAATCCTGAATGCCGAATCTGCGGCCTTCTAATAGGTGAGCCTTCTGCAACCACCACAGAAGTGACACCCTTGTCTTTGGTGACAGGGTTATTCGCAGGTGCATCTGCAGATGCGACCCTGACCATTTGTGCATGGAATCTGCCGAATGGAATTGCTTCGTAAGAAGCCACCATTTTTCCCAGGACTCTTGTGCATTGATGTACTGACACTTTTCCTGGTTTTAGGAGGTTCCTGACCAGATCGGATAACTCCTTGGCTTTTTCCTCTGGAAGGAAAACCTTTTTCTGAACCGTGTCCAGAATCATTCCTAGGAACAGCAGACGAGTTGTCGGGATTAAATGGGATTTTGGAATATTCAGAATCCACCCGTGTTGTCTTAGCACCTCTTGAGATAGTGCTAAAGCTGTCTCCAGCTGTTCTCTGGACCTTGCCCTTATTAGGAGATCGTCCAAGTATGGGATAACTAATACGCCTTTTCTTCGAAGAAGAATCATCATCTCGGCCATTACCTTGGTAAAGACCCGAGGCGCCGTGGACAATCCGAACGGCAGCGTCTGAAACTGATAGTGACAGTTTTGAACAATGAACCTGAGGTACCCCTGGTGTGCGGGGTAAATCGGAACGTGTAGATACGCATCCTTGATGTCCAAGGATACCATAAAGTCCCCTTCTTCCAGGTTCGCTATCACTGCTCTGAGTGACTCCATCTTGAACTTGAACTTTTTTATGTAGAGGTTCAAGGACTTCAGATTTAGAATAGGCCTTACCGAGCCATCCGGCTTCGGTACCACAAATAGAGTGGAATAATACCCCTTTCCTTGTTGTAATAGGGGTACTTTGACTATCACCTGCTGAGCGTACAGCTTGTGAATGGCTTCCAACACCCTCTCCCTTTCGGAAGAGACGGTTGGTAAGGCAGACTTCAGGAAACGATGAGGAGGATCCGTCTCTAATTCCAACCTGTACCCCTGAGATATTATCTGCAGGATCCAGGGGTCTACCTGCGAGTGAGCCCACTGCGCGCTGTAATTTTTGAGACGGCCCCCCACTGTCCCCGAGTCCGCTTGAGAGGCCCCAGCGTCATGCTGAGGTTTTTGCAGGAGCCGGGGAGGGCTTCTGTTCCTGGGAAGGAGCTGCCTGTTGGTGTCTCTTCCCTCTTCCTCTGCCTCGTGGCAGGTACGACAAGCCCTTTGCTCTCTTATTTTTGTAGGAGCGAAAAGGCTGCGGTTGAAAGGTCGGTGCCTTTCTCTGTTGGGGAGTGACTTGAGGTAAAAAAGTGGATTTCCCGGCAGTAGCCGTGGCCACCAAGTCTGATAGACCAACTCCAAATAACTCCTCCCCTTTATACGGCAAAACCTCCATGTGACGTTTTGAATCCGCATCGCCTGTCCACTGTCGTGTCCATAAGGCTCTTCTGGCTGAAATGGACATAGCACTCACCCGAGATGCCAGTGTGCAAATATCCCTCTGTGCATCACGCATATAGATAAATGCATCCTTTATTTGTTCTAACGACAGTAAAACATTGTCCCTATCTAGGGTATCAATATTTTCAATCAGGGATTCTGACCAAACTACTCCAGCACTGCACATCCAGGCAGTTGCTATAGCTGGTCGTAGTATAACACCTGCATGTGTGTATATATTCTTTTGAATAACTTCCATCTTTCTATCTGATGGATCCTTAAGTGCGGCCGTCTCAGGAGAGGGTAACGCCACTTGTTTGGATAAGCGTGTGAGCGCCTTGTCCACCTTAGGGGGTGTTTCCCAGCGCGCCCTAACCTCTGGCGGGAAAGGGTATAATGCCAATAACTTTTTTGAAATTATCAACTTTTTATCAGGAGCAACCCACGCTTCATCACACACGTCATTTAATTCTTCTGATTCAGGAAAAACTGTTTGTAGTTTTTTCACACCATACATAATACCCTGTTTTACGGTATCTGTAGTATCAGCTAAATGTAACGTCTCCTTCATTGCCAAAATCATATAACGTGTGGCCCTACTGGAAAATACGTTTGAATTTCTACCGTCGTCACTGGAATCAGTGCCCGTGTCTGGGTCTGTGTCGACCGACTGAGGCAAAGGGCGTTTTACAGCCCCTGACGGTGTTTGAGGCGCCTGGACAGGCATTAATTGATTGTCCGGCCGCCTCATGTCCTCAACTGACTGTTTAAGGGAAGATAAACCATCACGTAATTCCACAAATAAAAGCATCCATTCTGGTGTCGACCCCCTGGGGGGTGACATCTGCATATTTGGCAATTGCTCCGCCTCCACACCAATATCGTCCTCATACATGTCGACACCACGTACCGACACACACCGCAAACTCACAGGGAATGCTCTAATGAAGACAGGACCCACTAGCCCTTTTGGGGAGACAGAGGGAGAGTCTGCCAGCACACACCACAAAGCGCTATATATACAAGGGATATCCTTATATTAAGTGCTCCCTTATAGCTGCTTTAATATATATATATATATAGCCATTAATGTGCCCCCCCTCTCTGTTTTACCCTGTTTCTGTAGTGCAGTGCAGGGGAGAGACCTGGGAGCCGTTCTGACCAGCGGAGCTGTGACAGAAAATGGCGCCGTGTGCTGAGGAGATAGGCCCCGCCCCTTTTACGGCGGGTTCTTCTCCCGCTATTTTTCCAGTCAGGCAGGGGTTAAATATCTCCATATAGCCCCTATGGGCTATATGTGAGGTATTTTTAGCCTTGTATAAGGTTTATATTTGCCTCTCAGAGCGCCCCCCCCCAGCGCTCTGCACCCTCAGTGACTGCCCAGTGAAGTGTGCTGAGAGGAAAATGGCGCACAGCTGCAGTGCTGTGCGCTACCTTATGAAGACTGAGGAGTCTTCAGCCGCCGGTTTCCGGACCTCTTCACGCTTCAGCATCTGCAAGGGGGTCGGCGGCGCGGCTCCGGGACCGGACTCCACGGCTGGGCCTGTGTTCGATCCCTCTGGAGCTAATGGTGTCCAGTAGCCAAGCAGCAAATCCACTCTGCATGCAGGTGAGTTTACTACTTTCCCCCTAAGTCCCACGTTGCAGTGATCCTGTTGCCAGCAGGACTCACTGTAAAGAAAAAAACCTAAACTAAACTTTCTCTAAGCAGCTCTTTAGGAGAGCCACCTAGATTGCACCCTTCTCGTTCGGGCACAAAATCTAACTGGAGTCTGGAGGAGGGTCATAGGGGGAGGAGCCAGTGCACACCACCTGACCTAGTAAAGCTTTACTTTTTTGTGCCCTGTCTCCTGCGGAGCCGCTATTCCCCATGGTCCTTTCAGGAACCCCAGCATCCACTTAGGACGATAGAGAAACTCTGATTTATAAGTTAGTATGACCGGAAAGGCTCTGCCTGACCTCTGGAGTTGTGCGGGTTCGGTTTTACTCGGGTCTCAAAATGGCATCTTATTGGCTCACGCATGTTACGCCTTTTGGATAGCCAATAAGCAAAACCCGAAATACCCGAGTAAATCCGAGTAACCGTAAAGCCCAAGTAAAACAGAACCCGCACATCTCTACTCACCTCACTGCACGTCACTGGTAACAAGTGCATAACTACCATAGGTGCAGCTACTACTGGGCCCACTCTGATGACGGGCCTGTCTTTCTGGTCTTTCTATGTTTCTATAGATGTTTTATTGCCATTGGGCAGTACACGAGGCCCTTATACATGTTGCTATGGGGCTCACAAATGCCCCTGATGGAAAGATTCATAGAAGTTTATCCTGTGTCCTTTGAGGGACTTCTGTTTAATATTCAAAATAATCAAAGCATTAAAGAAATGGCAAAACAATCAAGGTATTCTTCAGAAGATCCCCCCTCACTCCTCTCACCAGTGAAATTCACATCTGAAATACCAAATACCTACAGATATGTCCTTGTTCACTGATCCTTTTTGTGTCATATTGCATGAGACGCAAGGCATGACTTAAGCCCTACATCGATAGCGATACTCAGACTTTTGTACCTCTATCTTAATTTAAGGGTTGAATCAGATGTTGCTGGATTGAGCACCACTGCTGCTTGCTTGGAAGCATCAGCAATGCTCAGATATGGTAATGCAGAAGATGTCTGGTATACGTAGATGTCTCTTGCATGCATGTTATCCAGTGCTGCCTCTGAGGATGCAGCATCAGATCGCTTGCTAGCTGGCTTAGCGAACCCTGAGGTCACGCAGATCAGCAGCCGCAGCTCTGTCCTTGAGGCTGGGAAATCTCAGTCATAAAACAGAGACCGTATTGTGAAACGGCGGACATCCCCATCACTTGACGTCTGCAGCCTAATTGTGTCAAATGACCCGGGACACGTACTGGACATGCAAAGTACTTGTCCAGAGCATGCACAAAGTAGCGAACATCGGTACTTTGTGTCCTATGTGCCACTGCGTCAGGATCATGGCTCCTGTCTCGAATTGCAGTTGCATCCAAAGTCGCATTTAGTGTAACAGTAGCTTAGAATTTATATTTTTGTCATAATTTATTTGGGATAAAGTCGCAGAATGAATGCCGCAGCTCAACCGGATTGGTCACCAGTTTTTTGCCTTTTTCCCAGGTCACTATCGGAGTTGAACATAGCTTCTGCATGCAGAGTCAGTGGCAATGTTCAGGGTACTCATGCATTGTACTTTTGTTACAATCGTGGTGCCAATAAGACAAACATTCCGTACAAAACTGTGTGGCAGGAGTCACGGTGCTGCTTCGTTGCATAATCTGTGGTGCACCAAATGGGGCGTATTGGTGCAATCTGAGAATAATCTAGTGAGGACACATCTGTAGATGCATCCAAAGTGTGCCAGCCCAAGGAGCAAGTTTGAAATTTAGATGTCTTTTCTTTGACCTTGAGACATGAAGGGCTGGTTTTCGTGATTGTACATAGATATCTGCATACCCAGCAGTGACACACATTTAGCAAACCATAACACTTGATGATTTTAGGATGACCTCTAGTTCCAATGAAGCAGATACGCAGCCATATGTTTTGCTAGCAAGCACCTTTGTCTGGACACATCACATCAGAGCTGGGGCACATAAGTCTGAGGGCCTTAGGAGCAACATTTGGGTTGCAGGGGTCGGGTTCTCGTGTGTGTGTGTGTCTTCAGCGTACACATCACACCCATTTTGTATCATGCTAGGGGCGTGCACAACTCTGCCTCTCACCACCCCACATTCAAACCACTGACCGGTGACATCAATAACATTGATTATCTTGTTACAATGGCACCTGTCAAGATGGGGGATATATTAGGCAACAAGTGAACAATCAGTTCTTGAAGTTGATATGTTAGCAGCAGGAAAATGGTCAAGTGCAAGGATCTGAGTAGGTCTGACAAGGGCCGAATTGTTATGGCTAGACAAAAGGTTAGAGCATTTACAAGATGGCAGGTCCACTGGGTGAACCAGCAACAGGGTCATCTTCTCCCAAGGCTCATTAATGCGCATGAGAAGCGACGGATAGCAAATCTGGTCCAATCCCACAGAAAAGTTATAGTTGCACAAATAGTTGAAAAAGTTAAAAGCTGGCTATGGGCCTAATTCAGACCTGATCGCAGCAGCAAACTTTCTCTAATGGGCAAAACCATGTGCACTGCAGGTGGGGCAGATATAACATGTGCAGAGAGTTAGATTTGGGCGGGTTATTTTGTTTCTGTGCAGAGTAAATACTGGCTGCTTTATTTTTACACTGCAATTTAGATTTCCATTTTCAACCCACCCCACCCAAATCTAACTCTCTGTGCACAGGTTATATCTGCCCCACCTGCACTGCACATGGTGGTTTTGCCCATTAGAGAAAAATGTTGCTGTTGTGATCAGGTCTGAATTAGGCCCTATGATAGAAAGGTGTCAGAGCACACAGTTTATTAACATAGACCGGTCAGAGTGCCCATGCTGACCTGTGTTCACTGCCAAAAGCATGTGAGTGTTAGAACTGGATCATGGAGTAATAGAAGAAGGTAACTTGTCTAAAGAATCAGATTTTCTTTTACATCATGCGTACAGCCAGGGGCGTGTGTGCCGTTTACTTGGGGATGAGATGGCGCACCACAATGCGCTATTGGAAGACAGCAAACCAGCAGAGGCAGTGTGATGCGCTGGCTAATGTTCTGCTAGGAAGCCTTGGGTCCTGGCACTCACGAGGCATTTGATGTGTACTACCTACCGAAAAATTGTTGCAGACCAAGTACACCCCTTAATGGCAGTGGCCTCTTGCAGCAGGATGATGCACCCTTTCATACTGCAAAAATTGTTCAGTATTAGTCTTAAGAACAAGACTTTGAGGTATTGACTCGGCCTCCAAATTCCCCAGATCTCCATCTGCACGAACATCTGTGGGATATGCTAGAAAAACAAGTCCGAGTTATGGAGTCCCCACCTCTCAGCTTACCGGATTCAAAGGATCTGCTAACATCTTGGTAACAGATACCATATGACGCCTTTAGAGGTCTTGCGGAGTCACTGTCGCAACAGGTCAGAGGTGTTTTGGCGTAACAACTTGGACCTACATAATATCAGGCAGGTGGTTTTAATGTTATGGCTGATTGGGTGTACATATAGACACACATACAGTCACACAATAGTGTTGTCTCCCCTCCCCCACCTTACCATACAATGTCAGCAGCTGCTCCTCCCCATAGCTCTCCCACACCGCAGTGCACCTCCTTGGACTCCACACTCCCTCTCCTTTTCAATATCTACAGCTTGTGGTGCAATTCTGCATTGCAGCTGTAACAAAAGGTTAGGGGGAATTTACTTGTGTGCCCCCCTTCCCCCCAACACCCCTTAATCTGGCTCTGCATAACATGCAAGTTGCAAACACTGCCCATGGTACTTTTCTGGCAAAAAGGAAGTAAGACTATAGCGAGGCCGGAGGTTGTTGCCTAGTAAAGTTAAGTTTAAAAAATAAATACAGTGCTAGGAGAGTAGAATTGTCTTTTCAGCTGAAAGTGAAAGTTTCAGGATTGGTTTGGTGCCGATACAATTACCAGGATCCACCAGAACACAATATAGACTATGGTTGTCGCAATAAAGTTTTACAAAAATCAATGAATCACCAAAATTTATATAATTGGGGAACATTCTAACACAATTGTAACAAATTCTGCACAACCCCGCCTCACCCAAATAGAAACAAGGGGAACCATGGAAAGGGCATGCACATTTAGGGGTTACTGACCACCAGCAGCTGTAACAAATCCCTGTCTTGCAGCAAGACGTTTGAAAGTAAACCGCATTCAATAAAAACCTGAAAATTAGTTGCATGTTTTTAAATTAAAAGTTGCATTGTGTAAACCAAGGTAAACAAGATATGCCAGCTAGTACCATCATAAAGTCTCTGTTAAATCTGCAACTACAGAGGAACAACAAATATACATAGGGGTCTAGTACGTTATGCCGGTGCTTGGGATCCCAACACCAGTATGGTGGGCGCCGGGAACCCGACAGCCGGCATATCAAATACCTCCCTATATATAGAGATGTGTTTTCTTCTACTTTAGCTTTATTCGCGGCAAATAGCCCCTCTTGGCACACAAGCCCGTGAGCGATTTGGTTGCACTTATTTTTTATGCTCAAAATGTGCATCTTATTTGCATAATGAACACCAGAAGTGACAAAATGCATTGCTAACATACAGTACACTGATCAATGGCTATGCAACATTTGTACATCTGTGTTCTATAGAGTCTGAATCTGTGTAAAAATAGCTCCAATGCAAGTAGCTCCAGCTTTTCTCATGCCAACTTCCAGTGTGCTTCATCTGTGACTTTAGTACATGTGTACAACCAATTTATGTACAGTAATGTCGCAGCCTTGCGTCTAATACACTGAGATTGGTTTTTTGTGTGTGTCTACAATTCAACCACAATGCTAATTTTTTTAAAAGCTCCTTTTGGACCACTCAGCTGTTCCGGGGCATCTTGTGCCATATGGCGAAAAGACAACAAGTAAGGGAAGTGGAGTTTAATAGTTATCCAAACAAACTGATCATCAGAACAATG